>NC_090939.1:294116646-294452626 GCF_040938575.1 Ambystoma mexicanum | reverse complement strand
GGTATTGCAGGCCTTGAAAAGGGCTAACCTCACTATCTAGGCCACCAAGTGCCAGATAGCTCAGGGGAAAGTCACATATCTTGGTCATGAGGTAGGAGGGGGTCAAATCCAACCTCTCCCCAGTAAGGTACAGGATGTACAGGACTGGGAGACTCCCACTACTCAAACCCAGGTGAGAGCCTTTTTGGGCCTCATTGGGTATTATTGCGATTTCATGGCGGACTATGGAACCATAGCTGCACCACTGACAGATCTGACTTCACCCAAACAACCTAGGAAGGTTAATCGGACTGAAGGCTGTCAGAGGGCCTTTGATGGCTTGAAAGAAAGTCTGTGTAGGGCACCTGTGTTGTGTGCACCTGACTACAGCCGACCCTTTATTGTCCAGACGGATGCCTAGGACACTGGAATTGGAGCTGCCTTGTCCCAGTTAGATGACAAAGGGAGGGAACATCCTATCATCTTCATCAGTAGACAACTCAAGGGTAGAGAACGTAGGGCTACTGTTGAGAGGAATGTTTCAGTATAGTTTGGAGATTTAGGCATTTTAGGCCCTACCTTACAGGGTCTACCTTCAAGGTCCAAACAGATCATAAGCCCCTGAAGTGGCTTATGCAGATGAAGGGTGAGAACCCGAAACTGCTCAGGTTGTCCATTAGCCTGCAAGGGCTGGACTTCACCATAGAGCACAGACCAGGGAACAGTCACAATAATGCAGATGGCCTTTCCAGAAGTTATGTTGAATGTCTGGATGAGGGTGTCTATCTCGTGGGAGATTGGGCACCCTAACCTCAGTCTGGGGGGGGCGACTGTGATGCTGGAAATGTATTGGAGGGACAGGGCCTCCCTGTCCTTGTCCTGTAGTCCTTTTTCATTGTGCTCTGTATTGTTTTCTGCCCAGGAGTCCATGTGGGACTCCTGGCAGTGCAGCTCTTCCTGTTTTTGGTTTGGTGTACAGACCCATGGGATACCCTTATGGCACCCATGGGTAGGGGTACAACCCTGTGCCCTTAGTGTATGTTTTTGGGCGCCTGCTGGTGGCCCACAGAGCAGGGTATGGGCTGGTGGCCGCTCCATGCTGAATTTGACAGGTGCTCTGAGTATCCTCCATTTTGGGATACCCAGGCCCTGCCATTGGAATCAGTCGATTCCTGATAGAAAACAAGATGGCCCCTGTGGCCTCTTGCTTTCTATTGCCTGTTACCTTGTTTTCCCAAAGTCCTGGGAAGCCCTGACTCTGTCCCTTCCCCCTGACTGGCTGTTGGGTGGAAGTTCCATATATGGTGTTGTTGTGAAGTCCAGTCCAGACTGGCTGGAGCCTTCCCAGTGACTGTATGTTGTGGTTACACCCTGTGGGTGGGACCTGGGTGAACAATATGCACTTCTTGTTGTGGCTGTCTGGTTTCTGGTATGAGTGACAAAGACTGAGACAGCCCTGCCCGAAACTGGCCTGAATGCAGTGTGTAGTGTTGAATGGCTGGGTACTTGTCCCAATCCATATTCCTTGTTGTGAGTGTCTGAGAGGGGGGAGGATGGCCTGAATGCACTGTGTGCCTGATTGGCTGACTGACTGCATGAATGCCCTTCTGTATGATTGGCTGCTGAGAGTGACCCAGCAGTGTGGATGAGAGACGGGATAGTATATCTGGGGACCTCTCACCACTGGAAATTGTTCAGAAGCTGTGTCTACACTTGAAGAGTAACTGGAACTGCTGATCATCGACGCCCAGCTGGAAGAAGAAGACTTGCTGTTGCATTTGCTTCGACCTGATCTGAAAGCTGCTGAACTAGTCAAGGACTGATCCGAGAGAGGACCTGGTAAGGCGCCCTCTTCCCGTCCTCTGAGGGACCATCAAGCACCGCCGGACCCTGGAAGTCAGACCCTCGAAAGGCTGCCGACCGGAGACGGGACCGCCGAGGAGATCGAAGTGAAGCACCCGGAGTTCGCCGCCCTCGAAGTCCATTGCCGTCGACCAGGGTTCGCAGGTTTGTGTAATCGCTGGAGGCCCGTCGAAGTCGTGTTGCCCCAGAAGAGGGGACCGCTTGACGCCGTGCCGCCGACGACCAGAGCCGCCCGCTCCTTTGCCTAAGAACATTTGAATCGAAGGACTCCCTTGTCTGCACCGATGACCGCTTTATCCTGCCGGAGAGACTTGAGGCCGCCGACGTGCCGAGGAGAAACCGCCGGTGGGTTTCCCGCCACCTGAAGGCCACAAAGACTTCGACGACTCGAAGCCCTTGCTGGGCCACAGTTCTTCTGAAACTCTTTGCGGTCCAGAACTATCAAACGCCGAGGTGTCCCGCACACCTCATCCTCGCAGGACGTCGCCGACGAGCACTGCCTGGATCAACGCCGTGGTCTCGGCACCCTCGAACTTCTCATCGATGCCATCGAGGCCAAGTTCACTTTCTTCGACGCCTCTCGACGATCCGTGACTCCTGCTTGAAAGGGGGTCACTCAAGAAGGATCCATCGACGCTTCTTTGAAGAACTCTGCTCCACAAGGTACATTGGGGGGGTAAAAACATTATAGGAGGAAATAAGACTATTGAGCAATGTATGGACTGGGCTTGTGCTATATCTTTATTTTACAGGTTGCCCAGGTGGGGGGATCTCCACACAGAACTGTGTTTAGGTAACTGACTCAGTAGTCTGCCTATTGTTTCAACCATCTTGCTTTCCCTCCTCTCTCTATAGCTGGTTTCCTTTTTATTGTTTTGTGTGACATTTTAACAGTATAGTTGATGCACTTTAATGAGGTCTGATAATATTGGTGGTACCACTTTAGAACTGTATATATTTGCCATTGATGATTTCTGAGTACAAAGTGAGTTATTGTGATAGTGTACATACCTTTGAATATTAATTATATAAAGACTGTGTTTTCAGTAATACAGTGTGTGGACATTCCTTTGTGGGGGCTTGGGGACTACACTGTACTTAGGAACCAGCCTGCATCACCTCCTGAGAAGCTAGGCCTTGATTGCTCGTCCATTGCTACCTTATAGAGAATCTTGGCTGGGGTCCTCTGTGCCTCTCCTCTACCATATAGAGAGCAGAAGTACAGACACCCCCCACCGGTATCTTTATAGTTACATATGCTAAGTTGGAATATATGGTTACTGCACACCCGTTTGCTGCATGGAGGCCCTCAATCAATGCTACCAGTTCTGCTGCTTGCGCTGAATAGTGTATTAGTAAACGTGTTTGCAATAGGATCCCATATTCTCCCTCCTCCAATCTCACTACTGCTGCGCCAATATGCTTTTCACCAGTCTCTGGGAAAATGGATGCTGACCCATCTACAAAGAACAGTTCCCCCTCGCTCAATGCGTTTTAATTTGCTTTGGGAATGTCATCTCCTTCCCCCTCATAAGTGGCGCAATCATGTTCCTGCATATCCTCCGTTGTGCATGGCTCTGTGACGAATGTGGCTGGGTTCGCCGTCTTGCAACGTGTTATGTGGAAATTCGAGCATGAGATAATTATCTTGTATGCTGATGCTCTCTGTGCTGTTGGGGTGGATTTGGATCATTCAAGTATGGCAAACAAGGAGTGTTCCACGAACAGCGTGATGGGGCATCCCATCACAATTGCGGAGCTCTTTCCAATTGCAAAAGCAGCGGCTGCAAGAGCCTGTTCGCATGTGAAAAAACCCTGTATTACTGAGTCAAGAGTGCCACTGTAGTATGCTAGTGGCTTGTGGCCCAAGGATGTTTTCTGTGTCAGTACTGCAGTCATGAGTGTTCCATTTGAATGTGAGAACAGGAAGAATTCCCATTCATAATCAGATGTTTCTAAGACGGGAGCTGTACATATCAGTTCTTTTAATGTTGTGAAGGCAGTGTGCATTTCAGGTGTCCATGTGATCGGGGTGTTGTTTTTCTGAGCTTCTCTTAATGCTTGTAATAGGCGTTGTGTATAGGCGGCATAGCCTAATACACAGGTTCGGCAATAGTTACATATACCGAGGAACGTTTCCATGTCTTTTACTGTGCAGGGCCTGGTTGCTGCTCAAACTATTGCTGCTCTGTCGGGTATTATTCTTTTAACATCTTTTGAGATCAATTGACCTAGGTACAATAATTCTGTCAGGCAATATTGGAGCTTGTTCTTATCCACCTTGTACCCCTGGTGGGCTAGCAATTTGAGTAGGCTAACAGAGTCCTTCCTGCAGGTTTCTTCCCCCTCACTACATGTTAGGAGGTAATCTACGTATTGAATGAGGGTGCTTTGAACAACGATATTGCAGAGGTCTTCGTGCAATATTCTGTTGAAGATACTTGGGCTTTCGCAGTAGCCCGGGGCAGTCGGCAGTGTTAGTACCTTTTCCCCCCCTAGAGTGATGGCTGTCAGGTATTGGGACTCTGGGTCAAGAGGTACTGAAAAGAAGGCGTTCGTCAGGTCCACCACAGTGAAGTGCATAGCCTGTTTTGGTATACTGTACAAAATGGATGCCGGGTTTGGAACATGAGGGAACTCTTTTCGTACAATGTCATTAAGTGGGTGGAGGTTCTAGACCATACGCCACAACCCCTTTTCACTTTTTTAATTGGATAAATCGCAGTATTGCATGAGGAGCTGGAGGGTACAATAATGCCCTGTTGTAGTAGTACGCGTATTGTGTCTTTTATTCCTTCCTCCGCTTCTCTTGAGAGGGGGTGATGTCTAACCCTGGGCAATACTGCCCCAGGTTTGAGTTTTATTTTTATTGGTGTCACTACTTTCAATAACCCTACATCATGTGGGTTTGTGGTCCATAAATTTGGCGGCACTTGTTGCAAGTCCATATCACAAAAAGATGACGGTGCACTCACAATGGCCATGAGGGGGTATCACTCATCTGTTTTGTATCATTATATCACATGACATGCATATTTCCATTATTATTTCCCCATCAGTGTCATTGTCAATGAACAGTTCTTCATCGGTCAATTCACGTAGTGGTACGTTTGACACAGTACTGTCCGCCACTCACAGCCATGCATGTCCAGGCCTATTGCCGCTATACATTTTGCAGAGACCTGTACGCCTTGTAGATCAAGAGACAGGAAAGTGCCGGGCAATATCTTAGGTGTGGTCACTGGGCGCAAAACAAAATCTGAGGATACACTCCAGTCTTTTCGTGTGATTTCTGGCACTACTCTGGCTAATACTTCTATGCCATAAGTGAACATGCCTGCATTGGTCGGCATCCCTCTTATGGCTGTCTCATTTGCCATTTTCTGTATTAGTAGCATTGCTCGGATTGTACACATACCAGGGATAGAGCACATTATTGTCATGATGCCTACCCCCGGGCATCCAGATCAAGTCCATCAGCCCCGGGAGCAGGTATCCAGATACTTGTTAAAAACTCAGCAGCCCCGGCTGGGGGCTGTTTGGGTTCAGTCCTGGTGCCTTAGGTGCCAGGCTCATCTTAGAAACCAGTCCTGGCGCCACAGGCGCCAGGCTCATAGACATTACTTACCTCATGCAGACCATGCTGCAAATGAATCCAAGCCAACGTGAGGCCTGGATGGGACTATTTTGTTACAGTGACTATTTTTTTACTCGGGTGTGGTTCTGGGGAACTTCTTACCTGGAACTACTTTGGAGGCTATTTAAACCACGCCCGAACAGCAGCACACGCTTCGCGTTATTCTGCATCCTGCAGCGTAACGCTCACCGTGCCTGCAAGTCAGCATCCAGTCTTCTGCCACGCCGCCTCGAATCCGGAGCTCCTAGAAAAAGGGGGAAAAAGGAAGAAAAGGTTATATCACGGACATTACTTTAATTCCTTACCTGATTCCGGATCCAGCACGTCGCCGAGCCTGGAAAGGACATTATTCCAGCACGCGTCGCATCGCCAGCAGCAGCGCCGCGTTATACTCACCAGTCCACAGCATCTTTGGACTCGGCACTGCCTCCATCATTTTCTTCGTCGAACTCCAGCACCTGGGGGAAAACAAAAGAAACAACAAGGTGAGCCAAGAGAGCCGATAAATACAATCTCTTACCACCATAGGCTTACCTGATTTACCACCGGAGGCATTACCCTTTAATACGCCTCATCTTCATATGCCGCACCTATAAAGGGAGAGAAAACAACAAGTTAAACTCATGCAACTTTTACCGGACAGTGTTGGGTAATACAGACGCTTACCTGAACGCCATCAGCTGCCTCCAGGCAACATTCTTTTGAACCAGCTGCAATTCAACAAGGGAATGGAACAAGAGTGAACATCGGACATATTGAACTCTTTGAACTTTATAAACCCCGGAGTTAATATTCCTCCGGAACTCCTCCAGTACCTTCAAACCAGTGAAGTAACTGGTATCTACGTGCCCCTGCATGCCATGCAGGATGGAGAGTTCATCATTTAAAAACATAAGGTGAGGTTACTAAAAGGGGATATCAGAGGTGACAAGTGGGGAGAACGAGAACAGTGGGAGGGGGCCATCACTAAAATCCACGGGTGGCTAAATCCCTTTCTCCACTTGCAGGAGAATACTTCTACGGATCAAGCAGACGAGATTAGGTGGGCCAATCCAGACAGTCATCTCAGCACTACGCATCACGTTGGTGGAGACCGCAGCTGTCCAGGTACGATGGACGCCCCTGTGGGAACCAGGTGAGCATAACAATTATCCCTCTGTCAGTGAATGAGATGATCATATTGAGTTTACTGAGCAAATCTTGTCCCAACAAATTTACAGGTGAGCTATCATGATAAACTAGGGGTGCTCGTATCGTTTTCCCTCCAATTTTGACATCTAAATCTTTTGTGTAAGGAACCGTGACCACAGTCCCAGAGAATCCTTGCGTCTCGAGATTTTTGCCAGATAACGGGAAATCACCTGTGCATAGACATGATTTCTCTGCCCCTGAATCCACCATAAAGATGAAATGTTTGTTCACTATCTCTGCCCCCACCAGTGGTTTCTCGTCTGGGCGTAAGGTAGTTGACAGGACTGGACAAGCGACTGTGGGCTGTCCTAGTCTGGGTAGGTGTTTGGTCCCGGGCAAGAAAAAACATTTTCGCTCAGTACACATGTTCCCTGGTAAGGCGCTGGTGCACCATCAGGGCTGGACTGGGCACTCAAAGAGGCCCTGGAATTTTTTTTTTGAAAGTGGCCCCATATTTCGCTGAAGAAGTGAGCACAGCGCGCAAGCCCAACCCTTCTATGAGGGGATTGAGATTATCCCCAAGAAGATGTGGAATCAAATTAGTCCATTTAAACCATGTTTTAATCATATATGGATTTTACAGTGATCTCACAGCGGAGTGTGCCTCATTGTACCCATAGAACATACAGTGCCAAACTCCACAGAAAGGGCCCCTTAGCAGCTGCCTCAGCAGACAGAGACCTTTCAGTAAAGTGGGTGAGTGACCCTGTGATCCAAAGAACAATGAGGAAGGATTACACAAATAATAACAAAATGCTCTTTTATATTGTGCGTCACTGCCCCATCTCATATACAGTTCATATTCAGACTACTCAGCATAACGGAGGACTTGTCTCCCGTAAGAGAGCTGATCAGCACAGCACACATGCAGGGCCTCTTAGCACACGCATGACACCTCCACACATACCAGGTACTTTACAGTGGCTCACAGCAGAGTGTGCCCCTTTGTACCCCTACCCCATAGCTTAGAGGGGAACTTCTTCACACACTCATGTTCGAGTTTTGGGGTTTCAATTTGGGGTTTAATGTGTAGACATTTCTGTAACTATTTCAGAGAATTGGTTTTCCAAATTGGCGATCCATTGTTTTTTAGTTTTTAAACTGATAACTGGGATAATTTTCTTCTGTCATTGCGATGTCCTGTCTAGCAAGGAGTCTGTGTGAAAGGGCAGACTGAGCCCAGCTGGGGGATGAAGGGATTCCCAAATGCTGCTGCCTCTGAGAAGCCAGTTGGTTTGGGGTCAGGGCCAGATACATTGTAGGGTTCTGATATGTCAGACCTACCCCACGGGCCTTAAAGTATTTGACTGTCAGAAAACCAGAGGCAACAACTGGCCGTTAAAAATGTTGCATCCGGTCCTCAAATTTGTGTCCACACTATTTAGCCTACCCACTTTTGCTTAGTTGACAAATAGGCAACACCCTACTTTCATGAAGTTTTTGGACTACCACCCGCTCAGAGAGCCGTCCAAGGGGAAATTGATCTCACAGCAGCAAAATGTGACCAGTATGTTGTATGTTCTGGAGTAACATAACAAAACCATCACAGAGTATCACATGACCGATTTTCACTAAATCACAAGCATTATGTGTGTGGCATCATTCGCAAATGCATCATAAAAAATGAAGTACCGAAACGAGGGAAAACACATGAACTAGAGAGCTGGAGGACACGAGGTCTGAAGCCTGTTAATAGCAACATTTTTCATTTTTAGCTGAGTATATTTCCTTCACAGAAGGTGTCTGTGTATCAGGGTAGGATGGCAAGAGAAAAGCATTACCAGTGGCGCAGTGCTTGCCCTTTGCTGCCTGACGGGCTGGAGTCTGGGCACAAACTTACCTTGCAATGTCAAACTAATTATCTCCCCAAGCAAGGCCCGTAGTGTTAAAAATCACACTTTGCTTTACTTTAGTTTCGATTTGCGACAATTGACCGAATTTAAGCAGTCAATTAGGATATATATGCGGGGGGAAACACCCCGCAGCCCCCCAATCCAACCCCCACCCCAACATCCCTCCCAATCCCCTTATATTATTATTACACCAAACCAACACATAATATATATTAAAATGACCATACGGTCAATTGTGCAGAAGGTCAATTAGGACCCCTATTATTCGAAAAATTGTGTCATTCGAACAACTGTAAACGAACAATTCGGGTAATACCTAACTAAAGTAGGCTCCTCATCTGACCAGCACTATGATGAGACCACCACCAACCACCAAAAAAAACACCAGTTGCTTCCAAGGAAGCTAAGGTGAGGGTCGTTTCGTTTGTGCAAACAATATAAACTCTCTGCTGGAAGCTAGCCCTGTGCTGTAACATTTCAGTGATTGAAGTCCCGAGTCATTTACTCAGTCAGCACTGAGAAACAAAGTGTGTTTCATACTTATCAACGTTGTCAAATTCCCTCGCTATGGTGAGTGAGGACTTATACACGAAGGCGAGTATTATCGTTAGTCTTCTTTATCTACTCAGCAGGATCAAAGGAAAAATACCCTTAACAAGAAAATGTAAGCACATTTAAACAGATTTCAGAGAGCATGAAATGCAGTGACTCAATGACCCGTAATGTCTATACCCCTTATCCATTGCCCCACAACATGACCCATGACCTTGGCAGTCCCCCTACTTTCAGAGAGTGAGTGACTATGGGAATTTAACGGAGGGGCAGGCCAGCCGGGGGAGTTATTTCCGGAGCATGGCAGGGTGGCCTGTGCACCCCCAGCTATGAGGTATGCAGGCACAGCATGCCCCTGGGAGGCTTGACATGATAGAGATTTTGCAATTCACCCTCCTGCGGCTTTCAGAGCACGGGTCTAATGGGTTTCACTGGCAGCTGAGAGGGGAGTACAATTGCCAAGCTGTCAGCCCGCAGACACCACATCACACACTCAGATCCTTAGACCAGAGGCCACCGACCCTCCCGTCCTGTAGAGATTACACAGAAAACAATGGTCTTATCTCAGTTTATAGTCAGCAGCAGAGCGTCAAAGCAATGCTAATAAATAAATAAATAAACAAACTTGCATCACGGCTAGGCCTGTCTGACACACACAGGCACAGGGGTGTATCCCATTTTGTGCACTTGCAGCACTTGACTTTTCTATAGTATTAATGCACAGAGCTTGTAGGCTCTGCACACTTGGGGCGCAAACAGCGCAGTGTAGGATCGTGTCTCTGCACATAGAGGCGGTCACTCATTTATGGGGTCCCGCTCTGATGGGCACACGCAAGTGCAGAGAGGAGCCCTCTGCCAGGGGTGGCCTTGGCCTGGCTTCCCCACAGCAGAGCTTCAGCCAGTGGCCAGGTGTGCAGTGCAGCTCGGCCTTAGCACACAAACAATAAAGGGGCGTTACTGCCCTGTGCCCACCCCACCATCCGCTTCCCTTCCTAGAGGGGGCTCCCTCTCAGCCCTGCTGGCAGGTGGCCTGCAATGCCCAGCTCTACTCCCACGGTCTCTGGACAGCCCCCCTGTCTAAGAGCGTGAAAGGAGCTGAACTGCCTGGCACAGTCTGTGTTGCAACTGTGCCAGCAGGTCGCAGTGTTCCACCTCGGATGTGCCCCGAGGGCAGGCCTCAGTCAACCAGCCAGCAAGACTATGCACCGAACTAGCGGAATGCCACCCGCACCCACCTTAGCAAAGCAAAGGAAAGGACTACACAGCAGGGGCATCGCATGTGTGGGTCAATGGCACAGGGATTGGTGTAAATGTGAAAACAGCACACAGACACAGGGCCCACCCCCCAAACAGCCGTGCAGTTCATACATCCAAAAAACAAACGTATATCAACGCTTTCCAAGCACTTCACAAAGCCATCTATCCCCTTCCATGAGGACTCGAACATTACATGTGGTGTAGCGCTGCACATTGCATGTGCTTCCAGGGACAGACAAGAAAGAACATTAGACATGTGCTATAAAAACACAAAGCCACTCATATTTACTCAAGGAACAAGATCCTCGAGCAAAAGATCACACGATCTCCAGATAAGCATTTTGCAGCTTACCTTATCGGCATCGATGATCAATCTTCCTGACTTGCGGCTTGCAAGTTGCCATTAGGCCTCATGAAGCCCAGGCCAGCTCCCTGCAGCCGGACCTGCTGACTGCCTGCACTGCCAGCGCAAATGGGTGCCCATGAGGCCCTCATGCGCAGGCGTGGGGCAGGCCCAGCCCAGCTGCTGGTAAGAAAAGAAATTTCAGCGCCTGCCTCGGTCACACTGGCGGCAGCCAATTCACGGCAAACCACCCAGGCGGAGCCAAGGCAAAATCGATGCGATCTGTGCTTAATGAGGTGTATCCTTCCGCTCAAAAAGAGGCCCGACAGGCGTGAGGCCAACCGGGGGATGTCCCGGTGTCCCGGTGGGGCAGTCCAGCCCTGTGCACCATTGGCAATGGTGACAAATGGATTTGCATGTGTGTGTGAGACACTTGTTTCTGATGGGTAGGGCGGGTCTGCAGGCAGTGCGGGGGATGTGGGAGCATGTTGTACCTGGGTATGGGTCTACTGTCAGGGCTGCCCATCTGGTTTGTAATTTCCTATGGGCATGCCGTACGGGCTACCCGGGTGTGGGTGGCCGTACTGCTGTTCATTACTGTACCTCTGATTATTTTGATAATTGGCCACCGGTCGGATGCGACATTCCTTTGCAAAATGCCCCCACCTCTCGCATGAGCAACATTGTCCAGGTCCACCCCCCCCCTTGGTCCTTGTCCTTCATATCCCCCTCCTCCTCCCTGTTGCCCACAGTACCCACCTCTCCCTCTTGTGAGTCTTTCTTGTTCCTTGACATTGGGGTCCCATGTACCGTTCCTCTACACCCCATTGTTCCTGGCCATTGTCTGCCCATGTACCTACCATCTTAGCCTGCAAGGCTACTGACACCACCCCTTCTTCTCTCTACCGTTCTGGGGGCAGCACTGCAGTTACTGCCACGACCTTCACTAACTTACTCTGTACAAGCTTTGCTTCGTCCTCTAATCTCCTCTGAGCAATTTATTTTTCCCTTTCTTTGATCCTCCTGCAATTGTGTACTATGATGCTTTGTATGTCTGGCCACCCTTTGGCTTCTATCCCAGCTATTTTATCAAGGGCCTTCCTTACCTCCTTCGGGAGGCCTCTCTTAATGAATAAATAGAATAGGGAGGTGGATTGGTCCCAAGCTGTGCCTGTATCTGCGCGCCACATCTCCTGAACCCGAAGAATAAACTTCGCAGCATCTTCCTTGCATTACAGAGTGTAAATCTGGGGTGTCAGGAAAGGTCCTCCGCAGTGCATCCCATACTTGTGCTCATATGTTATTAAAGGATGCCCCGTCATGCATGTCCGTCCCCATGGTCACTCCCGGGAACCCTGCCTTCACCCATACTGCGTCTGCTTGGTCTCCTACTGCGGATATTAAGAGGCTTTTAATATGTCTGATCGCTAATGCATCCCCTGCTGTATTCTTTTCAAATGCAGGTATCCATTTCCCCGTGTAAGGTGTTTCTCCCTGTCATTTTATCCTTCTCTGTAGGAATGAGTGAGTAGCTACCTGTGGGAGACCTGAGTATAGGGGTATAAAACCTTACTGCACACATGTGCATGAAAAATGAGTAGCCCAACGGGGATTAGGGGGAGGTGGCTGTAATGTCTGTGATGCCTAGTGAGGGCTCGCCGGGGGTTTGCCCTCAAGGAAGGCTTCCGCTCTAGTACCTTTGACCCAATAAACAGACACAGTCTTATTCGTTTAAGCGTGATCCGCTTTTGTTTTATATAATGAAATATGTTAAATAAATAATACACAGGATCCCTATTACACTTTAAACTCCTAACAGTGTTGGTCCCTGCTAGTACAAGAAAGAAACCATCCTTTACAGTTTTCATTGGCTCCCTTTATATAGTATTGGCTTCACATTGGTTCATTAGCATATAATATGGATACTTGAGGATCACCTGAGGGAATAGAGCTTTATATGTAATTAATAAATAATACTATCCTTGCAATGGGCTCTCCTAAGAGCATAAACACTTTCACATTTGATAAATAAATAACCCCTTTTGTCACTGGTATCTCCTGAGAATGAAAGATTTCATGTTTGATAAATAAATAACTATGTCTCTCACAGGGATCTCCGGAGGATGAACGCTTTCACATTTGATAAATAAATAACCATTCCTGTGGCAGGTATCTCTTAGGTAAGAGCGCTTTCACATTTCATAAGTACATAACCATTCTTGTCACAGGTATCTCCTGAAAATGAATGCTTCCTAATTTGATAAATAACTAACCATTCCTGTCACAGGTACCTCTTGCGAATGAGTGCTTTCACATTTAATAAATAATTAAAAATTCCTGTCACAAGTATCTCCTGAGAATGAACGCTTTCACATTTGATAAATAACTAACCATTCCTGTCATAGGTACCTCTTGAAAATGAGCGCTTTCACATTTGCTAAGTACATAACCATTCCTGTCATAGGTACCTCTTGAGTAGCACAAACACCTCACTGAACAGTGACGCCACCCATCCTGTATGCTCCTCTACCCTGGCGGGTATCTAACTTCTTCACAGAGTCGGTCGAGTGCCAGTCTCTGACGGGATAAATACTTGCGCCAGAGCGGGGGCAACTGAAAAAGGGCAGAATGGTACTGCTCATGACCACCAGGTCAACGCATGTTCCGGGAGAATAGCCGTACACAGGCCATTCACCATGGACCAACACCTACAGGGCACCCAATGGGCTTTCACGTGCGGGGTCCACCGCGATCATTCAAATCCATTTCTGCTGCGCTACTGTAATGAATCAACCTGACTCCACAGAGCCACCCGCCCAGAGCGGGGAATATTACTTCAAGTATTCTCATAAAAACAATTGCTCGAGTGTTAACCAGGGATGGCACACACTGGGTGCGGTATCCCCGATTCACTTCTTCCCTCTCCTACCTGACAGGACTAGGCAGCGCCACACAGGACCCCTCTTTCCCTGGCTCTTACCAGTGGGGCAGGCCAGAGGCAGCACCCTCCACATGCTTCGTTTGCTCTCACTCGGATTACTCTCTCTCGACCCACGGATGGGGGAGAGAGAACTGCCAACTCTCCAATAGGTGGACAGCCTATGGATCGGGCGGGTGTCCCCCGACTCGGCACAGTGCCTCTGTGCCCTCTGTGAAAGTCAGGAGCTTCCACCTCCTCTCATCTCTGCTGGTGCTCTCCCTCGAGGGGAACCCCTTCGGGCTCTTATGCCCTACCACCAGTTCCCATTAGCGCTCGCCAGCAGGGGAGCCCGCGCAACCCCATAGGTGAAATAACATCACGGGCGGCCTCGCTCCTCCTGTTGGTGGAGCCTGCCATCTACTGGCTCTCAAACATTTTGTGCGCTCAAAACACACACTGTTAGGAGGAATGGACAACAAGGAAGGACTATAAACAACCAAGATTGTCAACAGAACGGGACACACAGCCCATGCATACTGAACCACACAGGAAATGGGGGTTTACACTCATCCCTTTCTCCCTCAAAGCCCTCGTCCCTAAGGGTTTCTCTATTCCCGAAGTGCATACAATAAAATATGACATTTCTCATTCCACAGCAATGGCACAGTGCACCATTGTCTGGAACAACTCATTTTCTCATTAGTATACATAACTGCGCATGTACTTGTGTGAACAGGCAGTCCCCTTTGGAAAATGTCAGTTTGAGCTCCAGGCGCATCATAGCTCAATATTCTAACTGGCCTGACTTCTCGTTGAGATCATTGTAGTTCCTGTACATCCTCTGAATGATCCTCAGGCACTCTTTTTTGAGAGTCTATGGAGGTACCTGAAGGAGAAGAACTGCCTGGAGGCTTGATGGTCCAACCCACATTGATATTGTATTTGTATTTGTATTTGTTCATTTATATTGCGCAGCCTGCCCACGGGCATCAGGGCGCATGTTTAGAAAGTTGGTTACAGTAAAGTGTTACAGAAGGCAGTTACAGATTACAAATTACAAATTATATATACATAGAACAAAGATATATACATACATTTAGAAGGGGGGTCAGTCAGCTCAGTATGTACAAGGTAATCGAGTGGGAGCAGCATGCAGCAGGTGTTACAAAAGGGTGGCCGGAGCATCGTCTTGCTCAAAGAGCCATTGTTTTGTTCTGTTTTTGAAGGATTGGAGGGAAGGGACATTCCTGAGATCGTTGGGTAGCGAGTTCCAGAGCTTCGCTGCAAGGACTGGGAAGCTCAAACCTCTGGCTGTCTGAAGCTTGAAACTGGGAATGATGAGTGTGTGTGCTTGTTCAGATCTTAAGGGTCTGGAGGCTGTGTGTTGGGTGAAGCGCGCTGACAGGTAGGCCAGCGCCGCATTGTTCTGTGCTTTGTGGCTTAGAACAAGAGTTTTAAGGGCGATACGCCATGAAATGGGGATAAGGGATACTGGTTCAGAAGTGACCCACATACAAGTCCCCATTACTAATGTCACTAATAAAACAGTGCATCTTCCCGGAGGTCGAACAATTGCTCAGTTGCACATTGCTGACTCAGTGGCTCAGACGGCTGGAACCAGGAACTCATATCCTACCTTGGATGTGGGAAAGATAAACTTTGGGAAATCTCTGTTGTCCGAACATGAAAAACTCATCTTCAAGAACAACTGGCTATGAGGGCAGATGTGTTTTCAATGAGTGACTGGGATTTGTGGGTTTGCCCACAAGGAAGGCCGCCGCTCTGGTCCCTTTGACCCAATAGACAGACAGAGGGCCTCATTACGAGGCTTGCGCTCCCGTAATGAAGGGTGCCGGTACGGGACCAGCAACATTCATTACGGGATGCCTGATTACGAGGTCCCCTAGCGGGACCCAGAGCAGACTTCTGGTAAAACCAGAAGTCTTTTCTGGGTCCCGTGAGGGGACCAAAGAGCTAATAATGGCCCGTTATTAACAGGCCCGTTATTAGCTCCATCCCCATTCCATTTGAGCCCTATGGGGGCTCAAATGGGAATGGGGAATGGTTTTGTGCATGAAGAATTACCGGATCCTCCAAGGTTGGAATGACCCGGTAATTTCTCATTCACAGAACCCGGTACTGGAACCCGGTATGGAGGCAGCCATGCCCTTATTAAGGGCATGGCTACCGCCATACTCGTAATGAGGCCCACAGTCTTATTTGTTTAAGCGTGATCTGCTTTTGTTTTATGTAATGACATTTGTTAAATAAATAATCCATACACAGGATCCCTATTACACTTTAAACTCCTAACAGAGTTTCTCCCTGCTAGTACAAGAAAGAAACCATCCTTTACAGATGTCATTGGCTCCCTTCACATATCATTGGCTTCACATTGGTTCATTAGCATATCACATGGATCCTTGAGGATCACCTGAGGGAATAGAGCTTTACATGTAATTAATAAATAATACTATCCTTGCAATGGGCTCTCCGAAAAGCATAAACACTTTCACATTTGATAAATAAATAACCCCTTCTGTGACAGGTATCTCCTGAGAATGAACGCTTTCACATTTGATAAATAAATAACCATGTCCCTCACAGGGATCTCCTGAGTATGAGCGCTTTCACTTTTGATAAATAAAGGACCATTTCTAACATCGGTATCTCCCGAGGATGAACGCTTTCACATTTGATAAATTACCATTCCTGTCACAGGTATCTCTTGAGTATGAGCGCTTTCACCTTTGATAAATAAATACCACTCATATCACAGGTATCTCCTGAGACTGAGAGCTTTCACATTTGCTAAGTACATAAACATTTCTGTCACAGGTATCTCCTGAGAATGAACGCTTCCACATTTGATAAATAACAAACCATTCCTGTCACAAGTACCTCTTGCGAATGAGCGCTTTCACATTTGAGAAGTACATAAACATTCCTGGCACACGTATCTCCTGAGAATGAACGCTTTCACATTTGATAAATAACAAACCATTCCTGTCACAGGTACCTCTTGCGTAGCACAAACGCCTCACTCAACAGTGACGCCACCCGTCCTGTATGCTCCTCTAACCTGGCGGGAATCTTACTCCCCTCACAGAACTGACCGAGTGCCAGTCTCTAACGGGATAGGTACTTGCCCAAGAGTGGGGGCAACTGAAAAAGGGTAGAATGGTACTGCTGACAGCCACCAGGTCGATGCAGGCTCCAGGATAATGGCCGGACATGAACCACTAACCATGGACCAACACCTACAGGGCACCCAATGGGCTTTCACGCGCATTGTCCACCGTGATCGTTCAAACCCACTTCTACTGCTCTACTGTAATGAAACAACCCAACTCCACAGAGCCGCCCACCCGTAGCGGGGTATATCACTTCAAGTATTCTCATTAAATCAATTGATCGCTTGTTAACCAGGGTTGGCACACGCCGGTTGCGGTATCCCCGATTACATTTTTCCCTCTCTTACCTGATGGGACTAGGCAGCGCCGCACAGGACCCCGCTTTCCCTGGCTCTTACTAGCGGGGGAGGGCCGGAGGCAGCGCCCGCCACGTGCTTCGGATTACTCTCTCTCTCGACCCTGGATGGGGGAGAGAGAACTGCCAACCCCCCAATAGGCAGACAGCCTATGGATCGGGCAGGTGTCCCTCACCTTGGCAGAGGGCCTCTTTGCCCTCTGTCAAAGTCAGGAGCTTCCGCCTCCTCTCATCTCTGCTGGTGCTCTCCCTTGAGGCGAACTCCCTCAGGCTCTTACACACCCGCACCCCCTGAAAGTGGTGGAAGTGCTTTGAGGAGATTATTCTTGTCCATCAGTGCCCCAAGCACATAATGGGGTCGTCCCGCTCACTTATGGATGAGGGGCATCTGTAGTTTTGACCTCACCTTTCCCTTACTTACCTTTACTCCTTTCCTTTTTGTCAGTGCCATTCTCCCTATCCTGCTTCGGAGCCTCCCCTCCCATCCGTCTTCTACCTCTGTTATTTGCGGAGTTGCCCACTGGATCTGATGTACCCCTCCTACCGCCCCTTCAGCGGACTCATCAAGGTCGCTCCAGTATTCCTCTTCTCTCTCTGAGGCTACTGCATCATATCCCACACTTTCTACCTCACCTTATCGTTCTACCCAGCCGTTTTAATTGGGGCACTGTCTATTCGGAAAAGGAAATCCCTGGATTTGGGAAGAGCGTTTTACTGGGGGTTGTAATTGCGACTGTCCTCCCCCAGGCAGTGGTAGTGTTGTTTTGCAAAGTGTTCGTAATCAGGCCAAATCTGCCTGGGTGGATGTTAATACAATTTCTAAATCTCGGGTGGTGGGCCTTGGGGTGACAGGAGTTGTGTTAGTTGGAACATATGGAGGGGGTGGTGCGGTGACTGGCGTGGCTGGTGCACTTCCCCCTGGCATGTACACTGGGTCAGCATACCCCTCTGCGGTTCTTGTGAGGAATGGGTATATTTTCTTTGGTTCCTCACCCTCTTTCTCCTTTTCTCCCGCCTCCTCACTTTGTTTTACAGAGTACACTGGCTCTTTTTCCTTGTTATTTGTAGGGGGCGTTTCCTCCCATTATATTTAGTTGTGACATGGTCTAATATACCTTTGTCAAAGACCCCTCTCCTGGCCAGGTATGAGGTGACCCTTGCCCTTTTATTTCAGTCACCCATTGCCCAGGGTATTTCTTTATTCGGTCACTGTACAAGGGGAGGTGCTTACTAATGTGCGAGAGTGGTGTATCCATTTCCATATTGGTCAAAGGACCTTTCTTTCCGGCCCTTTTTTCTCTTTGCTTTCAAACTTCAACTTTTTTTTTATACTTCAAAACATTACTTATACATTGTCATGACGGACACATAAAACATTAACCATAGAACATCTCAACAGAGAAAACCAACAAATATGCTGACAACACCAAGCATAAAACATAGAACCTTAAATATTCTTGTATGCCCTTAACTACTTCTCATTTAACCCTACTTCCCCTTCTTCCACAATCAGCACTCACATCACCTCTGCCCCTCCTGGGCCTACCTCCACAAAGTTATAGAACACTAAAAATAAGAACCACTACTATTTCCTGAGCCTACTAAATATACAAGGCTCCTACTTTTTTCCTTCTCCTCACTTATTTCCAGCACTGGTCAAAACAGTTCTCCATGGCGCTGCCTTCCACTCCCTTTCGGGGCTAGGTTCCCATATCTCTTCTTATTTTATCACCTTATAAAAAACACTTATGACCATGAAGATAGAAAAAGGGCTTAGTTTTACACAATCACTCTATTCATTCATTTGCAACCCTTGCGTGTTCCCTTTAGTTAATCTTCTCCACACCTTGCCACTTCCCCTATTTTATTTTCCCTTGAAATCAATACTCACGTGTCCGTGATCTTCCAAGAGCCTCCGTTCGCGGTCTATCCACAAGTGGGGGCCTCGCTGTCGTGGCCCTGCCCAGCACCGGCAATTAGTTGGGTATTCGCAAAGCCGGGATCCACAAAACCTTCTCTGCAGCGTATGCGTTTTTGTTTGGGGGCTGGTCAGTCGTAGTTGGGGGACGGCTGATGTATCTTGCCTCCTGCCAGATGTACCCTGGGCCAGTGATGTACAAGGAGCAGGAACCAGGCAGACCCAGGTAAGTATAAACAGGAACATGCTTTATTGTCTCTTGTTACATAGAATAGGTAAGAAGTAGGAGAGAAGATCTACAGGCCTCCACCCTGGTTCCTTGCCCAGCTCCAAGTCCCAACCATCAGTTCCTAGAACACTCAGGTCCCCCAACACTCCAGCTCCACCTGAGCATTCCACCAGGCTCCTACACTCACGCAGACCATAAACCACAACATCTAGAATACTACAGCGGCCTTTCTGGGGAAGCCCTGTCTCTCGCCACAAGTACGGGAGCGTCGAGGAATATCACATCGGACGGGTCACCAAATGAAGGCACCCACTCCCTCAAACGTCATACAAAAAAGACCAAATAATGGACACGCCCCACTAGGGAATGAGACCAGGAGATGGATTGCATGGGAAACAAGTTTATATAAGATAAATTGTGCATGCAAAGAACTCTGCTTCCCGTAGAGCACTTTGCCAAACACTACACGGGCAGCACATTATAAGTCAAAATCACGTCACTTCTGACGCCACACTATAGGTACACAACTCTGCAATACAATTGGTGAGACACAATGGTAGACTGTGTTGCCATACTGGGTGACCACATTGGATTGGCTGTTGCTTGGGTGTCAATCCTGCAGCACGTGGGTCAGCTGGGCCCAGATCCGTGGGGTGCAGGTCGTGGCGGCAAAGTGCTACATTCCTAACTGTCTAGTCTACAATAAAAGGATCTGAGAGCATGAGACAAATGGGAAGCATAAAAGCTTGACATGAATGGGGGTGCTTTCAGAGTTCACTGACAGGTTGTATGGGTATTCTGCCCTCTGCACCCAGGCACCCATAAACACAGTGGCCCAGACCCAGGTGCCTATCTTGGGGATTTTGATCTACATGATGTCTCATGATACGGATATATATGTGTTGTTTTCTGTAGAGGATATATTGGTGCATGGGATTAGGGCTATGGTGGGTGTCCTCATCTGGTCACTGCGAGGGGTCAGATATGTATATGTATCAAAGAGCAGAGGGGCATGGGCCCAGTGGACTGTGGCTTGGCAGGGTGGGGGGTCGAGGGAGCACAGGCAGGTTAGTCAAGATGGATGTGTTCTTGGGCTGGGGTCTGCTAAGTCTCACACAGTGCAGTGGGCTCATCTTCCCCCTGGGCGATACTAAATGTTGCAACGATGACTGGCTGGACTTCTGTGAGAGCAGAACTTGTACGGAGCTTGCAGGAGGCGGGGGTGGCCTGGGCCGTTTGTGCGAGGTGATGGGCAGGGGAGATACAGGTTTCTATAGATGGCTGGCCGGCGCAACGCGGCACAAAAGCGAGGCTCGCTTTGGTTACTAAGCAACCTTTGAGTTTTATTGGGATGCTTTCGCCGGCAGGCGGAAGGAAGCCGGCCTCAGGAAGAAGGCCAGAAAGAAAAAGGCCTTGTTTGCTGTTGTTCGCCGGTGAGCGCCGCTTACCGCCTGATCCATATCATAAGGCGACCCCGTCCTTCACCAAAGGTACTGACTCTCTCTGAACCTATTCCTGCCTTGTGCTAGCCTAACCCAACCCTCGGTATTGACATCTCTGTACTTGTGTTTTAGCTGATGTTAACACTATCTTCTACCACGGCTCAAATTTCCAATTAGCCGACTGTAGAAACCGGCCAGCACTACGCACTGCCCATGCTCCCTATTACTATTACTGTAGTACTACTACTGATATCCTGGTTTGTAGCTAACAGGGCAACACCCTATTATAGCAGCACTACTGTATTGATTTGGCCAATCACGCTAATTTTAACCCAGCCTACTGCATGCACCATACCTACTGTGCTATCTCTGAAATACCCTACTGCCTATAAACTGCCCTCTGTGCCAATGTGTGAATCAGCCTATCACATATATTTCACCACTGAGCTAAATCTGAGCTGGACTACTGCATACACTTCACCCATTGTGTTGCTTTTGAACTAGCCAATTGATCATATCTAGGTAATTCCGAAATAGCCTATTGTCTACAATCTCCCATTGTGCTAATTTGTGAACTATCCTACTGCTTGCAAATGTTCCCATTCTGTTGTTTTTGAACTAGCCAATTGATCATATCTAAATAATTCCGAAATAGCCTATTGTCTATAACCTGCCCATTGTGCTAACTTGTGAACCAACATACTGCATGCAATATCTCCCTCTTGTGGTAACCAGTACACTATTGCTACCAGCCTGCCCACTGTGACACTTTGAGACACCCCTACATTATTTTGCCCTAAACATACTCACAAACTTACCTTACCAACCTACTGATGACTCACCATGTCTTCTTTCCACAGAGCCACCCTGGCCCTGGCCTCATTCCTCCACCTAGTTCACCCAGCCACCCCCCATTCGCTCTGCCACCTCCCCATCCACACTCAACCTCAAAGCAACTAGCAAAACACCCTTAAACACTGCCACTATTGAGCCACTGAGCCCTCTCGAATGGATACATCGCTTCGCCACTCCACCTACCCCTCTCATCCCACTCTCAGTCCATTCCAGAACCAAAAGACTAGGCTCTCGTTTCCTCAACCATAAAGCCACCACCCTGTCCAAAAATCCTCAACCTAACGCCCAAAACTGTGCCACCTCATTGCCTAAAATAACACCCCACTCCCCTAATGTGAGCCTGAAATCACCCAGCACTACCCCACAGCCATCCAATATCAAAGGAGCCCTTATCAATACTCGCTCCCTTGTGGCCCATGCCTCTGAGATCGCTGATCTTATCGTTGCAAACAGCCTTGGCTTCCTGGCTGTCACAGAAACTTGGCTAGACCAAGCAGCAGGACCAGCCCTCTCCCTTGCCCTACCTGAAGGCTACACCATCATCAGAGAAGACAGAACTTTGGGCAAAGGCGGAGGAGTGGCCTTCATTGCCAAAACCCAACTAGCCCTCAGAGTCACTCCCTGTGCTAGCATCCCCTCTGCAGAACTCTTATCAGTGAAGCTAACTCTTGCACCCTCCCAAACAATTCTCCTGCATCTTATCTACTGGCCCCCCAGCCCTTCTCCCTCCTTTGAGGAGGACATCCCAAACCTCCTCTCCACTCATACTAAACTTGGATCCCAAACTATCCTTTTAGGAGATATTAACATTGGCCTCCTAGACCCCAATGATCATCACGCCCTAGCTGTGGACAATTCGATCTCCAACTTGGGTTTTATACACAGAGTCATAATACCCACCCATTCCAAAGGTAGAACGCTGGATCGGGTCGTTGACCTGAACTGCTCTATATCCATTACCCTAAATGAACCCATAGCCTGGTCAGACCATCATCTCATCCCATTCTCCATCCCGGGACCTTCTCCTACCAAAACCACTGTAGCACCCTTGTCGTTCTCCAGAAATTGTTTCAACATAACTATAGATAGCCTCCAGCCGCTTATCAGCAACATCCTTAATGAGACTAAATTCAGCAACCTTGACTCGCCTAACCTGGTAGATTTATATAACAACACTCTCAAATCTGCCCTGGATCTTGTAGCAGCCCCTCTTAAACTCAGGAAAGCCAAAGCTTTGGCTCACCTTAACAAATGGTTCAACCCCGAACTGAAAAGTCTCAGAAATATAAAAAAGATCAGCCGAATCCACTTGGCGCAAATCCCCCTCCACATCAATAAAACTGCACTTATGGCAGCGTCTGCTACCTACAAAGCAGCTATCCTCACGGCCAAAAAAGAAACTTATAATTCCAGAATCCAGAATGCAAATTCCAGCTCTAAGGAACTCTTCAGTATCCTAAAAGAGCTCAAATCTCCTGCACAACCCACACAATTGATATTGACATTCTATTTCTATTGCGCTCGTACACAAGTGTTTCAGAGCGTGACAAGGCAAGGGAGGGGAACAGGGGAGAACTAAACAGCTATCTTACTAGGCCCAGTGACATTGAGAACGCGCAAGTGCATGGGAGAGGGGGAGGGGAAAAGTGCATGGAAGGAGTGAGAAGTGGAAAGTGCAAAGCAGAGGAGAAACAGATAAATAACAATAAATAAATAATCAAGGCAACAAACAATGTTAGTGCAGCCAGCAATTTGCAAGTGCTAGGTTTAAGGCAGCAGACACGGTAGGTCTGATAAGTGCAGGAAGAAAAAAGGGGGGGCTGTATGGGTACAGATACAGACCCCAGTGCAAGGGGTGGCAAGGAGGCAGTGCGGGAGGGTGGCAGGATGAGCAGGTACCTGGGCCCGGAGGACAGAGGGTGGCCAGGTGCACAGTGCCAAGAGAGAACAGATCAGCAGGGGAGAAGGGGAGCGAAGGCAAAAGACTGCATCAAGGACGCAGAGTGGTGCACTAAAATCCAACAAGCACGTGCAGACAAAATCACCATGCTCCAAGATAAGATCAGCGCTAAAAAGGCAAGCATCACCACTGGAGCCCAACATGCCTCTGACACAGAGAAAACGACTCACCCGTGCACTCCTTTCAGCTTCTCTCAAGTTACCACTAAGGAAGTTGACGGCATTATAAAAAGTCTGAAACCTTCTCACTGCCAAGGCGATATTTGCCCTGCCACCATGATTAAAGAAGGTGCCAAAGATCTAGCCCCCTTCATCCCTGCGCTAATGAACTCCTCTTTCGCCTCCAATCAAGTACCCAACAATCTTAAGGAAGCCTGGGTTATACCCCTACTAAAAAAAAACACCTTGATCCAAATGTCCCCACTAACTACAGGCCCATCACCACCGTCCCATTCCTTCTAAAAATACTGGATCGCGTGGCCTACCTTCAAATACAGAAACACCTAGAGGAGAATGAACTCCTTGGACTTAGTCAGGTTTCAGACCCAAACATGGAACTGAGACGCCCTCCTAGAGCTTAAGATCCAAATGGACGAGGTGAAGGACAATGGTAAGCTAGCAATCCTCCTACTCCTAGACTTATCCGCCGCCTTCGACCTCGTCGACCACCAAATCCTCACCAAACACCTTAACACAGAGGCAGCCTTCTCCTCCAATGCATCCGATTGGGTCAAATCATTCCTATCAAACAGGACCACTAGAGTCTTCTCCCCGTCAGCTTCAGCTGACCCCACACCGATACTCTGCAGCGCCCCAACAGGGATCCTGTGTGTCGCCCACACTCTACAATATATTTACGAAGATACTCTTCGACCGACTGGATAACTTGGGTGTCATCTACACTAACTATGCAGATGACATTCAAGTACTCATCCCCCTCACTGTCTGTAACGACCATGATTCCAAACTACTAAACACTATCTACCTCGAAATACAGGCCTGGATGGCACTAACAGTCTTTGCCTTAATGACGATAAGACAGAGTTGATTATCGTAGGGATTCAGGCACGCCTTAATAAACTCACTACCAAATACTCATCTTTTGTCATTGACGACAATATTATCAATGTTTCCAAAGAAATAAAAACACTGGAGGTCTACCTCAATTCAACTCTCTCTCTCAAAAAACAGGTAAATAGCGTGGCTCACTCCACGGCCTACATACATGCCAACATTCTGTGACCAAAAATCTGTAGGAATCTTAAAGTTTCAAAAATAGTCAGGCGAGGAGGTAATGATATGAATAGGGCATGTCAGCAGCCCATTGTCATTGAATGAGCCTGCCGCCGCGGGTGCATTCAATGACAATGAGGCGCCTGCCACGCCTTCTGCCATCACGCCAGCTCGGGGGAGCCCTTGAAAGACTCGCCGGAGTTGACGTGATGGGGGGCTAATGGTGCCTTTTGTGAAAGGCACTCGCGGCGGAGGGGCGCCCTTAGCCCACCGCCATGGGCACCTTTTACATCAAAGGCCTGCATGCTGTGCCTTCTCCCGCTACGCCAGCTCGGGGAAGTCCTTGAAAGACTCCCCTGAGTTGGCGTGGTGGGGGGCTAATGGCGCCTTTTGCCAAAGGCACCCGCGGCGGAGGGGCGCTTTTAACCCACCGCCGTGGGTGCCTTTGACATTAACAGCCTGCATGCTGCGCCTTCTCCCGCTATGCCAGCTCGGGGAAGTCCTTGAAAGACTCCCCTGAGTTGGCATGGTGAGGGGCTAATGGCGCCTTTTGGCAAAGGCACCCGCGGCGGAGGGGCGCTTTTAGCCCACCGCCGTGGGTGCCTTTGACATTAACAGCCTGCATGCCACGCCTTCTCCCGCTACGCCAGCTCGGGGAAGTCCTTGAAAGCCTCCCCCGAGATGGCATGGTGGGGGGGCTAATGGCGCCTTTTGCCAAAGGCACCCGCGGCGGAGGGGCACTTTAGCCCACCGCCGTGGGTGCCTTTGACATTAAAAGCCTGCATGCCGCGCATTCTCCTGGTACGCCAGCTCTGGGGAGCCCTTGAAAGACTCCCCCGAGCTGGCGTGGAATTTTTTTTTTTTTTTAAATAATATATATATATTTTTTTTACAAAAAAAATCGGTATGTGGTGTCAAAAAATCGGTAGGCGGTAGGACTGCTTAAAAAGCGGTATCCTACCGCCTAAATCGGTAGGGTTGGCAAGTATGGGTCTATACCAATAAATGTATCTGTAGATGTAAAGCTTACCGCTCCACAAGTAGCTGCCTAACCTTGGCTAGAGCACTCGCTCTATCTAAACTCGTCTACTGCAACAATCTCTTCTTGGGCTCTTCTGAACACAACCTAAATAAACTCCAGATACTTCCGAATAACTCTCTGAGAGCAGCCCTCAGCCTGCCCAGATCCTGCCATATCCGCTCTCATAGACAGAACGCCAATTGGCTACTCATCCGTGACAGAATCACATTACGTACCTTGGCCATCACGCACAAATGCCTCACAAACTCAGCCCCAAAATACCTAGCGGACAAATTCGGCAAACACCAACCTACACACATTACCAGATCCTCTCATTCCCACAACCTGATGGTACCGAGATTCAATCTAAAAACAGCCGGAGGATCCAGATTACCAGTCCAAGCTGCCAAATGCTGGTACTCCAAGCCCATCTCCTTCAGACAGGAACCTTGCTTCCTCACCTTTAAAGACAATATAAAAAATTGGCTGAGCAATAAGTCCCTCCACTAAATGACCTCACCTTGTAAACATACCACTGCCGATTTATGATTTACCAATCTTCTGTCTGCTCGGATTTATGTTTTGCTAATCTTTTGTCTGTCATACCAGACTCTAAGCCTGTGTTCTCATACCGGACCCACCTGTAACCAGGGTCCCTCGTTGTTTTTATATTTGTCTGTTACATGACTGTATTGCACTTTTCTGTATGTAACCACTAAGTTTCTCAAGCGCCCAGTTACCTCAGGGTTTGGTGCGCGATACAAATAATACACAAATACATAAAAACAAATACAAATACAAAATAGATCATTTTCAGGGCCTAGGAAAAGATGGCGTCTAGTGTGTCACAAGATGGAGTTTTTGGCCTTCAATAAGGCTTGGTTACTTGTTAGTCTTTGTTTGTGGTTAGAGGGTGATTAGTAGACTACGCACAGGAAAGGGGGGCATCTCCCCCCCTTTAGCATACGTGGGATTTATCCAGTGCGGGAATGGTAAGGGGGCGGAAAGAACACCTGTCCCCCAACAAGAGCTTTGGGGCCTATGTATTTGTAATCCTTGATGAACCCTGAAAGCATGTGGTAACTGCTGGCTGGTACCTTTACCGAGGCCATGTTGTATAGGACATGTGTGCAGGTATGCTAAGTAGAGTTTGTTTGCCTATCAAATGTAGAGCTCCAAGTACAGCTCTTGCATATTTGTAAGTAGAGCTGTTTGTGTTGACCTCTAGAATTGCTATCTAATAAAAGTCAACACATAATGTGCTAGGCCTGCAGAGTCTATATTTGGTAGATTCGGTTTTCGATATTGTACAAACCTAGACCAGGTGTCAGTGGATGGCTTTACAGGGAGTATTTAACTACCTGTGTTTGGAGCACCATGCATGATATGTAGGGTCTGGAGGAGCCTGAATTCCAGAAACCAGAACATCAGTGGGAGGAAGACTGGCAAATGCACAACGGACACTGTTACACAAAGAACAGTACACCTGATTCTTGCATTACACCTGTTTAGAATGTAAGCACGTGGAGACAAAGTGGTTTGCCTCAAATTACACTTTTGCTTTAAGTACAAAAGCCAGGATTAATCTACACCGCAAAAAGAACCCCGAACTGGCCCAGTGCATACTCAATGGAAATATTAAATAAATCAACAAATACTGTTAAAAGAATTGTTTAATTTGTGTATAGTCGTACAATACCCTTTGTTTCATTCACACTATTTAAAATCTTAAAATGAAATACATTTGGCCTCGTTGCAAGTTGTGCTGCGTGGGAAAAGTGCTGGTAATTATGTGACCGGCACTTTTACTGCACTGCAAAAGTACAAGTTTACCGGTGGGGGTCACTGATTTACCTGCAGCAAAAAGCTGGAAGTAAATCAGGCCGCCACAGGCGAAAAAATTGCACCAGTAATACCAGCAATCCCCTGCGTGGAGTCCTATGTGACTCCAAGGAATGTGGATTTACCGCCCTTTCCGCCACTTGTAATATTCCAGAAATTCTGCGATATCAGACGGTGGAAACGGTCAGTTTTCCAGTATCCCTCCGGAATTACCAGCGGGATACCAGCAAACTTATAATGAGGCCCATTGAGTAGTATTGAAATTGCTAATATCAGTTCTTAATCTAGCGCTTAGAAGTGGCAGGAATCCGGCATGAAGTGCTCTATAAAAACCTGATATTACTATTATTTTCATTATCTTTATTATAATACACACTGATAATCAGGTATTTTAAGCAAGGACTTCATACAAAAACTAGACAGATGCAAAGGGTGGAGCTCTTAATCATTAGGGCAGACTGAGCAGAGCAGTGAAGTATTACCGGTATACTTAGATGATAATGGGCCTCATTACGAGTAGCGCGGTAGAAACGGGCTCATTACCGGCATGGAGGTAAGAGCGGGTCCGTGCTCGTATGACGCTGCTAATAGCAGGTGATTGCGAGTGCGCGAGCATGCGTGAACCCCCATGCTGGTAATGGCCATACCGGCATGCCGCTAAAGGCCCTCCAACCCACCGATAGTGCCATCACGGGACCCACCGATACCGCCTCCGCCTAGGAGGAACCCCTTAATACCGACCCGGTAATAACAACATGCTAATACCGGGCTCGTAATATCGGAACCGGAAGTAACGTCATCACGTCGGAACGGGAAATGCGCCGGCGGCCATCTTGAAAAACACAATCCATTGCAATCCTCCCAAAGCAACAGTTGCTTATAGGAGAGACCAGTGGCAATATGTACACCATGTCCAAGACAACCCGGAAGACTACCCCCGCCTGCGGAAAAAGCGCTTTTCTGATGCAGAACTGAACATGCTTGCGGACACCCTTGCCGCACATGCTGATGTCATTAAAGATCAGAACCTGAAGCGTGAGGTGCAGCAGCGCAAGAAGGAAATCTGGTAGGAGGTCGCCCGCAAAGTCTCCCCTGTTGGAACCACCCCACGGACAGTGAGGGATTGCAAGAAGAGGTGGGATGACCTCCGCCTCAGGGTCCGCAATATCCTTGCAAGCAACCGGAGGGAGGCCATGGCCACAGCGGGGGTCCCCACTCTCCTGCCAAACTGACCCCCTGGGAGGAGACGGTAAGCACCTTCATCATTCTGGAGTCCATCGAGGGATTTGGGGAGATGGAGACGGGTGCGGCAACATCAGCAGAAGGAGGTGAATGACCCTGCAGATCCCTGTAGGGGAAACCATGACTTAGCACAAGTGATGTGGAAGAGAGTCTAGGCAAGGCAATGCATGTCCCAACATACACATCAACATATTCTAGTCCAGATGGAGGGCCAAACCCTGCCACACGGAAATGCATGCTGAGTGCCAATCCCATTACCAACACACAGCCAACACACATGGACGTTCCCATGTAATACATCACACGAACCCCAATACAATGGCATGGCACCTGCCATGCAGCAAATGCCAAAATGGCCCCTCATACTACCCTATGTGACACACCTGTAAGACATGAATGCATGATTAATGAAATACTCCACAGCACCATAGAATGCATCTTGCATGTAACACCATCACTGATGCCCTGCATCTCTTCTACCCCCCAGGCACTGATGGAGAGCATGCCAGCCAGGATACCACAAGGGCATCCACGTCCCGGCCACAGAAAATGGCACCCGACACCACCACCTCCGGGGCAGCCTCGCAGCCGACAGCCACACCCAGTGCGCCTGACACTGTGGACACCCAGCTGCCCACACCTACACCAGTTGAAGGCAAGGCCCTACAACCACTGGCCACCACCGAAGATGACGTGCAGGAGTATGCGGACCAAGAAGGAGTCAGGCATGTGGGATGTCCACACTCCCCAAGCCCTGTTTCCCCCCACCCCAAACTCAGCCCTCACCCACCTACAGCAGTGCTGATCCCTGCCTACACGATCCCGACCTGAGCCCCATCCACGAGGACAGCATTGATAATGCAGGCCCCATGACAGCACCCTCGACCACTGCTGCACCCACCAACAGCCTAGAGGTACGGCTGGCGAGGGTGGAGGCCAGACAGGAGTCGATGTTGGACCTGCTGCGCCAATACATCGCGGATGGTGAGGACACCAGGCGGGAGATAGCCACATCCATAGCAGGGACCACAGCCGCCATAACAGCCAACACAGCTGCAGTCAATGCCTCGGCAGTGCTGATGAGAGACTGTCTGGGGGCCATCACACAGGTCCTGACATCCATCCTGCTGCACATGCAGTGGCCACGACTTGCAGCAGGTGTGGAAATCCCCACCGACTCCTCACCAGCCACCACACCTGCTTCCTCTGTCACCACTTCCTCTGGACCCCCCAGCCCTGTGCGTCCTACGAGAAAGAGTGCGAGGCACACTGAAATGCTGCCCCCGGACAGCAAGAAGTCCTGCAAATAGTGTAGGAGAACTATGGGACTGTCTCAGATGGTGTTGGGGGTGAATGGGAGCATTGGAGGGAATTCACTGGGGGGGTTTGGGAGTTCACTGGGGGGGGTTGGGAGTTCACTGGAGGTTTGGGGTTAGGGGGCTGTCACATTTTTGCAGTTTTAATCAATACACCCGTTGTGTGAAAAAACATTCAATGCCTGGACATTCTTCATTTGGTGTGTATCCATTTAATGTATGACGGTGTTCAGTGCCCAACTCCCAACATTCCATGTGTGCATGTCCACATGGACCCAGTGTGTCACTGACACATATCTATCAAAGTCCCTGTGGTTCAGAAGTATTCGTCAATCAGTGATTGGCATACTGCATGGCCATCCTGTGCATCACGTACTGGCAGGGGTGCTGCTTCACCTCTGTCTCCATCCTCATCATCCTCACCCAGTGTATGCATGTCAATGTCAGGTGGCAGTGGTACATTTCTCCGGACGCACATGTTGTGCAGCATGACACAGGCCATGGTGATCTTTGCCACCTTCTCAGGCCTATAGAGGAGTGCTCCACCAGACCTGCTTAGGCAGCGGAACCGCGCCTTCAACAGGCCAAAGGTCTGCTCATTCACAATACGGGTACGGATGTGAACCCGATTGTACTCCTCTTCATGGCTGTTCTGCGGGTTCTGCACAGGGGTAAGTAGCCACCGTTTCAAGGGATATCCTTCATCACCTGCAGGCAAATAGAAATAGGTGTGTGTCACTCTGAGCTGCCACCTTCAGGATTCACAGTCATGCCCGCAGCTATTTGGTGTGGACATGCACATGTCCCTGTACGTATGCACAAATGATATCTAGATGCATTCTATACTGCTATGAGAAGTGGTAGTCTGGATGGCGTTGAATAGATGATGCAGGGTGAAATAATGCATGCTGAGGCGGATGTACTGTGGTTGTACGGCAATGTTTCACCTCCCATTTTTGCTGTGTATACTACACTGTGCATGGTCACACTAGCCACATGGGCACAGTTGCAATCCTGTTTAGTCATGCATTGCTTGACATACACATGGTGGCCAAGTTGTGCGTCTTACATGTGGTCATTTATATATGTTAATTGTTAGATATGTGCCAATGATGTGTCATGTTGGGGCTGGGGGGTTCAGGTCAGGAGTCATTAGCTCTCCACTCACTGTCCATTCCCACCCAGGTGGAGTATGCATCACCCCCATTCCCACCCAGGTGGAGTATGCACCCCCCCATTCCCAGCCAGGTGGAGTGTGCACCTCCCCCCTTACCACCCAGGTGGAGTATGCATCCCCCCCATTCCCACCCAGGTGGAGTATGCATCATGCCCCATTCCCACCCAGGTGGAGTATGCATCCCCCCCATTCCCACCCAGGTGGAGTATGCATCCCAACACATCACTACCCCGATGCACTGCCATGGGCCGGTCAGGCAACTCACCAAGCAGCCAGGCACATGGTCCAGCATGTCGCTCCATGTGATGGGGTAGCGTGGAGTTATGCAGCACCATGGCATCATGTGTTGATCCGGGAAATCGGGCGCCGCAATGTGTGATGATCTTGCTGGAGTCACATACAATCTGCACATTGATGGAGTGGTATTGCTTGAGATTGCGGTCCACCGCCTCTATGGCATGGGGGACTACCAATTCAACAGGGGAGCAGTCCAGGGCACCAACACAATTGGGCATGCCTGCCAGTGCATGGAAGCCTACTTTGGTGTCGGCTATCTCCTGGGCAGTCCGTGGTAGGGATATGTGGGTACTAGCGTGCTTCAGGAGGGCATCCAGCACTTGGGTCAGCATGCGTGAAAATAGTGGTTGTGAAATGCCATGCAGCTGGCCCACTGTGTGCTGGTAGGTGCCTGTGACCAGGAAGTGGAGCCCATACACCACCTTTAGTAGTGGGGGATGGCAGTGCGTGTTTCTATGAGGCTGGCAATGTCGTTGCCTATCATGTCCACTATGGTGGTGATGGTGTCCTGGTCCAACCGGTACAGGGTGTAGATCTGGTCAGGGGTTAGATTGAATGGGCTGGGTCTGATGCGAGGGATTGGTGGCTGCCTACGAGGTACTACTGGCTGCACTGGTGGTAATTGCTGGGCCTGTCTCACCCTCCTTCTCTTCCTGCGTTTCCTCTGTGGTGCCTGTTGTTGCTGCTGTAGTTGTTGTTGTAGTTGCTGTTGTTGCTGTAGTTGTAGCAGTATAGGCATGTCCTCCAGCGCCATGATTGCACCAGCTAGTGGTAGCATTTTGGTGTAGGAAGGGGTGTGGTGTGTGGGTGTACTCCTTTTATACTGGGCCAGACTCCATTGAGTCCACCTGTGGGGATTGTGTGCACCTGTGGCAGTTGGCTTGATTGCTGATTGCTGTTTATGGGTGGTCCGCGATGCCTGTGTGGCCGCCATCGTGCAGGCCCTGATTACCGGCTTCGGGATGCCGGTATTTGCATGCCCGCATGGGTTGTGATGTCCTCCTATTACCGGCATGCGGGTTGTTGGGTCGGAATGCCCCGGACCTGTTAACGATGCCGCTATTACCATTCCGCCTTCCTTTTTTCATTACTTCCATTCTCGTAATGAGGCCCAATGACTCTCTTGGCGAGCCATCCAGGCTAGGAAAGGCCAGTTGCTTAAACTGAGGGTCCAAGCAAAGCAACACCACTTAACGCAGGCTTGCAAGTGCTGTTAACAGCTGGGATGGCCTGCCTGGCGTGTCTTTATCACCTTAAGAGAAAACCAAGATTGCTATGGTGATAATATAACTATCACCATCGCTTTGGGGGCGTATAGGACCGGTAACAGCTAGTCAGTTCAACCTAAGGGAGGCCCTCGCGAGCGCCTTGGCGAGGGCTAAGAGGCGTTGGGGGCGCTAGAGGCAGTGGGCAGTGGCAAGGGGGCTGGTAGAGGGGCTGTGCCTGAGGTGCATGGGTATCTAAAAAAAATGGTAACACCCGGGGACGTGGCTCAGGTGGCTGGTGAAATGCGGGTGGGACATTGGCAGTATTTGACTGTGTTTCCAGCCACCTGATTGGCTGAGCATTCTTCCCTGGGTGCGAAATAGAAAAGAATCTGGGTGCAACGAGGGAGAGGAAAATGAAACTGAAGACAGGATGTTTTTGTTTTCATAAAGAACTTCAGGTAGCAGAGAAACAGTTAAGGAGTGCGAAGTGGTGCTGGCGAACAGCGTGGAACTCGGGCTGATACCGTTTAAAACAGCCCGTGCTCCTAGCTGCCTTACTGACTGGCACCTCTGCTGCAGTGTTGAAGTAAAGGGATCATCCCTTTAATGAGGTCACGATTGGGCTCAAAAGACCAACCATACATCATCAAACAGAAGGAGGTTCTGGAATCCTTCCTGCTGGTAACTGTTGTTGAAACAGGACTGAGTAAAGATAGTGGATGACCCTTTTTTTCATGTTTGACCCTTTAAATGGAGCCCCTGGGAAAGTGCATGAACAGATCCATATCATGTGCATGGCAGCACATTCACAAGATGCTAAATTGAGGAGATTGTTGTAGAAGGATTGAAGCATATGGTGCCTCCCGGAGGTCAGGGAGTCACAATGCATGTATGTGCCAGCTGTCCTAGCTTTCTTCCCACAGATGCCTGTCAGTGACTGCTCGGGTGCTTCTTTTCTTGGTAACGCTGTTAGCCTATTAAAATTAAGGCTCTAAAAGATTTGACTGAGGGCACAGTCTATTCTGCACGACCAGATGGTTGCATCAACCAGACACAGCAGAGTGTGATATCACAAATCTATACTTCCCTGCACTAAAATACATTCACAGCATGAAGTATACCATTTAGGAATCTGGCGGGTGGGGTGGGCTGGAAATTCTTCTGATAGTGATCAGTTGCATGCTATTTAGTGAAAGGCTAAGTGTTACTAAATATATGTGTTATTCCAGGAGTTCATGCCTCTACTGTGTGCCTGCAGCTGAATAAACACAATGGCTATTTCGGTAGGGATCTGGAGCATGTGAAACTTAGTAGCAAATCATATGCTATGCTATTTGGAGAATAGGAATTGCTCTCTGTGCGAGGGAGGTAAAGATGTACATTTGCTTAATATTATTGGCTAATGTCAATGCTTCATTTGGTAAAGTCCAATAGAAAGGCAAGCAAAATCCATCCTGTGCATGTTCAAAAAAGAGAATAAAGAAGTGGGTGTGAAAATCTCAGCAAGTGAAAACGACCTTCAAAACATATTTTGTCTGTACAATTTGTAAAAACAGAGGGTTAGCGAGGTTTTAAAGAAGTAGTGAGCCGTGGCACACTGATTTCACTGTATAATCGACCCCGAGAGGCACCCAGGTTTTGATACTGAGGGTGTATTGGAGCATAGACCATATCCAGAGATAAACAAATGATCCCTAGTAGTAGCCGCCAAAATAGTAAGAATTATACACAATAAATGTGATTTGAATAAAACATCCTTGGTCCACAAAGAGTTCACCTAGAAAGCATTTCTTGTCACTTAATGTGACCAAATCCCCTTCACATCTGTGTGTAAAAACATGAAACCCCTAAATAATCACTATGATCACTATGACCAAAAAAAGTAATGAATTCAAGACATCAACAATATATAAAACGCAGTTCTCGTGGGAAAAGACATATGAAGTTGAAACAGGGGAATGATATATAGGCCCTGCATGTTTCTGCACCAACATTTGAACATTCTTCAGGAGCAAAAAGCTATATTGATGGGGCACAGTGACTCCTCAAGGGTGTAGTACTAGAGTAGTGCTAGTTAAATTGTATTTCTAAATTCCTATCTTGAGAGTAGTCGGAGCCCAAGCGCAAACCTTTGTTATGGTATATGATAAGCCTTGAACACCGGGAGAAAAGTTCCTCTATTGCCGAACACAGACTTTCAGAACTTGATTGGTATTGTTTTTACATAAATTGCTTTTAAATACAATGTTTTTATATAAATTGTTTTACAACGCAGCGTTCCCAGGTGAGCTGGTGTGCCCCCTCTGTCCCATCTGGGCCTCTTTTAAAAAACAAATCTGGTGCTGTGTCTTCATGTGAACCTAGGCCCCTGCGTGCAGCCTTGCTCCCGATTCTTTCCCCTTCCTCTTCCCCTCCCTCCGCCCGCCTCCCGGCCCTCCCTCCACCCGTGATTGGCCACTCGGGCCTACGCTTCCAGAGGCATGCAGGCACACCATGGGACAATGCCATTTACAACGCTGTGTTCCCAGGTGAGCTGGTGTGCCCTCTCTGTCCCATCTGGGCCTCTTTTAAAAAACAAATCTGGTGCTGTGTCTCTGTTAGGCAGAATCCTGTGCAGTTCCCTTGGGGAACACTGCAAAAAGATTAAGACTACAGGAGTAAGCAGTAAACCCAATTGGTAGCAGTCTGCACCACCCAGATTTACCTGGTAGCTGTGGCTGAGCAGTCAGACTTCTCTCAAGAAGAGTAGGGCAGTATATAGAGTACACACAATAGGGCTAAAAACACAGTAGAACAAACAAACACTGACCAGAGCTTTGTATAAAAAGTATATGGTTATTTATTTAAAACACACTTTAGGCAATATACTAGCACTCTAAATCAAAAGCAAGTTAAAACACAGTCAGGTAAAGTATACACACCTCCCTTGATAAGTATCAGACAAGTCAGAGTTAAAACACCACGATTTGTTAAACAGATGTGAACGCATAACCTGATGGCACTCCAATAGTTCAGTTAAAGCGAGAGAAAAAGGCAGAGCATAGAAATAAAACAGGTCCCAACACTTTTAGGAGTTTTCAGCAAGGGAATAAAGGCAGTAAATACTGTAGAGCCAAAGTTCATAGGCCAGGCCCACTTTAGAGGGAGCAAAGCGAAATGTGCCCAGGATCACACAGTTTAAAATGCATGAAATGTCTTTGCAGAATGTTCAAAAGAGGTTGGGGTGATTCAAGAAGGTAAAGTTAGAAGGTCTGGGGCCAACCCAGCTGGCAAGCCAAGGATTTAAGGGTCACCTTGGGTAAACCGAAGAATGGGAGGCCAGGCAGGACACAGTACCTTAAACAGAGAGGAGGCTCCAGTGGTGGCAGTTGTTCCTGGCAGTGGTTGCAGTTCGTTGTTTCAACCCAGGGAAGAGAGGATCTCGTCGAGGAGGAAATGTGGAGTCGTTGCACTGCACACGGAGGAAACCAGTCACGGAGTTCGTCAATAAAAGGTGCATTCCTTTTATTCGTGGTCTAAGTGGCGAAGCTTGGCTATCCGGCCGTGGGGGTGCTTGGCACGGGCGATTCAACCAAGAGACGTCTTTGGAAGGCGAAAAGGGCGAACTGGTTGGTCCCACCAGCTCAGAGGAAGAAGACTTGTCCAGCAGAAGATCTTCTCTTGTCGTCGGGAAAGTGGTGAGGTAGTTGCAGCAGGGCTTCACCGGTGATGTCGTCGTTGCAGATGGCTCAGCTTCTTCCCTCTTTGGATTCATAGGTCCTGTGGAGCATTCTGAAGTTCCAGTCCCAAAGGCCCTGCTTTTATGCAGAAAACCCCCCATTCATCAGCCTAGCTGTCAATCACACATGCTAAGTGGTAAGCGTGCGGCTCACCCCTGGGCCAATCAGAGTAGAGTGCGACTTGGGTTGCCGAGGCAATGCAGTCCAGGGTGCCAATTCCCCCCTCCACCCTTCCTGTGGAACCCAAACAGAGCGGCACCCTTTTGGAGGGCTTCTGTGGAGAAGGCCGCCAAAAAGTGGGACAAAGGGCTCGACCTTGGTCAGAGTTACAGAGACGGACACGAACGCCATTTTAGAAAAGAGTTCTGGCAAAAAGACCCAACCATTGATTTAATATTAAATAAATAAACCGGCGGTATCTTTAACATTGCACCAAAAAGTGGTGCGTTTGAAATCAATGGGAAAATCCCATAGGGAATATTCCGGTGGAATATATTGCGTGGTAACCACTGCCACCAGCCAGAAACTCGACAAGGGGGGACTGGACAGTGCCCCCTTGAAAACAGACCAGGGGGCAATATAATTAACCCCTTCGAGTACTTCCACAATATGATGGTTTTTACTGGTTCTGTTCACAATTTAGGACAGGTAAAGTCAATGGTGACTTTACATGCCCTGGGAGACAGTAGTCAGTCCCAGGGTATGGAGTCTATGTTTGGGGGTCACTATGACACCACTGTGTTACTGCACTGAGGGTGCTGTGTAACACACACATAAAAAATAGATGATACCCTATGGAGTAAAAAGAAAACCCCATAGCCCAAAATCACACAGACAGACAGAGACATATCTCAAATCATGCCTAAGAGTGGGAGTAAAAGAGTCTCACTCTTAGCAGGAGAAAAAAACAAACCCCAAAAATCCAGCAAAGCTGCTGGAGGACTCACTAGGTTTGGGAAATAAGCCTTATAAGAGAATTCTCCCTAACAGTCTCCATGTGCACCCAGGCGCCTGCGTGCAGTCTTGCTCCCGATTCTTTCCCCTTCCTCTTCCCCTCCCTCCGCCCACCTCCAGGCCCTCCCTCCACCCGTGATTGGCCACTCGGTCCTACGCTTCCAGAGGCATGCAGGCACACCATGGGACAACGCCATTTACAACACAGCGTTCCCAGTTGAGCCCCCTCTGTCCCATTGGGGCCTCTTTTAATAAAAACAAATCTGGTGCCGTGTCTCCATGTGCACACAGGCCCCTGCGTACAGCCTTGCTCCCTATTCTTTCCCCTTTTTCTTCCCCTCCCTCCGCCCACCTCCCAGCCGTCCCTCCACCCGTGATTGGCCACTCGGGCCTACGCTTCCAGAGGCATGCAGGCACACCATGGGACAACGCCATTTACAATGTGGCGTTCCCAGGTGAGCTGATGTGCCCCCTCTGTCCCTTCTGGGTCTCTTTTAAAAAACAAATATGGTGCTGTGTCTCCATGTGCACCCAGGTCCCTGCGTGCAGCCTTGCTCCCGATTCTTTCCCCTTCCTCTTTCCCTCCCTCCGCCTGCCTCCCGGCCCTCCCTCCACCCATGATTGGCCGGCTCTCCAGTCTTAAATGAACCTCCCAAGGCAGCCCTCTGCCAGGCAGCCCTCTGCCAGGCAGCCCCTCTGGCTAAGGGCCCGAGCCAAAGGGCGGCTCCTACACTTGTGGCTCCAAGATGTGTGCGCAGGTGTCAGCAGGGGAAGCCAATGAAGCCAGAAGTCAACAGACACCAACAAAAACTGTAAGTGTGGCACAGGTGGGGTGTAGAGCAATTACTCTACTCCAGAAAGCCCCTGTCGCTCTACCTTGCCTTTCAATATTGTGGATTGCCATAGTCTCACCCATGCATACTTAGAGAGATTTGTGACCACCAGCCTAAATCTACTCAAGGCTGGACTGTAAATGTTGCCTGCATTACATACTAACCTACTTGCCAATGTTAGCATGTGCCACACTGAGATGGAATTCTTACTTTGTCCTGCGTCACATCTAGGCAGGATTATGAATGTTAGTATGTGCCACACTGAGATGGAATTCTTGACTTTAGTCTGCATCACATCTAGACAGGATTATGATTGCTAGCATGTACCACACTTAGATGGATTTCCCGATATGAATGTTAACATGTACCACACTTAGATGGAATTCTTGACATTAGTCTGCGCCGCATCTATACAGGATTATGAATGCTAGCATGTACCACACTTAGACGGATTTCTCAATATGAATGTTAGCATGTACCACACTTAGATGGAATTCTCAATTTTAGCTTGCGTCACATCTAAACAGGATTATGAATGTTAGCATGTACCACACTTAGAGAATTCTCAATTTTAGCTTGCGTCACATCTAGACAGGATTATGAATTTTAGCATGTACCACACTTAGATGGAATTCTTGACTTTAGTCTCTGCCGCATCTCCACAGGATTATGAATGCTAGCATGTACCACACTTAGACAGATTTTTCGATATGAATGTTAGCATGTACCACACTTAGATGGAATTCTTGACTTTAGTCTGCTTCGCATCTAGACAGGACTATGAATGTTAGCATGTACCACACTTATATGGAATTCTTGACTTTAGTATGCTTCGCATCTAGACAGGATTAGTAATGTTACCATGTAACACACTTAGATGGAATTCTCAATCTTAGCTTGCGTCACATCTAGACAGGATTATGAATGTTAGCATTTACCACACTTAGATAGAATTCTCAATTTTAGCTTGCGTCACATCTAGACAGGATTATGAATTTTAGCATGTACCACACTTAGATGGAATTCTTGACTTTAGTCTGCACCGCATCTAGACAGGATTATGTATGCTAGCATGTACCACACTTAGACGGATTTCTCGATATGAATGTTAGCATGTACCACCCTTAGATGGAAATCTTGACTTTAGTCTGCTTCGCATCTAGACAGGATTATGAATGTTAGCATGCACCACACCTAGATGGATTTCTCGATATTAATGTTAGCATGTACCACACTTAGATGGAATTCTTGACTTTAGTCTGCTTCGCATCTAGACAGGATTATTAATGTTAGCATGTACCACACTTAGATGTAATTCTCAATTTTAGCTTTCGTCACATCTAGACAGGATTATGAATGTTAGCATTTACCACACTTAGATAGAATTCTCAATTTTAGCTTGCGTCACATCTAGACAGGATTATGAATTTTAGCATGTACCACACTTAGATGGAATTCTTGACTTTAGTCTGCACCGCATCTAGACAGGATTATGTATGCTAGCATGTACCACACTTAGATGGAATTCTTGACTTTAGTCTGCTTCGCATCTAAACAGGATTATGAATGTTAGCATGTACCACACTTAGAGAATTCTCAATTTTAGCTTGCGTCACATCTAGACAGGATTATGAATTTTAGCATGTACCACACTTAGATGGAATTCTTGACTTTAGTCTCTGCCGCATCTCCACAGGATTATGAATGCTAGCATGTACCACACTTAGACAGATTTTTCGATATGAATGTTAGCATGTACCACACTTAGATGGAATTCTTGACTTTAGTCTGCTTCGCATCTAGACAGGACTATGAATGTTAGCATGTACCACACTTATATGGAATTCTTGACTTTAGTATGCTTCGCATCTAGACAGGATTAGTAATGTTACCATGTAACACACTTAGATGGAATTCTCAATCTTAGCTTGCGTCACATCTAGACAGGATTATGAATGTTAGCATTTACCACACTTAGATAGAATTCTCAATTTTAGCTTGCGTCACATCTAGACAGGATTATGAATTTTAGCATGTACCACACTTAGATGGAATTCTTGACTTTAGTCTGCACCGCATCTAGACAGGATTATGTATGCTAGCATGTACCACACTTAGATGTAATTCTCAATTTTAGCTTGCGTCACATCTAAACAGGATTATGAATGTTAGCATGTACCACACTTAGAGAATTCTCAATTTTAGCTTGCGTCACATCTAGACAGGATTATGAATTTTAGCATGTACCACACTTAGATGGAATTCTTGACTTTAGTCTCTGCCGCATCTCCACAGGATTATGAATGCTAGCATGTACCACACTTAGACAGATTTTTCGATATGAATGTTAGCATGTACCACACTTAGATGGAATTCTTGACTTTAGTCTGCTTCGCATCTAGACAGGACTATGAATGTTAGCATGTACCACACTTATATGGAATTCTTGACTTTAGTATGCTTCGCATCTAGACAGGATTAGTAATGTTACCATGTAACACACTTAGATGGAATTCTCAATCTTAGCTTGCGTCACATCTAGACAGGATTATGAATGTTAGCATTTACCACACTTAGATAGAATTCTCAATTTTAGCTTGCGTCACATCTAGACAGGATTATGAATTTTAGCATGTACCACACTTAGATGGAATTCTTGACTTTAGTCTGCACCGCATCTAGACAGGATTATGTATGCTAGCATGTACCACACTTAGACGGATTTCTCGATATGAATGTTAGCATGTACCACCCTTAGATGGAAATCTTGACTTTAGTCTGCTTCGCATCTAGACAGGATTATGAATGTTAGCATGCACCACACCTAGATGGATTTCTCGATATTAATGTTAGCATGTACCACACTTAGATGGAATTCTTGACTTTAGTCTGCTTCGCATCTAGACAGGATTATTAATGTTAGCATGTACCACACTTAGATGTAATTCTCAATTTTAGCTTTTGTCACATCTAGACAGGATTATGAATGTTAGCATTTACCACACTTAGATAGAATTCTCAATTTTAGCTTGCGTCACATCTAGACAGGATTATGAATTTTAGCATGTACCACACTTAGATGGAATTCTTGACTTTAGTCTGCACCGGATCTAGACAGGATTATGTATGCTAGCATGTACCACACTTAGATGGAATTCTTGACTTTAGTCTGCTTCGCATCTAGACAGGACTATGAATGTTAGCATGTACCACACTTATATGGAATTCTTGACTTTAGTATGCTTCGCATCTAGACAGGATTAGTAATGTTACCATGTAACACACTTAGATGGAATTCTCAATCTTAGCTTGCGTCACATCTAGACAGGATTATGAATGTTAGCATTTACCACACTTAGATAGAATTCTCAATTTTAGCTTGCGTCACATCTAGACAGGATTATGAATTTTAGCATGTACCACACTTAGATGGAATTCTTGACTTTAGTCTGCACCGCATCTAGACAGGATTATGTATGCTAGCATGTACCACACTTAGACGGATTTCTCGATATGAATGTTAGCATGTACCACCCTTAGATGGAAATCTTGACTTTAGTCTGCTTCGCATCTAGACAGGATTATGAATGTTAGCATGCACCACACCTAGATGGATTTCTCGATATTAATGTTAGCATGTACCACACTTAGATGGAATTCTTGACTTTAGTCTGCTTCGCATCTAGACAGGATTATTAATGCTAGCATGTACCACACTTAGACGGATTTCTCGATATGAATGTTAGCATGTACCACCCTTAGATGGAAATCTTGACTTTAGTCTGCTTCGCATCTAGACAGGATTATGAATGTTAGCATGCACCACACCTAGATGGATTTCTCGATATTAATGTTAGCATGTACCACACTTAGATGGAATTCTTGACTTTAGTCTGCTTCGCATCTAGACAGGATTATGAATGTTAGAATGTACCACACTTAGATAGAATCTGTAACTCTAGTTTGCATTACATCTAGATAGGATTATGAATGCTAGCATGTACCACACTTAGATGGAACTTGTGACTTTAGCCTGCGTCGCATCTAGATAGAAATGTGAATGTTAGCATGCGCCACACTTAGATGAAACTGTGAATGATGACAAGTGCAACACCCGAATGGAATCATGATCACTAGCCTTCCTCACATCTAGACAGAATTTTGAAATTAGCAAGTGCCACAAACTCAGATGGAATAGTGAATGATAGCAAGCATCACACCTAGACATAATTGCAAGGACAGAAAGGCCAACTAACCAATCCACTAACAATTTCATCTCTCTGCATACACCTCTCAAACTCTAACCAAACACAACCACAAGCCTAAAATGCAGCAATCCGCACAAACTTTACTACACTGCAACAACAAAACAAACAGCACAGAGACTTGCAGAACAACACACGACGACTACTGACCATAAAACACCCCAAGCCCAGCCAACGGACTCACTGGGCTGAGGCTGCCAACAGCAAATCACTGCTCTCTTGCACTTTTCCAGCTTATTCCCACTAACTCACCCCCCCTCTCCCTCTTTCAGAGCCGCCAGAGCGCCAGGGGACGACTCCGGGGGTGACAGTGCGCGGTACAAATATCCTTTAACATTAACATTAACATTAATACCTAAAAATAGATTGTCTTTTAATTATCTGGAAACATCTAGCAAAATAGTAAGGTAGTTGTGACTGCATTTGCCACTGAAAATTAATGCTTTCACTAGCGCACTGAGGCCTTCGCGCGTGCTGCGCTTTATAAGAAATTAATAACATAACATGGGCTTGGGTTCTGAAAACCGCAAATGCTTCCTATGTATGTGCATGCGCAGGACCTCCTGCAGTAAAGTGTTGTGGAGCTGTTGCCAAGCCCACCCACTGAGCATTGCCAAGGTCCATGTGACACAATGTGACCATGAACAATAGGGTCTTAACCACATCTGTGCAGTTGTGCTTCTGGTAGGCCGGTGTATTCAGATGCATGGGAATCCTTTGCACGGACCCAGCCGTTTTATCGAAAAAATATATCAGAGTGGTAAGTTTTTACAAAACCCAAAATACCGAAAAAATACTGAAAATGTTCATTACATATATATATATGGTAGTGGGGTAGGGGTAAAAATGGGTGGGGATGGGGTTAAGTTGGGGATACAAGGATAGAAGAACAGGGGGCTGAGGATTCCCCAAATAAAAAAATAAAAAACAATTCAGTATTTTTTCGGTATTTTGACTTTGGTGAAATTTATCACTCTGATATAACCTTTAACACAAGTACAGGTGCACACAAGCATTGCACTGTGATGCACAGCTTCCTTTAATCTGCCACAGAAATATTGAATCAACCATTGTATTGCTGTTTTTGGACCACCCTGCACTGCCTATGTTAATCTGTTGTCCCACTGCATAGTATGTGCAAGTTATGCACAGGGCCATGGGTCTCTGCACGTGCACAGGAATACGTACTTTGCTTGCCTCATAAATATTAATAAACTAGCCTTTGTGTATGCTCTTCATTGCCCATAGCAGCGAAGGCAAGGACAGAGGCATCCAAGGGACAACAAGCCATGCCATTTGGCTTGCAAATGCAGTTTAACTGCATTGTAGCCTCTATCACAATGCTAAGCAATCTGGTAGAATGTGAAGCAGCTTTCTGGGGTGCAAGCAGAAGTCCTTGGGACCACTAACTGAACCCTTGAAGGCGGTAGCCCCTGCAGACAACGTTGAAACTGTGGTTTGCATTCCTCTTTGTGTAGAGTTACTGCAGACGAAGGAACCTCACAAATGCCCCATTCACCCTCATTTTCCATCCACACTTAAGTGGCAATTGTGAATCACAATATTCCATTTGCATATTGTAACCTAGAGCCTTGCCTCTGCAAAGGATGCTACTTTGAGCAGCGTGGGTTTTGTGCACCCGAAGTGCTTTTACACATCTGACTCAGGGTTCGGTGTCATGCATGCGGATAATGGCTCGGAGGAACCGACATTTATTGTATTTCTTATTTTATTGGTGTGTTTTATGCAGGCGCCAGATCGCATGGTGCTTCAAGGCGCCAAAGTCATCTGGCCGCAGCCAAGATGTATAAGCATGAACAGACAATTGACATTTAATTAGGGTTAACAAGCAAATACTTTCAAGGCACAATATAAATAAATAAAGAGTGTATGTTTCGAAATTGTTAAGGAATTGTTATGGAGACAAAAAGGGGGGACAGGTGATAATGGGTCAGCAGTGTAAGGAAGGCATGGTATCAATAGTAGACACAATGGATACAAGTTTTGAAAACATTTAGTATTTTGGTTGGGTTGGTAGAATTCCTAACTGGCCCTAACTCCAGAATTAGAATAATCTCGACCATTAAATAAATAATAAACAGTGCAAGTCAGTCTAATCAGAAATAAAAAGGTCCATACTAAAAAATAAAAAAAAAACTAACCTTGCCCTCCTTCTCAAAATGACAAATGTGTTAAGGGAATACAAAGGAAAATATTGTCTCAAAAGAAATGTCAGAATGGCTTAGATAACAACTCCCTTCCCCACATTCAGCACCACAGGGTCTAGAGAGTTTCCTAAAAAGTATAGGTGGATGACATAGTTCTCTCAGTCTTGCACACTTTGGCTTACTGGTACAAATTAACAGTTCAGGCTTGGGCTTCAAGCTTCTGCTAGTTCAGTCACTTCCTTAGGCTTCGTCCGCTTTATCACAAATATACAGTTCCACTTTGGATCTTTACTTTCCCACAATCCAACACGGGCGTACCTCTGCCGGGCTTGAACCTGCCTCTCTTGTCACATTCACTTTCTACATTTATCACATAGTTCTGTACAGGCTACTCTCTGCCAAGCTCGAGACTGTCTTTCACCTTTCACTTTGTCACACACTTCTGCAGAGGCTTCCGTCTGCCGGGCTCAAGCCTGTCTTTCACTCAGTGGGGTTCCCTTCCCCACGTCCTGTCTCAGATGTCTTTCGACTGTCGAAGACTTTCAAAACTACAAGGATTTTACATAGACCTCTGCATGACCACTTCGACCTCTCATTATTTCTACAATCCACAATCTTCCTCCTATTGCAACACCAATGGTACTTAGTTTGTTATTCTGCTTGGTTTGCCTTCTTGGCCTTTTACAAAATTCATAAATGTTGCCCTCTTGGCATAGTCAGAGTTCAAATACTTTGCTTTTCATTCACTCAACTTTCTTTCAGGATCACGGTTACTTTCTTGCTTTAGGTTTCCATTCAACTCAGAACATTTCACAGAGACTATTGAATGTGCGATTTCGCCTGGCAGGACCACTCTGTTACTTTGTATCCATTCCTTTTACAATTCAGCAATTGTCCTTTTAATTATGTGTTTTATCGGCACACCCACAACCTTCAACTTTTAAGTTACAGCTACTTTTGGCTTTTAACACAAACCTGACTTTTGTTGCCTTCGATAAGTCACTGGTTGTGTTAATCAGTCTTCTTTCACCAACGCTCTTCCTGCAGCAGTCAAGGCTGTTTCCAACGCCTACTCTGCTCCTCTCTAACTCTGCCATTTACCCTTGAGGGTCACAAACTGCTTTCAAGTACCTTGAAGGTTTCTTTCACGCACTCAGATTCAGTCTTGGAATGCTTCCGGCTTCCGAGAAGCGTTGGATTCTCGCCTGGCTCTCTCTCGATCTTCGTAACTGCAGATCAGACCCTTGGCCTTCCCACTTCCATCACCTTGTTTGCATCAATCCGGAAAGAGCTGTTCCTTCTCGTACCAAGCCTCGTTCAAAGTGTGCCTGCACATGCCACCTTTTATTTGCCTGAATGGGCGTGTTAACAAGTGGCAAGTGTACATAGTTAAAATTACGTGCCTGACCCTGCCTGGCCTCATTACAGGGACAGAGCCAATGCAAGTCAGTAGAGGTAATCTGTCTAACCTCATTCCTCATCTTCCTTGACTCAATAGTTTTGTCAATGGAAAGTGCGGAGGAATTAGGGGAGCTGTGTTTTCCCACAAAAAAAGCAGAGATAGGGGTTAGATGGGTTGTGAAAAAAGGGGGATAACATGGCTCACCACGGGTGCTACTCCCCCACTCCCTGAAAACACCCTACCCAGGTGGTCCTCCATCACCTGACTACGGCATCCCAGAGGACTAGGTTGTGAAATACTTGCTGGTTTTTCACGGCAGGGAGGGGAGCGGGCAAAGGAGGGTAGTGTTGCAATGAAAATAAGTGCAGTTTACTTAAGAGGAAAATGTGCTGTGCGGTCTGAAAGTGCTATAGTGGTAAAAGGGAGAGGGAAATAGGGAGAGAAGGGAGTGGAGAAAGTGTTAAACAAGTTGGAAGGAAGGGAAGTGGGGATGGGCGTTTGGGGTGTTTAACTGCTTATATAGTTCAAAAGGGGAGTGTTCAGATGAAGATGGGAGTGGTATAATGCAGGTAATGTGTTAGGTGTATAAAGGTTGAATAAGGTACTGTGTTTGGTTTGTGGTTGAAGTTAAGCACTGTACCGGTCATTGGATAGTCTTTTGGAAGGTATTGAATTTGGGTTCTTATAGTTTTTTCCATGGGATGGGGCAATGTAATAGAATGATTTGCCTGTGCTTCTTTTGCGCTGAATTTGAGAGGTTTCAGTATAGTCTTATTTGATGACTGTGCGTGGGATGACTCGCTTAAGGAATTATTGGAGGCATGAGTGGATGGTCTTGAGGTTAATTTTTAGGATTTGAATTCTGTTTTATTTGTGGTGGGAAATTAGATGAGTGCTTTGAAAGTGACAGACCCCCAATACTGCTGGCAAATCACCCAACAGAGCCAATAAAAGTACTTCCCAGGAGGAAATGAGACCAAGACCAAGTGAGAGTGAGATTAAAGGCTTTTGTCTAAAATTAGGGCAAGCTGAATCTACCCTGCTCACGCCGAGAGCGCTCTGCAGAAAACATGTTACACTTTCATGTTATTTACAAAAATCGTCATCACTGTGGGAAGGCCTAGGAGGCACAAGAGAGGTTGGGATTGGATACTAAGAGTAGGCACCTAAAGGTGCTATAAGGTCGGAACGGCTGATTGGTCCACGGGCACGTGATGAGATGACATGTTGTTCGGGGTCAAACGTTCAGCTGGGCTCATCAGCCTGGTATTGATTCTTTGTGTAGTCTTTGACATCCTATCTTCGCAACATTTGCCCTTGGGGCCACACATACTTATCCATTCAGAACTCTTACCTGCTCGTCTGGTGGAAGGCCTGTAACTTGACAATTGGTTCTAAGGAAGGTTTATTTATTGCCAGTCATGAATGAACTATTTCACATGAAAGGTATTGCTCCCTTTGTTCAGACATATTAGGAATATATTGGTTGGGGGGTAAAGCTCAAGAGGTCAGTGCATGGTCGGAGGTGTCCATCAGGTACCAAAAAGGGGAATTCAGAATATATGGCTGGGATGACCAGGTCGCAAAAGGTACATATCATGACATATCATGATATGCATACAGTTCATTGTGGGGGTTCAGTGATCGAATGATCAAACATCACTAACTTTCTGTTGACACCCAGATGGACTGGGCAGATCGAGGCCCCTGTTGCAGTCTGGTTTCATGTTATACAATAGCTCAGAGTCCTTCAGAACACAATTTAACATTCTGCTCCTAGCACGTGGCTGGTTGTTTAATACTTAAATCACATGGATCTAAAGTGTGTTTTTAACTTTATTTAACTAGGTACTCTCATTATAAACAAAATGGGAAACAGAGGGTTAATTAAAGAGAAATTGAGGACTACACATGTCTTTAACTCGAGATTCACTTATACATACATGTGTAAGTCACAGCAAGGGTCTATGGGAGCGCCTTTAGCTGGGGGTGCAACTAACTAGGAGTGATATGCCTCTGTATTATGTTTGTATGACACTATAGATGTATTTACATTCAGCTTCATCAACAATGACGTAGCATTGTGCTAGTACGATTTATCTTTGGTTAAACATTGTAATGTTGCAATTAGTGTTATGAGCATTTCAGAATCATAGGTCGACATACATTTTGCTTTCAACATGGCAGGTTAGCATAGGAACTTCCAGTTACACATGTGTATGTATTTACATTGTTTACTCATAGGCCTTCATAGTCTATCATCAGGTCTGTATGATTTTGCATAAGGAGAGAAGCGCGCTTACTTTTATCCATGTTAGAGGACAAAATAGGTTTACAGGCTTAGGGGTCTTTTTCAACGGTTGGTTTTGCCGTAGAGGGCATTGGGATTATGTTTTTACGGCCAGCGTCTGTGGGGTGTGGGGGAGGTTTATAGAGACTGAAAGCTCTTGCTCTGGCCCCTGCTCTGGGTTGCATTTGAGTCATCGAAGGGAGTCGGAAGGCAGATGATACAGTGTGGATTTTGTTGCATTCTCGCAGCCAGCCTTCTCATGGGAACCGAGCAGTTGTGGAGACGGCACAGGGGAGGAGGTGGAGGGGGGACTCGCTTACTGTGCGCGCTTAACGGGGAGGGCTGCAGGCTGGAGTTGAACCTCCGTAGTCATTTAACATTGCAAAATGGAGTCAGTGGCTTACAAAATGGAGTATTGTTCATTGGTTTTGTTATAAATGATGAACATGAGGGGACAGCAGCTTGTAGGGACATTCCCGTACGAAAGGGTTCACAGTTCCTAAAGCTGTTCCCGCACGAGTGCTCCGGGGCCGGGGCCCTGGACCCAAAGCAGCCACAGCTGGGCCTACCCAGGAAGCATAGGAATAAGGGAGGGGGGTCCAAAATGCCCCCTCCTTCCACTCATTCCCCCCTTTCGTTACTTTAGTAACGAATATTGTAACTGTCCCAATCTCTTACGCTCTTCCTCTTCCGCCACTGCATCCTCTCATGGAGTTGTCCCCTTTATTTGCATCCATGCCCTGCATACTGCTCTGAGACTGTGTCCCCTTCTAGCGTACTCATCCGGGGTGCAGCTCATATAGATACACCCTCCATCACCCTCCAGATCTACCCATGCTTCCTTATACCATTGTAGTTCCCTGGGCTCCATTCTGGTTGTGTGATACAAACTGTCTACTATATGCCCTGTGTTGTATATGGCAGTCATCCTGTATTTGGGCTCTGTAATATCGCCTGTTTGTACTTCAGCTTTATCTTTTATTTGTGCTACACCATTTGCACGTCCCATTGTTTCCATCATCAGTTCACCATTTGGTACTGTGTTTGCGCAGCATCGGACTCCCAATTGACACAAACAAAAAATTAGAAGTAAAAAGATGGTGAGCGGTACAAGGAGTTTTACCGTCATGCCGATCCAGGAGGGTACCCATGAAAAAAGATTGTCGAGCCAGGTGCTGGGCTGAGCTCCTCCTTCATTCTTCATTCATTCAACAAGGTTGTGCACTGTTGCTGTCACATGTGAGAGGGACCTGTTCTCAGCGTCTGCAGAAGGTACAAATGTGCAACGTGCGCTCCCGATTCTTCGGCAAACACCTCCATCGATAGCTGTTAGCAGGTCCAGCACGTATTGATTCTGCATTGTCATTAACCACAAGGCTCTGAGTTCAACTTTGACTACATTGAACCCTTCTTCTGAATCGTTGGCCAATTGGATGAGCTCCCATCTGGTTATTTGGAGGCATTTGGCATTTGCTCTCACCTGGATGCTGGGAATGAAGGACGCGAAGAATGTCTCCACGGAGCTGAATAGTCAAAACCGGTCGGGTATTTGGCCCAAATGTTCGGAGGACTTGGCTGAGATATAGTTTGAGGATCACTTCTTTCTCCGGTGTGGATTTTGGATGTCTTCCTCACCTATGGCATACGCAGGTACCGCCTCAAGCAGCATTGGGGATGGTCACTCTTGGATTGCCGCATGTTTGCTCCCTCCATAGATGTGGCTCTCAGGGATTACCATCATTGCTGAATGCAGCGTTGCCAAGGAACACGTTCCTTTCCATGCTTGCGGGAGATGCAGATGTGCCATGTTGCCGCAAACCCAATACGTGTCCATCAGTGCTGCTGTTCCATTGTTCATGTCAGGTATTTTGAGGGTTTTGCTGAAGTTTTTGTTGCTTCCCATGACCCTCTTCCCTTCTCCGTGGAAGCACAGTTCATATGAAATGTTTCTCTGTAGCTTGAAGGTTTTCTCGATGGTGGTGACCCACGTGAGTTTGCTTATGTGTTCAGTCCATATGGGAGCGCATGTTCTCTCTACCCATGAGAGTTTTTCTTCAGACAATCCTTGTAACGCTTCTGCTTTGCACAATATCTTCTCCTTCTGCCACTTATTGTCCATGTGTAATGTTCCCTTTATTACCAGAAAAGGCTCCTTCACACACATCACTCCTTGCAGCCGGGAGTAACATGTTCGCTCCTTCTGTAGAAGTTCGAAGGAAACTGTGTGTGCTTGAAAAGTATTTTTAATTCGGCACAGCGTAAGATGTAGAAGACATTGGGCCTCTGCAAATTGAATTTCTTGTGCAACAGCACCTTGGGAGTGCCTGAGCCGTGGGGTATAAGTGAGCAGACATAGCAGCTCTAATTAGTTGTTTGTTTTGCTTTGTTGCTCATGTCTGCATACCAATTATTTGTTCGATGGTGGTGCTGTGGATCATCAACTGTGTCTAAGCCGAATTTATACTGCTCTTCCCAATTTTCTTGCAAGGTTCCCCTCCTTTTTCTCCCGGCCTCCTTTCCCTCTGTCCCCGGGCCCTGCTTGTCATCTCATTGAGCACATACATTATTTTAAGTACTTGACATGGGTTCACTCCTATCACCCCCTTCTTTAATGGTTGGGCCATTGGATGTTGCTACTTCTGAACTTGACACAGTTGTGGGGTAAGGGTGATTCTGCACCCACGTGACCTCTGAAGGGGTCTTGTCGTTCATGGTGTACACACTGAAATGGGAATCATTAATTTTTGGAGACTGCGGGGTAGCCTGCATCGTTGTGGCATTATTTATGCACTCATCCTCAGGAGTCCCATGACCCCATATTAACTTGGCGCCATCCCAGATTAAATAGGGCCCCTTCTTGATTGTTTCCATGCCCGCACCCCCTGGCCGACATCAATTGAAATATAAACAATTATCCAGTATAAAAACAGGCCAAACAATGCTGAGAAGAATACTGCTGCACACACAAACAGCACGCATTCAAATGAATAACTAGGATACGCATCCCTCCTCCGGCTACTCCTATCTACATTACCGCTTGTTGCTGCTGGGGCCTCGTCCATGCCCATTGAGACTCCTAATAAATGAAATATAAGCATTTGTTAATCATGCATATTGTTCGCGTGTGTTTTTCACAAACATTATTTTGTATATTTTAAATTGTCTTTTCTGGGTTATGATTACAATTTTTTATTACTCATAGTCAGCTTCATAGTCATCTTTATGCATACTCATTCTCTGTTCTTCCGCATCCCTCCGTTTCCTCCCCCCACACCTCAAGTCTGGGGGAAGAGAACCGAGGGAGGCTAAATACCATAAATTCAACTCATTGCTAGAGGGGGAAAAATGTTATTCATATGCACATGTTTCCACAGAAAAATAAGGCTGAGGAGAAGACTAGGGAGAGGAAGAGAAGGATAAAGAATAGATAGTTCACTGTTAACCTACTCTGCTGTCATGCAACATCAAAACATTATCATACTATACAATTATTTACACATTTTACCAATCCTGAGTTTCCGTCAGGCTTTGTTTGCTATCTGTCCCTATATACTCTTAATTGCTAGGTTTGTGCACTATCCTTGTCCTCTCCTTCTCTGGTGTCTGTACCATTTATGTTCCCACTGGCCCTACGCACATCTGTCAGATGTACCCAGTACCGCAGTCCCTGTACTTTAACCACCGTGGGCGTGCAATAGATCACTTTATAGGGACCATGAAATCTCGGCCCGTTCCATCTCTGCACAAAACATCTCACGTATACCATGTCACCTGGCATCAGCTGGCAGTCTGCATTTTCTGTAGCTGGGGTTACTGTGTCAGTGGAGATGTCTTGTTTGAAGGGGGATGCAATTGCTCATGCTGCTTTTGTCAAATTTCTGAGATACTCATGAAATTCTTCCCCTAAAATAGTGGCTCATTGGTGTGTATCTGATTGCCTATGCAAGGGTGAGTGAGCTGTATGCATCCTCCTACCTGTCACTATTTCATGCGGTGACAGGTGTTGGTCCTTGCTGGGTTGGTTTCTCATTTCAAAAAGCTCCAGGGGTAAGCAATACACCCAGTTCTTTTTGAGTGTGTGGCACAGATTTGACAATCTACTTTTAGGCATCCGTTCATTTTTTCCACAATACTGTTCGATTGCGGATGATAAATTGTGCAGAGCTTTTGTGTTATGCCTAGCATTGCAGTGATATGCTTAAACATGTCGTTCACAAAATGTGTTCTGTTGTGGGAATGTATGACATCACAAATGCCCCAGCGGGGAAACACCTCCCTTACTAAAAATTTAGGAGCGCATCGCGCATCTGGGTGAGTGCAGGAGCCTGCTTCCACCCACCGGGAAAAGGGGCACAGGACAACGATCAAATACCTAGCCCCATTACATCGCTCTCCCATGTCATGGCCCTTCTGGTTTTGGTAACGTCCCCCTGAGGGTTCGTAATGTCATGCCGGAGTTGTATGTTTGGCACGTGATGAATTCTACTATTAACCTTGTGGCGTGTTCCTGTATTCCGGGACAAACCAATTTTCCTGTATATCTGCAATGATGTGCTGCTTTGCAATCATGGGCTGGGTAATGTAACTGTTTAAATGCTACCTCTAGCAATTTTGTTGGCATCACTACCTTGCCAGTATTATTTTGCCTCCATAGTAAATCAGTGGATGATTGGCTGCACCCCCTCTTTACCCACGTCTCCTTCTCTTTGATAGGAGCATCCTGTTGGAGCTCGAGTAGCTGAGAAATTGGCAAGGAATTAAAGCCATCTGGCTGCATTTCCTCTACTGTCTTTTGTAGTATGTACTCACCTGGTAGGACTTTTGGAAGATATGACGCTTCTTTCGCAGCAGCATCCACTGCCGCGTTTCCCAATGAGATGACGTCATCACCTGAAGTATGAGCCTGGCAATTTACAACCGCTACAAGCGTGGGTTGTTTTAATGCGTCACTCAACTCTCCTAGTAGTGCTGCGTGCTGTACTGGGGACCTGTCTGCCCTTCGAAATCCCCTTCTTCCCCACCTCGCTATCCCCAATGCACGGTCGTAGCCATAAATGCTGAATCTGTATAGATGGTGACTATGCACCCCCTTGCAGTGTGAGTGCCTCTATGAGTGCTACTAATTCTGCTGCTTGGGCTGAGAAGTGTTGGGGCAACCTTTTCTGCACAATTATTTCAAATTCCCTATCCTCCACCCGAACTACTGCTGCTCCTACATGTTTTCCCCTGTTTCACAATCTATAGAGGCAGACCCATCCACAAAGTAAATTTCCCCTTCTGACAGTTTATTTTCATGTGTTTTGGGCATGTCATCATCATCTCCTGTGTATGTGGCGCAGTCGTGCTGCTGCATGTCTTCTACTGCGCACACCTCTGTGATGAATGTGGCTGGGTTTACGCTTTTACAGCACACAATATGAATATTGCCACTGGAGATAATCAGTTAATATGCTGTGGCTCGTTGACCGGTCAATGTGCTCTTTGATCTTTCAAGAATGGCAAAGAGAGAGTGTTCTACGTATAACGTAACGGAGCATCCCATCACGATTGTAGAGCTTTTTTCAATTGCAAATGCGGCGGCTGCGAGAGCCTGTTTGTACACGAAATGCCCTTGCATTACTGCATCGAGCGTACCGCTGTAGAATGCCAAGGGCTTATTGCCCAGGAATGTCTTTTGTGTCAGCACGGCTGTCATGAGTGTGCCATTGTAATGTGAGAATAAATAAAACTCCTGCTCATAGTTAGAGGTTGCGAGAACTGGAGCAGTGGATATCAGTTCCTTGAGTGTATCAAAGGCGGTGTGCATTTCCTGTGTCCATTGCAAGTTGGTGTTTTCTCGCTGTGCTTCCTTGAGTGCTTGCAGCAGGGGTCTTCTGCATCTCTTTAACTGTGTTGGGCTCTTTTACTGCTCTTATTGCTGCTGCTCTGTCTGGTATGATTCTTTTACCATCTTTGGAAATCAATTGCCTTAAATACAATACCTCTGTCAAGCAGTATTGCAGCTTCTGTCTATCTGCCTTGTACCCTTTCTGTGCAAGATGTGTTAGCAGGATGATAGAGTCTTCTCTGCACTCGTTTTCACTTTTCCCACAGACCAGCAAATAGTCTACATACTGAATTATGGGACTCGTTGTGTATATATTTCCGAGGTCTTCATGCAATATTCTGTTAAAAATGCTGGGGCTTTCGCAGTACCCTTGGGTCAATCTGCAATGTTCATACCTTTTCCCCCGTAGCGTGAATGCTGTTAGGTACCAAGAAGCTTGATCGAGTGGGATTGAAAAGAATGCGTTTTGTAGGTCCACTACTGTGAAATGAGTGGCTTCTGTTGGGATGCTACATAGAATTGAGGCAGGATTTGGTACAAGAGGGAACTCCTTCTGTACTACGTCATGAAGTGGGCGTAAATCCTAAATCATCCTCCACATCCCTCCCTTTGCTTTTTTGATTGGGTAAATGCACGTGTTGCAGGGTAAATTAGATGGGACTATTATGCCCTGTACCATCAATGCATATATTGTATCTTTTAATCCTTCCTCAGCTTCCATCGATATGGGATATTGCTTCACCCGCGGTAGAATGGCTCCGGGTTTGAGCTTGATCTTTACTGGTGTCACTTCGTGTAGTAGCCCTACGTTGTGTGGACCTGTGGTCCACAGCTGCTGTGGCACTTGGGACATGTCTTCCTCAAAGTATGCTGGTGGACCTTTGATCATTGCTGTGAGAGGTAGCTGTACCTCTCTCCTTTGGATCATAACGTCACAGGGGATTGCAATTTCCATTACTATCCCCATCATCCTCTGTGTCACAAAGAAGTTCCTCATCTGTCAAGTCTCGCAGGGCCTTATTGGCGTTGATGCACAGCACTGTTCCCCACTGACATCCCTGCATGTCCACTGCTATCACTGCTATTCTCTGAGCTGACACCTGCACTGCATGTATATCCAGGAACGCGATAGACCCCGGCACTATTTCTGGGTCTGCTATTGGACTCTGAGGGGATCCTCCATTTTTTATTTTTCACTTCTAGCACTCCTCACGCTAATATTCTCAGCCCTTGTGTGAAAATGTTGGGATTTACAGGTATGCCGCGTATTTGTGGAAAGTCTACCTGAGTGTGTATCACTAGCATGGCACGAATCTTGCATATGCCTGGTGTGGAGAAAACTATTCCTATATCAGTAATAGAGATCGTCATGTTGAGCTTGCTGAGAAAGGTCCCTTCCCAGCAGGTTGATGGGCGCTTCCTCGTAAAAAAACATGGGGCACGTACAGGCTTCCCTCCCACCGTTATGTCTAGCTCTTCACTGTATGGAACCTCGACCACCGCCCCAGAGAACCCCTGCGTTTCCAAAGTCCTATTAGAAAGCGGGAACCTGCCTTCTTTAAGGCATGATTTTTCTGCTCCCAAATCCACCATGAAAATGAATTGTTTCTTCCCTATCGCCGCCCCCACGAGTGGTTCCTCTGCTGTGTTACGAGTCGTCGACAGTACTGGACACGCAAGTGCTTTCTGTGGGCTGTCCTGTGCTGAATGCCAAGGGAGTTCATCCACATCAAAAACATTTCCTGTTACCATTGTTGTCCCCCTACACAGTGTGGTTGGTTCCCCATTCACCGTAGTAGCATAAGTGTTGTTGCCCATGGGGGCGGTATTGCCATTACACTGGGGGTGTGCGGACATGTCTTACGGGGGTAATGGATGCTCATTCATGTATCTTGGGTCGATCTCGCCATCCCGTCTGTTTCCGCCTATTGGTAGCCCATAGGGGCTTCCCGGGTGGGGGTGTCCGATCTGATGTTCATTTGGATATGAATTATTGGGTATACTTCGACATTCTCTCATAAAATGACCCCACTTCCCACAATTCCATCATTGCCCTTGCATTCCCCTTCGGGGCCCTCCATACCCCGCACGCCCTCCCCTTGATCCCCTGAATCCTCCTCTATTGCCCTGCCAACCTCTCGTTGGCCACTGTGGTCCCTCAAATTGGTTTTCCCCTGACCATTGGTCCTGGCCGTTACCTGTCCAGTTTGCCACCATATGCATTGGTATACCCAGCTGTGCGTATTTCTCCTCCCGCTCCCTTCCTGCCGCGCTGGTTGCTGCTACCGTACTGATCTTCAGTAGTTTACTCTGCAATAATTTAGCTTAGTCTGCCAATCGTTGCTGAGCTATCTCCTTTTCCTTCTCTTTGATCCTCTTGCAGTGGTGTACTATGATGCTTTGAATTTTAGGCCACCCCTTAGCTTCTATCACAGCTATTTTATCAAGGGCCTTCTGCACTTCCTTTAGGAGCCCCCTTTTTATAATGAAGTAAAACAGGGACGTTGATTGGTCCCAGGCCGTACCCGTTTCCGCTCTCCACATGCCCTGTACCCGAATGAAGGGCATCGCATCTTCCTCATCATTCATTGTGCATTGCATCACTGACTGTAAATCGGGAGTGTCTGGGAATGTTTCCCTCAACGCATCCCACACGCGCACTCGCACTGTATTGAATGAGGCCCCATCATGGCGGTCACAATCTAATGTTATTCCTAGGATTATTCATCATTCAATTTTCTGTTTTACCTGTAACCATAACATCCCTGTAACAACGTTTTTCCATTGAATATGTGTATAGATGAATGTTAGACTACTCCGGAAAAATAATAAACTTGATTAAAAAAATGCATACATCCATAGACCAATTTCTACTCTACCATTCATAGCAAAAATCATGGAGCAATTAGCATGCAAAAAACTCACAACCTCCTTCGTGGCAATCAATCTAGTTTCAGACCCCCACAGAAGCAATGAGACCATATTTCTATACACATCCTACTCACTCTAAATAACAACACTCACTCCTACCTGCTTGATCGTTCTAGACCTCTCCTCAGCATTTGACACCTTCAGTCACCCAACACTTAAATACCTACATATCCTCCTAGGCATACAAGACTCTGCCCTAAAATGGATTGAGTCTTTTCTTCAAAACTGCACTACCACAGTAAAAGTTGAAGATTTCCTATCAATCACTAGGAGCCACCCCACCTACTATTCTTGGTGGGGAGGCTCCATGTTGCCTACCCACATAACTCACATTTCTTTAAAAATGGCATCACCTGGGGAAGGGCCTTGGGTGGCTAGAATAGCGGGCAGAGAATGTTTATTCTCACCTGCTGTTCCCCAGGTGTGAATCCACCTTATCCCCACAACCCTTCAATGCCTATATCAAGTCCGTCACACACAGCATAGAAGAACTGACATCCACATTTCAAGTATACCCAGACAAAACATAACTTGTCTTTTCCATTTCACCAAACATCAAATCCATAAACTCCATTGGCCAATGCCTTACAGCCATACAGAAATGGATGTCCAAAACAACTTAGGACTCAACCCCAGCAAGACAGAGGTCATTGTTTTAGGAACCCTAGACATTCAACACCTTAATTTGATATTGCCCTCTGGCCTAGGAGACCCCCCTTCACCTATTTCAGAAGCACAGAAACTGAGAATCATAATACACACTCACTTATCCCTAAAATGGCATTTAAAAGATATCACCAAAAAACAAACTGTCTTACACATCCTCAGAAATACACTCCCCTACTTGGAACTTCACCAAACGATCATCACCACCAATGCCCTATTACTCTCCAAACAAGAATACTGCAATTCTCTCTATATGGGTCTGTTCTCAGAAAACTGCAAGATCCTTCATAAATCTCAAGCCTTACAGCCATATCACTCCAGCTCTTAAAACTGAGTGGAAGGAGGGGGCATTTTGGACCCGCCCTTCCCTTATTCCTACGCTTCTTGGGTAGGCCCAGCCGTGGCTGCTTTGGGTCCAGGGCCCTAGCCCCGCAGCACTCATGCAGGAACACCTTTAGGAACTGTGAACCCTTTCGTACGGAAATGTCCCTACAAGCTGCGATCCCCTCATGTACATCCTTTATAACAAAACCAGAGGTGAACAAGACTCCATTTTGTATGCCACTGACTCCATTTTGCAATGTTAAATGACTACGGAGGTTCAACTCCAGCCTGCAGCCCTCCCCGGTAAGCGCGCACAGTAAGCGAGTCCCCCCTCCATCTCCTCCCCTGTGCCGTCTCCACAACTGCTCAGTTCGCATGAGAAGGCTGGCTGCTAGAATGCAACAAAATCCACACTGCATCATCTGCCTTCCGACTCCTTTCACTGACTCAAAAGCAACCCAGAGCAGAGGCCAGAGCAAGAGCTATCAGTCTCTATAAACCTGCCCCGCACCCCACAGACCCTGGCCGTAGAAACATAATCCCCATACCCTTTAAGGCAAAACCAACCGTTGAAAAAGACCCCTAAGCCTGAAAAACCTATTTCTCCTCTAACATGGATAAAAGTAAGCGCGCTTCTCTCCTTATGCAAAATCATACAGACCTGATGATAGATTAAGAAGGCCTATGAGTAAAAAATGTAAATACATATGCATGTGTAACTGGAAGTTCCTATGCTGATCTGCGATGTTGAACGCACAATGTATGTCGACCTATGATTCTGAAATGCTCATAACACTAATTGCAACATTACAATGTTTAATCAAATATAAATCGTACTAGCACAATGCTACCTCATTGTTGATGAAGCTGAATGTAAATACATGTATAGTGTCATACAAACATAATACAGATGCAAATCACTCCTAGTTAGTTGCGCCCCCAGCTAAAGGCACTCCCATAGACCCTTGCTGTGACTTACACGTGTATGTATAAGTGAATCTCCAGTTAAAGACATGTATAGTTCTCAATTACTCTTTAATGAACCCTCTGTTTCCCATTTTTTCTTATAATGAGAGTATCTAGTTAAATGAAGATAAAAACATACTTTAGATCCATTTGATTTAAGTATTAAACAACCAGCCACGTGCTAGGAGCAGAATGTTAAATTGTGTTCTGAAGGACTCTGATCTATTGTATAACATGAAACCAGACTGCAACAGGGGCCTCGATCCGCCCAGTCCATCTGGGTGTCAACAGAGAGTTAGTGATGTTTGATCATTCGATCACTGAACCCCCACAATGAACTGTATGCATATCAAGATATGTACCTTTTGCGACCTGGTCAACCCAGCCATATATTCTGAATTCCCCTTGTTGGTACCTAATGGACACCTCCGACCATACACTGACCCCTTGAGCTTTACCCCCTAACCAATATATTCCTAATATGTCTGAACAAAGGGAGCAATACCTTTGATGTGAAATAGTTAATTCATGACTGGCAATAAATAAACCTTCCTTATAACCCTGTTTTCACAAGTGTCAAGATGCAGGCTTGCCACCAGACGAGCAGGTCAGAGTTCTGAATGGATGAGAATGTGTGGCAACAAGGGCAAATGTTGTGAAGATAGGATGTCAAAGACTACACAAAGAATCAACATGAAATACCAGGCGGATGAGCCCAACTTAATGTATGACCCCGAACACCATATCATCTCATCACATGCCCGTGGACCAATCAGCCGTCTCTGACCTTATAGCACCTATAGATGCCGACTCTTAGTATCCAATCCCAACCTCTCTTGTGCCCCCTCGGCCTTCCCACAGTGATGATGATTTTTGTAAATAAAATGAAAGTGTAACATGTTTTCTGCAGAGCGCTCTCGGCGTGAGCCGGGTAGATTCTGCTTGACCTAATTTTAGATAAAAGCCTTTAACCTCACTCTCACTTAGTCTTGGTCTCATTCCCTCCTGGGATGTACTTTAATTGACTCTATTGGGTGATTTGCCAGCAGTATTGGGGGTCTCTCACTTTCATTGGTGACCCCGATGTGATAGCGTTCTTTCCCGTCCTTCTGGCACGAGATGCCCCAATGCTTTGACCCAGAGCGTGCTCCCTCAAGTGCTACAAACAAACGGCAACCGGTACACCTAGACGTGCGCATGCAATAGGGCGAGCGGGTACAGGATCCCTCTTAACAGAACCCAAACATACCACTTGCCGGAGCCGGGCATGGTCTTTGAGCGAGGAGTGGCGCACTGACCGATCGGGTCCAGAGGGTCTCGCATCAAGACGGACACGTGAGTATCAGGTGTGCGTGATATTAAAAGCACGGGTGGGAGTCAGATTAGGAGGTCTAGGGATAAAACGGCAACATTTTGGCAAAACAAAAAGATGTGGAGGGTTGTAGCCAGACGAGGTAAAAGGGGTTTTGGGAGTCTGGGTCTTTTCCTATATTCCATAGTATTCTCATTCTATCGCATGTGGCCATTAGGACAGTGATGAAGTACAAGGTGAAAAGAGGGTGATATGGATCCTATCTCCGTTGGGGGGTGGAAGGCGGCGCCGCATAGTGCTATCTCGACTAGTACAGGATATATGGATATGAGGAATTGAGGTAAAAGAAGATAACGTAGGGTCCGAAGGGGAGACCTAGAGTAGTATTTAGAAAGGCTTTTTCCAACTTAATTTGATCTATCCTGTCCTCTTCTCCCTCAAGTGGGTGAACTAGAGTAAAGTGGAAGGAGAGAATGAATTCAGAAAACAATGGGGAACTGGGCAAGAGTGGAAGGGAATTAGGGACGGTGAAATATAATCTATGTTGTTTATGTTTTTTGTTGTCCATGTGAATTGCTAAACGTTCGTTTGTGTAGAAAGAGTATTTTTGCGCAGGACAGTAATGAATGAATTTGACATCATATGAAAAGAGTTACATGAATGACACTGCGGTTTTAAGACATTGAAAAGTAAGTGAACGTTCCATTTTGGTTGGGAAGGATTGTAAAGTGCATTAAATTGGTTATATGAGAAGTGAACAGAGATAAAATAGGAGTGTCAGGTAAAGCGTATTGACAGTAAAAGTACGATGGTTGCAGAAATGCCCCTCGCCCATATTTGCAAAACTTTACCAGGGTACGCGGAGAAGATTAACAAATACCATGACCAGTGGGTCATGGAGCTGAAGGGAGAAGGATTACCCCAAGTGTGGCCTGAGGGAGGGTCCTTTGATAAAGCAGTGTTAGACATGGTTGCCACCTGCTTGTCTATTAAATATAAGGGGAAGCAGTTAAAGAATAGTAAAGAGATACTGGACCGGTGGCTCTTATTTGAAGAGGTGCCCCCAGGGAAAAGCAGCGAACACAACACATCTCCCCTGACAACAGCTGGCAGTACAGGGCCGACCATACCAGATGAGAAAACAATAGAAATCACACATGTTTATCCTTTATTATCCAAGCCCATACCTGCAGAAGGATACAGTGATCCCGAATATGTAGCACAGCCCACAGCGCCCCCCACAATTAAGCCATCCAGTACAGCGCCACCCCCTTATGAGAGCCAGGGGACAATCAGACAGGTAAGTACCCCTGCAATCGATATCGATAAACTCACACAGGATCTAGATTCACGGTTGACAATGGCTCGAGCTGAGTTATCTTGTTTAAGAGCTATGGGTGAGCAAGGGGGGTTGCTGACCCCTCGAGCAGAACGTGATGAGACGCCCCAGCCTAGTGTAAGGGCAGAAGAAGATCGGTGGAAAAAGGGCGAGATACTATTTCGGATAAATGACACCCCTACGCGAATCATAGAAATCAATACAGCTGACAGTGAACAGGAGATAGAAGAAGGTGGGGTAGTGTCAAATCGAGAGGAAGACTATTGGAGTGACATAGAAGAGCAGGAGGAGGAGGGGAGAAGGCTGGGATTAGCCACTGGTGGGGCCTCAATAGGAGAGGAGTTGTCTCCCATGGAATAATGGAGGGGGAGGTTAAGAAAGAGAACAGGGCGTATGGCTATGATCGGGAAGAAAGGGAAGAAGGTGAGTACTAAGAAGGGGGGAAAAAATGTTCAGCTGCCACTAATACATAGGGAGGTGGGAAGGCCAAACTACATACCATGGGCTCAAATGGACAAGGCTAACTTACTTCAGCTGCTACCCCCACTAACCGGAGGCGCCAGCAAGTGGGTATATGCTTTCGAAAAACACACGGCAGGAGTTCCCTTGGCAGTGGGGGATGTTAAAAGTCTGCTTGGGTCTGCAGTGGGAGACCAGGCTAACAGGAATAACCTAGGAATGTCATCAATGACATTTGTCATTTCATCTTTGATGTCCTGGGTGTTAGTCTTAGCAGTGCATGGTGGTGGCACGAGTTCTGGGTGCTTAGCTTACCATAACTGGCGAATTTCTGAGGTTTTTCGGTTTTACCTGTATCCATAATGTCCCTGTAATAAAGTTTTTCCATTGAATTTCATAGGTTTTTACTAGTGCAACTTAACCATAACGTCCCTTTAACAATGTTTTTTCACAGAATTTCATAGGTTTTTAGCAGGAAACAGTTTGTGAATATGTACCATACAACATACTGAACCCGCTGGCACCATGATAATGCGCACAGCAGTCGCAGAGTATGCTTCTGGTCGCGGACATCGGGTGGCATCCAACCTGCTCAGAAAGGCAGAGGTTCTCTTACATAGTGGTACCATTCAGCAAACACAAGGAACATATACAGACAGCACCATGTACGTGAATTGCAAGGGAAAATAGAGTAGGTCTACAAACTGTGTTCTTAGGAAAGAAACAGAGCAAAGGCATAGGGAGTACACCATAACGGAATGCACCAACAAGAGAAGTGACGTCTGCCTTCAACAATCTTACTGCATTGCTGCTTTACATAGGAACAAAGAACGAACGGCTAGAGTAAGGACTGGAAAGTACTAACACCAGAACGTCACTACAACGTAGTAAGCACACTAAGGTTTGTCGGATAATTGCTCAGGTGGTGCAGTATACAATGGTAGATAACCATGTTTCTTTTTTTACGCAGCAATGGCAAGCACCTTAGAGTGCCTTGAAGAGAATTTCCTTCATGATGAAATGACTTATGATAGCAACCCCATTGGTACGCATCGCAGTATGAAATGTAAAATATTTAAACTCTATTTCTTCATGTTCACCTAACAGATTTTTTTTCTTTAAGAGAACATATTGGAAACTAAAGCAATGCAGTACAAGCAGCACCCCTTCTAAAACAGCATACGGGCAAGGGAAAGGAAAGAAACTCTGTAAATGGCAAAGTGGACAGCCTCGAAGCCAAAATGGAGGAATTGGTGAACAATTTTGCCACCTTAAAAGATTACGTACACATTCCAAGATGGCCGCCGGGGTGAGGAGTCGCAGCTAATCCGCGCTCCGCCCGGGCCGCCAAAAAAACCAGCAGGACCGAAGCCGTGACCGACCGTCGCTCACCCCCCCTGACTGCCAGACCCCCCCTGTACCCTCTCCCCCGGCGAGGAATCGGCGCCGCAGATGAACGCGGGCGAGGTCCGGGGAGGGAGCAGACCGGCCCCTCCCCCATCGGTGCCGAAGGAGATGCTCCAGCGCCATAGAAGACCACACAGCCGGGAGGTGTCGGCAGGTGTGGGACCCGGATCGAGGGCAAGGCGGAACTCCGAGGGAAGGAGCCAATGCCGAGGAGCGCCGAAGGGGAAGGAGACACAGCGACAGCTGCGGCGCCGGAGAGGAGCCGCAACGCAGGGAGTGAGCAGCGCAAACAGGGTGGACTGCTGGTGAGGAGAAGCGGGGGCCGCCCCGAAACATAACGCGGAAGAAGAAAGGTGAGCCATCAAGGGGAGGGGAAAGAAAACCACCCGCCCGCCCCGGAGGGGGGGGGACTCAGGAATAAGGGAAAAAAAAAGAAAAAAAAAAGCGGGAAGCAGGCCGGGGAGATTCACATAACAGGATATCCCATGCTACGCGAGAGGCCCCCGGCATCAAATGGATCGGTGATCCCCCCAGGCCTGAAGGAATCCTCTACGCAGAACCCCCCCCCCACGCGGGCCGGAGTATCCTCTTCCCCCACTAAACAGGGGGCGAATAGCGGGGGGACACCAAAGTAAGGGGAAGCAGTCCCTGCCTCAAACAGATGCCTCAATCAGACAACTTCTTTTCTTCTCACGATTTCATAGTCTTATTGATAGGAATACTATCGGGATCACTCAGCATAAGACATCGAGATCCGACGGGGGCAGGAGAGGATACGCAGACTACTAATCTGTCTAAATCGAGAACCCCCCGCCCACTGAGACATCTCAGAGGATAGGATCGGGAGAAGGACCATCCGGAGGGCTACAAGACGGCATGGCATTCTAACGGATCACGCCACCATGTCGAGAGCAAAGGGAAAGGGGAACCCCATCCAACAGATATCCCAATCTGCGAAGCAAGGCGCAGATATTCTGCAAATGTGGTCAACGGAGGGATCATCGCAACCGAGGGGGAGAACCCAGGGAGAATCCATGGGGGAGTCAGAGTCACCATCCCAACAGCCGCAACCACTGACCAGGGAAGATATGCAAACCTGGTTCATGGACTTGCAAGAAAAATTCATGTCCACAGTCCAAGAACAATTTACAACTATGAAAAACGAAATGAAACAAGTGGTTCAAGACATTAGAACCGATATTAACAACCTAGAAGAAAGAACGGACATAGTGGAAAAAACGGTGCAGGGACTAGAAGAAGACACGAGACAAGCAAGCGAAACGCAAGAACACTTGGTGTCACTTACGCACAACTTAGAACTTCAATGTGAGTACTTGAAGAACCGCTCTAGACGCTCCAACATCCGCATCAAGAACATGGCGGAATCAGTGCTAGACAAAGATCTGAAAGAGGCGGTAAAGGAGGTGTTTAGAGACATTTTGAGGTCCCAAGATACTGAAGAAATCGGAATCGATAGAATCCACAGAGTAGGACCAAAAAGATCGGGGGCCCCAGGGGAAAGACCACGCGATGTCCTAGCGGCTCTCTCCTCCTACCCACAGAAAGAACAGATCCTCAGGAGAGCCAGAGAAATGGAACACATTAAAATGAACGGTCAAAACATCCAATTATACCAAGACCTCGCTCTGATAACCCTCCAAAAAAGGAGAGCAATGGCCCCACTGGTGAAAGTTCTGATAGAAAAGCAAATCCGCTATAAATGCACCTTCCCATTTGGGCTGCTATTTACGTGGGAAGGGAAACAGAGAAGAGTAACCACGGTGGAGGAAGGTATGAGCACATTGGGTCTACAGGAAGATGAAGGGGAACGGGGGGAGTCCTCGAACAGGAGGGATCGAATGAGAAGACCAATGGGGTGGGAAACAATTACGCAAAAGAAGACTAATACAGGGAGGGAATCCCGGAGAAAAGCCACATGAAGAACCCAAGAACATGCAACCAAGGGGTACGAACAAGGAACAGCAATTATGGAATCAATGTCGGGGTGAAGGAGGAGAACGGAACGGAACGGACAACACGCAGATGGCAGTCGGGGGAAGAACCGACGACTTGGAACTCGGCAAAGACCAATGGATCTTTGGGGTTTAGGACTCCCCATATCATACCCCCCGAGGGTAAGGAGGGCAGGGAGCGATGGGCGCAACGCTCTAGCGTCAATAGGAACCCTCGCCCAACTCGGGGGACAGTTTGGTTGGTTTGAAGTTCAATGTTGGGGGGGCGGGCAAGTTCAAGGGCGGGGAAGGGATCGGAGGAATCAAAGAAATGAAACAAGAACAGAAGGGGACCCGAGGCGACGACAAACAAATATAACACAATGGGGATGTTACGCATAGTGACATACAACATAAGGGGCATGAATCACCCAACAAAAAGGGCTAAACTGGAAAAGCAGTTTAAAAGGGAGAAGGCGGACATACTACTTCTCCAAGAGACCCATATCAGAACGAGAGATAAGCAGAAAATGCGGATAAAAGTCTACAAAATATGGGCTCAGGCAACGACAACGGAGAAAGAAGCTGGAGTACTGATTGCAGTGAGAGAAGGAATGGACACTAAACTACTAGATACAAGCATGGATAAAGAAGGGAGGTTTGCCTTCGTCAATGTAGTAATTGAAGGTCTTCACATTACACTCGCCTCAATATATGCGCCCAATCAAGGACAGGACGGCTTCCTTAGGGATGTTCTATCGAAACTGGAAAACTATGCTAAAGGGGAAGTGATCATGGGGGGAGATTTTAATATGGCATGGAATCCACATATAGACAGGAGTACGGGGAACGCGCATGGCCAAGGGGCACCATCAAAACATCTGAGGCAGCAAATGGATCAAATGGCCCTGAATGATGTTTGGAGGGAATTGAAGGGTGAACAGAGGGGGTACACCTACTTCTCACATGTCCACAACACCATGTCAAGAATTGACTACTTCTGGGTCTCAGTGGGACTATTGGGAAAAATCGAGGGGCTGGATAAGGGCACAATAGCCCTCTCGGACCATGCCCCGCTATGGCTGGAGGTGACTCTCCCAGGGAGGAAGAATGGGCTATGGAGGTGGAAACTACCGCAGGAGCTGATCCAGGACCCAATCACAGGGGAGTCCATAAGGGAAATGATAGAGGAATACTTTATACAAAATGACACAGGGGAGGTAGCGCTGCAAGCAGTCTGGGATGCGTTTAAAGCAGTGTTGAGGGGGAAAATTATTGCGTTGAAAATCACAAGAGATAAACAAAGGTTTCGGTGGGAAAAAGAGCTGGAAAAAACAATCGAAGATATCCAAGAGAAGCTTCTGACACACCCCACAAAGGCTTTAAAAAAATCACTGAAACATACACAGGGCCAACTAGAGATGCTCCGCACAAAGGGCGCAGAGAAGAACCTACTCTATCTGAAGCAAAGATATTATATTAGAGCAAACAAAGCAGACCGGCTCCTGGCGAGACAACTGAGGGATAAACACAAGGAAACAACGATTAAAGCTGTATATGACACCAATGGAGACCCCCAAACATGCACACAAGACATGGGGGAATCATTGAGGCATTACTACCAAACTCTCTACTCCACTGAATTCCCTGACACAAACGCCCAAGATTCATACTTAGAAGCCATAAACCTCCTGAAAATATCAGAAGAGGACGAGCAGTCACTAGAGACACCTATCAGTGAGGAGGAAGTCAGAAAAACCATAAAAGGACTCCCAAGTAACAAAGCCCCAGGCCCAGATGGGTTTACGGCCCCATTCTATAAAAAATATGCAGACATATTGACCCCGATCCTAACGAGGCTCCTAAACTCCTTTAAGGACAGCGGTAATCTGACCCCCACTATGAATGAAGCGAAGGTACTGTTATTTCACAAACAAGGTAAAGATCCTAAAAACCCAGCATCATATAGGCCAATCTCCCTAATTAATCTAGATGCAAAAATCTATACGAAGATCCTAGCAACAAGGCTATCCCCGCTTCTCCCTAAACTGATAAGTGAAGATCAATCAGGCTTTATTCCCGGCAGACAAACTCATGACAACACAAGGAGGCTAGCCCAGTTAGTGGAAAAAATAGGTATAAATCACACCCCAGCGATATTGCTGTCGGTACATACACAATATGTACACAATACACAATATGTTATATGCAGTACTTGTATTTATTACCGTTCTTATATGTATGTAAAATGTGTAAATGTTCAACCAACAAGGAAGAACACCGGGGAACCTACATGGTTATATGGCAACGATTGGTAATGTGATTTGCAGTGAACGTCCTTATCTCTCTCACTATCCTTCATCATATTCTAACCTCACCGGTATACATATACCGATCTCACTAGGGGTGAGCTAATGGGAAGAAGGCTTACTAAACACCCAAGAAAGTGATAAAACGCAGGCAAAATGACTTGGCAACACGGCTATGCAACGTGACATCTTTATGCAATTCCAACAATCCAATTATAAATAATGGGAGATAGACTCGTTTGCGATACGAACTGAATTCGGAGCACTCAAAAACATTTTTAAATCAGAAGGTCTTTAAACTCAAATTTTTCGATGATCAAATCAATAACATTAAATTAGAATCAATTGGTATGTAGTTATAGGCATCAACAAGGATGCATTGGATTCTTTATTAGATATGTACGGTAACACGAATAAGGTCTTAAGTCCACTCAAACATGGCGACCGAGTGGAGTGGAAGTAGTCAGAGAGGTAGGATAACTAATGTTTCCAAGGAAACGATATACAGAACAAAGGAGTGCTTGCAGCAGCTACAGTGCCGACACGTGGGAACAGGTCCGATACGCAGCCAGGTAAAAGGCCCCCCGGGGGACGTACATTTATGTCCATGACCGGATTTATCTTAGAATACGCACCTGTAATACTGCATGGAGCCTAGCAGGGGCTTGCGTGGCTCTGCTTCAACTCTCTTTCTGATTCAGCTAATATTACTGTAAACACCCGGTACGGTCGGCAATTATCCACACGACTATATGAACGAATAAATTGTCTCAGAAGGCAAGCCAGGAAAGAGCCACATTTTAGACCACTTTATTTGTTTTTATCCTTACAGGGATTATCCCGTGACTGAAATGAATCCAAATTGGTAAGCAGACATGCTTTATTCACGATAATGTGATTTATCAGCATTAATACACAAGCATAATGTATCTGTGTTAGCGTGTTAAAGAGTCATTTTGCCTGACAGATGTTAGTTACAATATTCGATGAACAGAAATGTGTACTTACAATAATTATGTGCAGGTGGAATTATACAAAATGGAGAGCAATGATTACAAGAAAATGGCAAATATATATGCTAATTAAGGAGGGAAAATATTTCAGAAGTTCTAAAATTAAGTATGGATGTATATATGCTCTTGAGCAAGCGAACCAAGGAGATACTTTATTCACAAATGTTTTTCTTTTTCTTTTTTCTGCGTTTTTTATTTTATTTCCTTTATTCTTGTCCTGTGTATTGTCATGTATATGTATATATGGATGATAATTAATGGTGACTACAAACCCATCCTCATAATTTCCTCCCATTTTCTGTGTACTTTAAACTATAATGCACGTTATAAACAATTTTAGTTTGGATATTAGAACCTGAATATGATTTAATTCATTTGCCCAGAAAGTTTTTTGTTTTGAGAAAGGCCCTTGAGAGGCCGAAACACGTGTAAACCAATGGGGCATTAAATCTCTTTTGACAGCAATCACAGTGTCAATTCATTTGGAGCGTTTTTGAAGTTTGGTGGCGCTGCAAAGGTGTGGATTACAAACCTTTTCATTTAACCAGGGGAGGGGGGGAGTGGTCCCTCCCAAAACCACCACACCAACGCGACACATACAAAACTGGATGTATGCAAGGTCGCCGGCATAAGAGGTTGAACCCAGAACATACCCCCACGAACTATAAAAAGAACCAAAGCATCAAAGTACATCAATGATTACAATGCAATCATTGTCTTCCTATGGAATGCAAACATGGATGTGCAGTACATTGCAGAAAATTCCACTATAGTTGCACAATATGTCACAGCCTACTTAACCAAAGCAGTGAAAACAGAGCTGAAAGACCTATGACAAAACACTTTCGCAAAAATTGTACAGCTTTGGCATAAAAATGATCTCCCATATAGAATGTGGCTGCTACAAAGCCGCAGACGGCTTAACTGGCACCGCCTTGCATAGGAAATCTGAAAACATTGTCTGACTAAGCCTTGGTCCTGCTGCATCCAGAAAAAGAGTTCTCAAATCATACCAAGACATAGGGCCTCGTTACACGGATGGCGTTAGGGATTTACCGGTACCGGTAAAATACCGGTACCGGTAAATCCCTACCGCCTTACTACGAGGTCCCTTTGCGGGTCGGGGGATTTAACACCTGCTTTTTGCGGTGCCGCAATTAGCGCCTTCCCCATTCCCAAAGAGCCCTCTGGGGCAGAAATGGGAATGGGGAAGGGCAATGGCGGAAGGGGGATTTACCGCCCCTCCAACCTTGGAATGGGGCGGTAAATCCCCTTTCCGCCAAGGCGGTGCCGGTATTTTACCGGCATGAGCCATGGCGCTAATAGCGCCATGGCTCACCGCCTTCCGTGTAATGAGGCCCATAGAAACAATAGCTAAAACCAACCCCAACAGCCAGCAAATTTTGAAAAACAACGCATTGGATACATACTACCCAAACAGGAGTACTGCTTTAGAAACGATGTGCCTATACCACATAGCCCAAAATTTCTCATACAAAAATAATAGTAAACCAGATGAGAAAAAAGGTAAATACATAGGGCCTCATTAGGACCCTGGCGTTAAGGGGTTAACTGCGCCGTAAAAGGTGTTGGCGCCGTTAAACCCTTAACACCTTACTACAAGGTCCCTTTGCGGGACCCGACCTTAACGGCTGGTCTAGACCAGCCGTTAAAGTAGGGGCCCGCAAAGGGACTCTCGAGGTAAGTACAGTACTGCAATTTGCGGTAACGTAATTACCGCCTTCCCCATTCCCATTATGCCCTATGGAGCAAAAATGGGAATGGGGAAGGGCCATGGTGGCATGGGGAATTACCGCCCCGCCAACCTTGGAATGGGGTGGTAATTCCCCATTCCGCCATGGCGGACTCCGGCATCGACCATGGTGCTAATAGCACCATGGTTTTCCGCCAGAGTCCCTATGAGGGCCATAGTCAAAGATTGTGAGGGTAGCTTGGTTAAACTTACCAAACTCAGCCTGGTTAATCATATGAAGCTATCATTAAAAACTCCTCAAGATAGAGAACTGTAATACATGTCCCTACTCTAACTTTTTAAACCATGGAGAAAAGAAGAAGATTTATTGGACACCAATGCCTCCTAAGAAGATGCTTACAATGCATATGAAAGCACTATAACAGATATAGGGCCTCATTACACGGACGCCGGTAAGGGTTAACGGTCACCGTTAATGGTAACGGTGACCGTTAACCCTTACCGCCATACTACGAGGTCCCTTTGCGGGTTGGGGAATTTAACGCCTGCTTTTTGCAGGCGTTAAAACCCAACCCGCAAAGGGACCTTGGTGCTAATTACGGCACCGCAAATTTGCTGTACCGTAATTAGCACCTTCCCCATTCCCATTATGCCCTATGGGGCAAAAATGGGAATGGGGAAGGGCAATGGTGGAAGGGGTAATTACCGCCCCACCAACCTTGGAGTAGGGCGGTAATTCCCCTTTCCACCAAGGCGGTGCCGGTAATTTACCGGCATGGACCAAGGTGCTAACAGCACCTTGGTCCACCGCCTACCGTGTAATGAGGCCATAAACTTTACGCAGTACAAAAACATGTTGGACAATGAACACCAACAAGAAGAGGAACTTCAAGCACAACTAAATGTAGACACTCCTGACAACAGTCAACCTTCTCTTAGAGGAAGCCAAGAACCACTTAGACAGCCACTCAAACCAAATGAGGCAGAACTAGCCATGACTGAAGTAGAAAATACCATGTGGCAGCATGAGCAATCTGCAGAATACTTTGCTCTACTGAAATCACAACTGCACAATGAGCAGCATAGCATTTTCCTAAAAGTAACTAAAGAAATTGAACATGGTGTGCAGCACGAAACTAAAACTTGTACCTGTCAAAACTATAAACCTATACTCCTATATGAAAGTGGTCAAGCTAGTTCAGGCAAACATTCTTAATAAAACTCATCAGTAAATTCCTCCAACAATTGACAAACAACAAGCCTTACGCTGTTGTAACTGCCCCAACATGTTTAGCTGCTTACAGCATAGGTGGTGTCTCTTTTACATCGATGTCTACTCCTTCCAGTAAAACACCAAAACAAATTCGTCTACTGCAAACTTTCAGCAGAAGCTGCTATGGAGCTATGCAGAGTTTTGAAACAAATGAAAATGCTCCTAATAGATGTGTTAGCATGGTCTCCAACTTAATGTTGGTGTTGATTCACCTCAGATTACAAGAAGTCCTTAAAACAGACTATGAAGAACTCTTTGGTGGAAAACATCTTATTGTTTTTGGAGATCTTCTTCAATTAACACCAGTAAAAGGTGAACCTATTTTTAAAACCTTAGGACACAAACTGTGCCGTAAAACTCTTGGCAGTATAGGAAAAGTAAATCTCTGGCTGTCATGAACCATCGGATGCATCCTTTCTGGACTTCATGGTCCCTGACCCATAGGGGCCTGCACTCAGCAGTACTCCCAACATGGCCGACGAACGCGGAACGCTGTTTACCAGTCTCAGCGTCATACGCACTACGTTCTACAAAGCTGACACGCCCCCGCGGCCCTGCGCCTCTCAACACTACCGCTTGCAGTAGCCAGACGTGTGCTGCCGTAGTTCATACAGCGAATTCCTTTGGTTCCTGGTTCCCGGTCCCCTAAATTCCTCCTCCTTCATCCTTCCCTTTCTTGTCCTCAGTTTGCTTCCCGGATCTCCTTTGCACCAATCTCCCGAGTGCACTCCACGCCGTTTCCTGGATCTTTCCCGGACATCTGAACGTTCCCTGGAGACGGGACGCAGAACGCACGCTGGAACCCGAGGACCTACGCACAGGGTTATACAAGACCCGAACTGTGCGAAAGAAGACTTCATCGAAGAACTCCAACAAACAACACACACAGGTGAGAAGGGGGGAAACCTGTGACAGATTGAGACGCCAACAAACTGATACAGATATGGACATGGAGGCTGCAGCTCAAGACCTCATGCGCGGCATGCAGGAGTTAACAATAGAAGTTCAGAATCTCAAAGCCGAGAATGCCGCATTAAAACATCTAGTCCTGTTGCGTGATTCCGCGACCAAGGAAAGTGTATTGCTGGGCGGAGTAGTGGATAAATATGATGGCTCATCAAAGAACCTTCGTGGCTTCCTCGATTCGTGTTTAGTACACTTTACCTTTGAGCCCTTCTACTTCTCTACCCCCAGGGCAAAGGTGGGCTTTATGATTTCGCATCTTTCCGGGAATGCATTAACTTGGGCTACGCCCTTAGTTAATTCTGGAGATGCCCTCCTCGATGACTATGACAGTTTTGTACGGGCTCTAAAGACCATGTTTGACTGCCCAGAACAGGTTTACAGTGCCCAAGAACGCCTACTGGATTTCCAACAAGGGTCCAAGTATATGCTTACCTATGTAACACACTTTAAGCAACTGGCCAAGGAAGCAGATTGGTCCTCAGAGGCCTGCTTTACCCTTTTTAGAAGAGGACTGAATGAAGAGATAAAAGATGAGCTAGCCAGGGTAGCTCGCCCAGGTTCCTTCCAGGCTCTCTTGGACCTCTCTTTACAAATAGACTTTCATATCCAGGAAAGGAAGGTAGAAAAGAAGAAGACTAAAATGACCTCTACAGAACCTTCCTCTAGACCTGAGCCCACTCCTGCCCCGACCACAGACCCAGAACCCATGCAACTAGGGGCCTTCCGCGGACCCATATCTCCGCAAGAAAGGATGAGATGGATTCACATCGGGCTCTGTATGTACTGTGCCTCTGATAAACACCTTGTGAGAGAATGTCCTTTAGCCCCTCCAGGGCATTCGGGAAACGCCAGCTCCCGATCCTAGATGGAGCACATCTTCGGGAGAGAGATGTTTGCTCCACATCTATTCCATCCTTGAACTCTCCTGGAAAAACAACCTTGTGATCTTGCAGGCCTGTCTATTGCCGTCCAAGAAAGAAGCTTATCCCATTCTGGCATTAGTGGATTGTGGGGCCATGGGGATATTTATAGGTCATGATTGGGTCACTACCCACCACATTCCATATGAAACACGAGACATCATGCAACCAGTAGAGGCCATCGATGGAAGACCTCTCTCTTCAGGACCCATAACCCTGCAAACCAAACAGATCCAGCTGTCGATAAACCATCATCAAGAGGTGATCAAATATGACATTATAAAATCTGCCCATTATCCAATGGTACTGGGTATGCCCTGGTTACAGAAGCACAACCCATACATCAACTGGGCAGCAGGAGCCTTGTTTCTTGGTTCAGAACATTGTATGTCTCACTGTCTATCCCTGGACTCCTCGTCAAGATCCTCTGAAGGTACGCTAACAGACCAGCCAGGCCCATTCACGGTCTCAAATATTATCCAGGTTCCCAGGGCCTATCAGGATTACACTGATGTGTTTTCAACTGCCATAGTTCAGACCCTACCCCCTCACAGACCTGAAGACTGTGCTATTGTGTTACACTCACCTGGACCCCACAGGGGTGTCGATCGGACCCGGACAGCTGCGGTCTCCGTCAATGTGATGCGTAGTGCAGAGATGACTGTCTGGACTGGCCCGCCTAGTCTTGTCTGCTGGACCCGAAGAAGTATTTTCCTGCAAGTGGAGACAGGGATTAGCCACCTGTGGGTTTTAGTGATGGCCCCCCAACTGTTCTCGCTCTCCCCCACTAATCACCTCCGATATCCCCTTAGTAACCTCACCTTATGTTTGTAAAAGATGAGCTCTCCATCCTGTGTGTCTTGCAGGGGCGCGTAGATACCAGTTACTTCACTGGTTTGAAGGCGTTGGGAGAGTTCCGGTAAGCATTGACTCTGAAGTCCCAGGCGGGATTGGTAAGTATCAAGTTCAAAGAGTTCAATGTGCCCGATGTTCACTCTTGTCCCCTTCCTTCCTTAAGTTGCAACTGAGTTTGTGAGAAGAAGGTCTCGTAGCTGCTGCTGGCGTTCAGGTAATAGTCTGTGTTACCCAATGCTGTCCGGTAACTATTGCATGCGTTAACGTGTTGTTTTTCTCCCTCTTTACAGATGCGGCATATGAAGATATGGAGAATAATACTGCCGGTGGTAAATCAGGTAAGTCTATGGTGGTAAGAGGTATTTGTTGATTCCCTTGGCTCACCTTGTTATTCTTGTGCCCCTAGGTGCAGGAGTATGGCAAAGAAATGATGGAGACAGTGCCGGATCGAAAGATGCTGTGAGAACTGGTGAGTATGGCGCCGTGCTGGAGCAAGCGAAGCGACGCGTGCAGGACTGATGTACTTTCCAGGTCGGGAGATGAAATGGATCCGGAATCAGGTGAGGAATTTGAAATAAGTTTGTTTTCTAACCTTGTCCTTTTCTTCCTCTGTATACTAGGAGCTCCGGATTCGAGGCGGGCGTGGCAGAAGACTAGATGCTGGCTGCAGGCACGCGGGCGTGGCAGAAGACTGGATGCTGGCTGCAGGCACAGTGAGAGTCACGCTGCTGGATGCAGAATAACACGAAGCATGTGCTGCTGTTCGGGCGTGGTTTAAATAGCCTCCAAAGTAGTCCCAGGAAAGAAGTTCCCAGGACCACACCCGAGTAAAAAATAGTCCCTGTAGTAAAATAGTCCCTTCCAGGCCTCACGTTGGCTTGGATTTATTTGCAGCATGGTCTGCATGAGGTAAGTAATGTCTATGAGCCTGGCGCCTATGGCGCCAGGACTGATTTTTATTATGAGCCTGGTGCCTACGGCGCCAGGACTGAACCCAGACAGCCCCTAGCTGGGGCTGCTGGGGTTTTTGTAAATGTCTGGATGCCTGCTCCCGGGGCTGATGGGCTTGATCCGGATGCCCGGGGGTAGGCATCATGACATATTGATACTGAACGCTCAGCAGTGATTCCCTTTGGAAGGATGTTCATTCTATCAGAACCAGAGAAAAGGGCTCTCCGAGAATACTTCGATACCAATCTGGAAAATGGCACTATACGACCATCCAAATCCCCGGCGGGAGCTTCGTTGTTGTTTGTTCCCAAGAAAGATACCAAGGAGCTTAGGCCCTGCCTTGATTATCGTGGTCTTAATCAATGCACCCTCAAGGACCGCTACCCATTTCCCTTAATCGGAGGAATCCTGGAAGCGGTGAGATGAGCTGTAGTCTTTGCGAAATTGGATCTCAGGGGTGCCTACCATCTGATCCGCATAAAGGAGGGTGACGAATGGAAAACAGCTTAGAACACCCTTTGGTCACTTTGAATACCTGGTTATGCCCTTCGGACTCGCCAATGCCCCAGCGGTCTTCCAACTTTTTATGGACCGGGTGTTCTCCGATATGTTGTTCCTCTTCGTCATAGTTTACCTGGACGATATACTGATATACTCCAAGGACCATATTAAGCATGAAGAACATGTTAAGGCAGTCTTACAGCGGCTACGTGAACATAAGATCCTGGCTAAACCCGAGAAATGCCTTTTCCATGTCTCTACTGTTCACTATCTCGGGTTTGTCCAGAAAGAATTGGAATGGACCACTCAAAAGTAAACTCCATTCTATCCTGGCCTGTCCCAACTACTGTGAAACATATTCAATCCTTCCTGGGGCTTGCCAACTTCTACTGAAAATTCATACCTTCCTTTTCGGAGATAGTACAACCGATCATTACGTTGTTGAATAAGGATACTCCCTTTCTCTGGACAGCAGTCCAAGATGAAGCGTTCCAATGATTGAAGTTGGAGTTTACACAAGCCCCCATCTTGGCTCAACCTGACATTGATAGACCCTTCCTAGTGAAGACGGATGCCTCCAACTATGTCATCGGAGCAGTCCTAAAACAGGAATTCGAGGACAAATTAGAACACCCCATTGCTTATCTCTCGGGAACCTTGACTCCTAGCAAGACCCATTATTTTCTTCTGAAAAAGGAACTATTAGCCATCCGTCAAGCCTTCACAGAGTGGCGTCATCTACTCCTGGTAGCAAAACATCCTGTTCTGGTCCGCACGGACCATCGGAATCTTCAAGTTTTACAATCCCTGGAATGTAGGAACAGTCGTCAAGCCCGTTGGGCCTTCTTCTTTGCCCAGTACCAGTTCCAAATCCATCATGTTCCTGGAACACACAATATAATTGCTGACGCCTTATCCCGACGTCCCGACTAGGAAACTCTTGAAGACCGATCCTTCCCAAAGATGTTTCCCCACACAATATTTGTAGCCCAAGCAATCAGTCTCCTGGAAGACATTCGGATTCAAACCCAGTCCTCTGGGACCTGGAAGGAGTTTACTGGGAAGAATCGATGGAATCTTAAAACAAAGGACGGGTATTTGTTCAAGGATAATGGCCTGGTCATCCCCACGCAGAGATTGCGGCAAAGGATTACAAGCCTCTGTCATGATACTCTTCATTCAGGACATCGTGGCATCACCAACACTCTCTGTTTAATACAAAGACAGTTTTGGTGGCCAAAAATGAAACTTGACTTCCAGCAGTACATCCAAGCCTGTGCAGTCTGCACTCAAAACAAGCATGATAACAAGAAACCGGCGGGTCTCCTACTCCAACCAACGCTACCAACAAGAGCTTGGGAATTCATCACTACGGACTTTATTGTGGAATTACCACCTTCCAGGGGATACACAACTATCATGGTTACCATTGATTTATTCACTCACATGGCTCATTTTACCCCCTAATATAAACTACCATCTTCCTCAGAACTGGCTGGAATCTTCCTGGAACACATATTCCGACTTCATGGACTCCCTTCCAAGATCATATCAGACAGAGGACCTCAATACATATCTCAGTTCTGGAAACACTTATGCCGTATACTAGGAATCCAATGTGCCCTCTCCTCAGGTTATCATCCACAGACCAACAGAGCTACTGAACTTGTGAACCAAACCCTGGAGCAGTATCTTCACTGTTTCACCACCAAGGTCCAGGATGATTGGTCACTCTTAATACCTGTGGATGAATTCGCCTACAACAATTTGGATCACTCGGCTGTCAAAACCAGCCCCTTCTTCTGCAGCCAAGGATTCCACCCTTCGGTTCTACTATCCATTCTCCCACATCCTACACCAGTTCCCACAGTTGACTCCTAGATTGAAACCCTCATCAACGTACAAAAGGAAGCCAAAGAACACATTGAAAGGGCCCAAACAAACATCAAGCACTGTGTGGACTCCAAAAGAAGACCAGGGCCTTCCTATGCAGTGGGTGATAAGGTATGGCTGTCCTCGAAACTACTGCCTCGACACTTACGACCAAATAAGTTGGCTCCCCGGTACTATGGCCCTTATTCCATAAAGGAAATCATTAACCCAGTGGCCTTCCGACTCAAACTACCAGACTCCTGGAAGAGGATCCACCCAGTTTTTCATACTTCTCTGTTGAGACCATATGTCCAGTCCTCCCAGACTGCTCCAAGATCTACCTCTGTGGTTGTCGATGATCAGTTAGAATACAAAATGTCCAGAATATGTGACTCCAGGTACAGACGTGGTCAGCTGGAGTATCTGGTCGAGTGGAAAGGGTACCCTCCCAGTGAATGCACCTGGGAACCAGTCTCAAACCTAAATGCCCCCAGACTACTCCGAAAGTACCACCTCATACACCCGGCAAACCCAGAGGAACAGGCCTTTGGAGGAGGCATGCTGCCATGAACCATCGGACGCGTCCTTTCTGGACTTCATGGTCCCTGACCCATAGGGGCCTGCACTCAGCAGTACTCCCAACATCGTCGCCTAACGCAGAACGCTGTTTACCAGTCTCCGCGTCATACGCACTACGTTCTGCAAAGCTTACACGTCCCTGCGGCCCTGCGCATCTCAACGCTACCACTTGCAGTAGCCAGATGTGTGCTGCCGTAGTTCGTACAGTGAATTCCTTTGATTCCTCCTCCTTCATCCTTCCCTTTCTTATCCTCAGTTTGCTTGCCGGATCCCCTTTGCACTTGTCTCCCGAGTGCACTCCTCGCCGTTTCCTGGATCTTTCCCGGACATCTGAACGTTCCCTGGAGACGGGACGCAGAACGCACGCTGGAACCCGAGGACCTACGCACAGGGTTGTACAAGACCCGAACTGTGCAAAAGAAGACTTCATCGAAGAACTCCAACAAACAACACAGACAGGTGAGAAGGGGGAAACCTGTGACACTGGCAACATTTCCAATACAGAGAACTAACTGAAAACATGCGTCAGTCTGCAGACCTCACCTATGCCAACATTTTGAAAAGCATTTGGATTGGTGTACTTTCTAGGGAAGCAACGTCTAACTTAAATAGCAGATGCATCGATGAGCAATGCAGGCATAACACATGTGCTACTGATGTCATGGAACAATTAGCACACAAAAATGTAAACTGTATGTCCTTAATGCAAATGCTAGCAAGCTGTCCACAAGTCAATGAAACAATGTTGAAAAAAGAAATGCAACCACTAGCTCAAATTTACTCAACAGACAAACTATATGTGCATGGTATGACAGTATCTATGTGTCAACAAATCACAGCACGACTAAATACCTTAGAGAACTCTATCTCTAACACAGCTGGTTTGGAGAAAATGTTAACATTGTGTTTAAACTGTAGAGTTATGCTAAAGCGTAACCTTGACATGGAGCAAGGTTTAGTTAATGGAGCGCTTGGCACAGTTGTTGGCTTCCAGATATACCCACATGACAACAGCATTCAGTTTGTGATATTTACTTTGACAAACTTTCAGAAGTTAAAAGAATAGGATGCTCAACAGCCCGATTCCTTCTTTTCAAAGACATGTATGTACACAGCGAACAGTTTTCTCTGTTTCTAGCATATGCAGTCACCATCCATAAATCACAAGGTCTAACCCCAGATCAAGCATGGATTGAGATTGGCAGCACAGTCTTTAAAGAAGGCTTGAGTTACGTAGCACTGTCACGCCTATGCGCACCCGAATGACTATTTGTAGCCAATGTTGATGCAAGTAAAGTCACTGCTGACATTTCTTGCATTTTAGAGTACAATATACTATGTGCACTCTGCATACCCCATCTCAAAATGTACCCTGTTCCTCAAAAAGGCAAACTTTGTAAAAGAAAACTAGTGCAAACTCAACTTATACATGATCTCACAAAAATGCCACCAAAGAAATTGAAAACAGCTGGTACTTCATCAATTACCACAAAGAAGGGTGTACTGAAAAGACATGTGGGTGAAACATAATATACATTTGCTTTGTTCACCCCCACACATCAGGTTTTGCTTTCCTGACATTTCTCTGTAAGCAGTGGTATCGTTTTCCATTGTGGCCTTTTAAAGCCTTTTTTATTTGCAAACACCTGTGCAGGCCATTTTTGCTTTTAATGTGTAAAAATCCTGTTTTCCATGTCACAAGATTCTTTGATTCCTCCTTCTTGGTTGAATTACATTGCTGCTGTTCCATTTATAACAACAAGTAGGCCCCTTGCCCATGGTTCTTTAATTTTACATGAACAAAAAGAAAAAGCCAGCCCGTTTTTAGTTGCAATGTTTAAATGCCTGCCCTTCATGTGACAGGGAAAGTAAAGGCTAATAGTCAATGTGGAATAGTTAAAGTGGAAGTGAATTGTGTTCATTCTAATTTTTCAAGATGCAAAAAAGGAAATGGTTAGTCTTGGAGATAGTTCATTCCTTACGATTAGTCCTATGCATGGTGATTATGAACTGGCGTGGTTAATGCACTAGTGTTCCATAAGAAGATGATGGAAAAAATGACTACACTTTCCCAAGAGGAAACTTTATATGTGGTCTATCTGCCTTACCTTTCATTATATATTTGCTTGCAAGCTGGGTTCGACACCAGCGTTCAGCGTGAAAGGGTCCATAGACGCCATTTGTTTAACTTATGTGTAGTGAAAGAGGCATCACTAGTCATGCATATTACGTCATGACACTGTCATTTATAAACAATAACATATGTGTTTCTCTTACTTCTTTGGTGATTCAGACTGTGTATGTGTAACCACAATTGCATACATGCCACATTATCTTAATTAATGGTGCCAACTGAAAATACCTTTAACATGCCGTTTCCTGTTAATCAAAGGTACATGAGATTGTGTTAAATGGAGATTATCAGTGTGGTTCAATTCACGGTGAAAACATAAGTCTGTGTGTCATAAACATCAAATTCTCATTACGAGACAATGCCAAAAAAATCAGGTAGGATTTACATTCACATCCAGTTTGGCAATTTAGACAGCACGGATTCTAATGCAAGTTAACTAAAGCGTATCTTTGTTTTGTTTCATTTTGGGTCTCATTACGAGTCCGGCGGTAAAACCGCCTGGTTACCGCCGGACTCGTATTACCATTCCGCCTCCGTGACTCCCAGAATTACCAGGGCATTACAGCCCCGGTGTTGCGGGAGACACGGAGGCGGAATGGTGTTAATCCCCATTCCCACTGAGTCCCATAGGACTCAATGGGAATGGGGAAGTGGAAACAGCGGCACCATCTCGTGATGGTGCTGGTGTTTCCACATTCGCCTGCAAGACTCGGGATCGGGCGGTCCGGAATTAACAGTGGCAGCGGGTTTACCGCCACTGTTATTTCCGGACCGCCCAACCCGTAATGAGGCCCTTTGTCTTCTTTCCACTATGGTGTGCATCTATTGTGTCTACAAAATAATGGTATGTGTTACTTTACTGGTCTAATGTAATTGATGTTGTTTACCAATTCGGCAATAATTATGTATCCAATTCATACAGTGAGAGCCTTATTGAACTAGATATTGCCCATATACAGCCCTGAAGAAGGTTAATCCGAAATGCATTGGCAATTGTATATTGTTGGAAGCTTGAGATGATTACTCAACTTAATGTTTAGCGCCACTTCAAGGAAAATAACAGGAATGTGAACAAAACATTTCCAGTTACACTTTTTTTTGGACTTATCACTTGTTCATAGTAACCTAATAACTGAATGAATCTATTGTGAAATCTCTGTTTGAAATTTGCAGCCCCCTATACCGGAGGCCAACTGAGAAACGCCAGTTCTGATAAGGTGTAGTCACCTTATTTTTCTTTTTTTCAACTGGTAAGTGCAGACATCAGGTGTCAAGTACTGATAGGGCTGTAGGGCTACAGAACTAGCCCCAGAGTGCAAGGATTGCCAGGGTGGCGGTGCAGGTATGCAACTGGGCCCGAGAACAGAGGATGGCCAGGTGACCAGTGCAGTTTCAGTTTCAGCCAGGAGTTCAGCAGGGGAGAGGAGGAGAGAAAGCAGAGGCCAATAGGAAGGTTTTGAGGTGCTTCCGGAACCAGAGATGGTTCTCTTCAATTTTCAGAGAGACTGGGAGGCTCTTCCAGAGGGAGCCCCCAGCCGAAGAAAGAGATCTACCACCAACTCGTTGCTTGGAGAAGCAACTGACCCTGAGGGAGTTGGAGGCGGATGAGCAAAGTGCTCGAGAAGGAAGATATTTAGGAAAAGATAGTTGAAGGTATTGAGGCCCCAGGCCCAGAAGGCCTTGTGGACAATGCAGAGGGTTTTGAACTTAATCCTTGAAGCCACTTGGAGCCAGTGCAGAGATTTCAGTCATGGAGAGATACGATCCCTGGGCTTGAGGCCAAGGCAAGTCCCGCAGTCGAGTTGTGAGGGCGGAGAGTAGAGGCAGGCAGATTTAGAGAGAGGCTGTTGCAGTAGTCCAGCCTAGAGAAAACCAGAGCTCTGGAGACAGTGAGCGTCTGGGGGAAGGAGAGGAAAGGAAGAATACCTCTGAGGAGGTGCAGCTGGTAGTGTGACTTCTTAGAGACATCAGAGATGTGAGGAGAGAAGGAGCGTGTGGAGTCGAAGATGACCCCGAGGTTTTTAGCCTCACAGGTGGGAGCAGGAAGAGGACCAAGAGAGGCCGGCCAGAGAGAGAGAGACAGGAAAGGAGGAATCGGGTGTGCCGATGAGGAAATCTCAGTCTTACTGGCATTAAGGCAAAGATCATTGGTGGCACACCACGCCTGGATAGCAGACAGACAGTTGGAGATGAGAGAAGAAGAAGAGGTGGCTGAAGGGAGTCTGAAATGGAGCTGAGTGTCATCCGCATAGCACTGAAAGTTGGGGCAGAGAGTGGCAATCTTAACATAGTTTAAACATTTTATAAAAGGTGCAGAGAATGCTTAATTTTTCCACACTTTATAATTAATTTTAGATACACTGTGTACTGTAATTTGGAGCCCCCACCTACCATGCTTCTCCCATCTTTCCCTAGTGGAAACATAATGGCCGAGGATGGCTAATTGCCATCAAACTGAACAAACAAAATGTGTTCCAGGTAAAACAGCTCCAGTCCTCTGCCCCTTGCCACACTCCCATGGGTCTTCTGAGGTCCAGACTACCATTTGTCCCCTTTGGGACCCTCTGCCTCCTCTGTTGTGCCATGTACATAGTAGACTGTGCACTCAAACAAATCATAGCTTTCAAACACAAGGAGGATTAAATATATCGTCTGTGGCCCAGTTCTGAAGCATCATCCTCCAATAAAGGAAAACAGTTCACCAAAAATAAACTAATAACCGTTTGTTAGCATGACGCTCACACAGAACAGGGGATAGGATACTGCTACTGATACTGAGGTTTCCATTCACAAGGAGGTATTCCGAATCCTCACGCCCCAACTAGCCTTTCACGAGAGAAACACAGAAGTGGACGCTGCATAAAGTCTAGCCTGCTGCTGCTAGTATTCCTGCAGTGCATGGTAAACTTGTTTCTAACATCCTTTTGATCTCAAACTGACTGTTATTGATTTGCAAACAAAAACTGCCAATATGGCATATGCATACTGTGACAAGGTTCCCTTCCCCACTCGGGAGACCTCTCGTTGGGTGACTAAAAGGTCAGTACACCTCCTCAAGCTAGCCGATGATGGACCTGTGAGATGGAATGAGGAGGAACCCCTGGTCAACACCATATAGTCTTCTTCTGGGCGGGCAATAGTCAGGTTGCCACCACAGACACTCCAACCCCTGTAAGGGAATTGAGGAACAGCAGTCAAGAAGAAGCAGCAGAACATGCATGCTCGTCTGCCCTCCCTCATTTTCATAAATCTCATAAATCTAGGAAGGCACCTGAATCAGAATAGGAGCATAGCATTGATCGATCCATCCCTCCATGCTTGCATGCATGCATGCATCGATCCATCCATCCATCCATCCATCCATCCATCCATCCATCCATCCATCCATCCATCCATCCATCCATCCATCCATCCATCCATCCCACAATTCCTCCAATCTCAGACAATTAAGAACAGGTAGGTTAAGGCAGTCTAATCCTGGGTGGGGGCAGTGTCAGGGCTTGGGCACAAGAACGAGGACCACCCAAAAGGAGCCACCAGCCAGCCCCAAGTCCCACACCAGAACTGGAAGAAACACCAGCTGCTGCAAGAGACACACTTGAGTTACCTTACCCTAGAAAAGGTGGGTCAACGTCTTATAAAAACCCACGCGCTTATTCTGTCAGGGTGAATGCTTTGAGTAGAAGCAAGAGATCAGAGAGTGGATGCAAGGGTTCATTTGGAGGAGAGAGTAAGAGATTGAGCAAGACCCAGCAGACTGGTGAATAGGTCCAGAAGGCTTCATCAAAACCAAAAGTTGATGACTGGAAGGATTTGAATAAATTATAACCATGGGCGTGTCTCTGGGCAACCCTCCAGACCATTGTTTTTTCAGCCTGCCAAGCCATTACAGAAGGGGCAAGACCATATGGAAATCACGCTTGGTTCTGCCCCAGAACGGGCAGTGCAGCCCGAACTGCTAACTCACATCCCTTCTGCATGAGACCACAAGCATCCCCAAACATCATTCAGCCTTTTTGGGTATAATATGTGAGGAGTAGCTTGGGTGTCTAGGCCCAGCAGGCTCAGGACCCACGTCTGGGCATACCCGTCCCACTCTGGGTGACTAAAGCAAAACCAGAAGTTGATGGCTGGAAGGTTTTGAATAAATCATAACCACAGGCACAGCTCTGGTTTACACCCCTTTTGCAATGGTGCAGATAGGCTAAAAACGGTGGTGTGGAAGGATGATGTGCCAGTGGATCAGATTTATTCAAAACCTTCCGCCCATCACTTGTTTGCCAGAAGGCTAGATAACACTAGAATCTCGGAACTGAAGCAATGTTCCATCTAAGCTGTGTGCATGTGCGCTTGCCCAGCCTCCCTATGGGTGCCGCTCAGAAGAGCTTTAGCAGTGCACACAGACAATTCCCATCTTCTCAAGAATTAAAAAGGCATGAGAAACAGCAGTTTTATGTTGGTTGTAATATGAATAATGTTCAAGCACCACGTTTACATAGCCAATGGTGCATGTCAGCTCAAATATTGGGTTCATATCTGTAAGTATGCAGGCTACCTGGATGCATAACCTCATACCATGATTCCTATTCTTTCTACATGTCACAAAGGCGCTTTGAAGCAGTGCCTCCAATGTTAACTTGCACTCTAAGGACTTCGAGTAGGCAAATATGCTAAGCCTCTTCTACTTTAGCAGTGCTAATCTTACCCTATAAGTGGAGAGCAAGGTTGCAATAGCATCTACTTGGTCTGCAAGGGATTATGGTTATGGAATATGCCTGGCACTACTCATACATAGCATTAGGGCATTGAATATTCTAACAGCTCATTGTCTTTCGAACAACCAGCATGCTTTTCAGTGTTCCATTGGGCATAGATCTTAATAAATGCTATGGTATTTCTCTGCTGGTTTCACTGAGCACTTGTAAATTTCTATGCAACAATATTAGGGGAGATTGCAAACCATCTGGCTTACACTGCAAAATAATTGTGTGTATGCATGCTAATGGCGTTTTCTTAAACTGGCCATAATACCACGATGATGCTTTAAATATCTTTTGTTTGAAAAGTATTGTGGGTATGCAAGTATCCAAGTGTGTGTTTTACTGCTACATTCCCTCACTTTTTACAGAGCTCTAGCAACTAGTATTGGAGGCCAGCACAGGATCGGGGAATGAGGTTTGAGGGGCACTGGCGAACACTACTGGAGGTGAGGTGAAAAACAAATCGGCAACTGAGTCAGAGGTTTTATTAAGTTATTTATTGGGTATTCATAATGCGCCTATAAAGCAAATGGTCTTTCAAGGCGCAACAAGAAAAAACAGGGGTAGGGGAGAAAGGGATGAAGAATAACAAAAGTGGTCCTACTAGGCTTTGTGACATTCAGATCCTGAAAGTGCAGTAACAAGAAGTGCAAGGAGAGAGGGGTAGGTGGGGGAAGTGCCGGTCAGAGCAGAATGCGCTAATGCTCTTTATTTATTTATATAACATTTATAGCAGTGCCCAGGACCCTGAGGTATTACGGCGCTAGCTACATTAAGTGCAAATTGACAAGTTAAAGGAAGCATGCTATGGAACAGCCGCACCTCATGGGACGGGGATCTACATCAAATATGCAGGTAAAATAGGTAAAAAGCAACATTAGGATGGGTGCAGAGATTGGGAAAGCCTCACCTCATGGTACGGGGGGCGACATCAATAGGCAGGCAAACATGGGTGTTAAATACAGCGCAGGGCTGAGAGTGTCAATCCAGTGATTACAGGTAGGTTAAAACGCAATGTACAGTGCAGGGCTGAGAGTGTCAATCCGCTGGTTGTAGGTATGTAAAGTAAAAACAATGTTTTAATTTTTAAAGTGCAGCAGGTGCAGAAAGGTAAGCGGCGGTATCATCGTGAATGCACAGATTGGAAAAAGCCTCACCTAGTGGTGCGTGGGGCTGGTCTGCAGGTGAAGTAGGTGCAAAGCAATGATCAAATGGGTGCACAGTCCAGCAGAGCCTTACTTCGTGGTGTAGGGGGGTTACGTTGGTGACTCAAAACTTGTGTACGAAGGTTAGAAGGATAATACATGGTGAGACTATACTTAAAAACGCATTAGCAGGGGAGTTGAGTGCTTGTTATGCAGTAGCAGAAGTACAGGTTACAGTGTTCAGAGTCTGTGACAAATGCGGGTGAGACCCAGAACAGTATGAGAATGGGCCATTGGTGAGAGGAAGCAAATATGAAGATCCATACGACTTGGGCTGTGATACAAGATTTATTTAGCCCTGTACAACCCACAAAGCCACACACAGAGAGGTATAGTGCTGTGGGAGTGAAGACAATGTCGTGCTGGCTGCCATGTACGTTAAAGGTGAGATGTGCACTGTGGCCGCTTCTTGCAGTGAACTTGATGGTGTGGATTAACGGAGGCAACAAAGTAGAGTCGAGCTGAATATCTGAAGGTCGAGTGAAGCAAGTATAGCAGATGTGGGTAGAGGCCTCCACCGAGGCGCTGTTCGAGAACATGTAATCCCTTTTGGTGATACAACAGGGCCTAGTGCGCGAGCAATATTAGCAGTTGGATAGAGGCCAAACTCAAAAGCGCAAGGAGCATCAAATACATTGCTTTGATTGGCGTAATCGGGCATGACAGCTGGTGGAACATTGGTAACATATGGTCTTTGGTGAAACGGCATACAGCATGTATACAGTGCTCAGCATGACGGGGTATGACATCGCCTGCTGCAAGAACATTAGTTTGACATGGTGTCAGGTCAAATAGAGACATACGGAGAGCATTATATACCTTACATTGTTTTAAATAAACCTGTGGCACCGCACCTCGTACAGGCGTGTTACATAGAGGGGAGGTAGGGACAGCAGAAAAAGCGGGTTGCAGAATAGGAGCAAAACATTGAATAGTGTTCGTGTGAGCCGCAGCTCTCAAAGCGGTAATGTTGCTCGACAGAAATTTGGATTGCGGGTTAACAGCGGCAGTCAGTATCACATTGGGACCATCCCAAATGCCTTGGGCAGCATCCCCCAGACGACAGTCATTTTTAATCCTGGGTAAAGTCTTTTGGCGTGGGACTGTGCTAGGTGCTAGGATGCTAGAATGGGAGCATGTGAGCATCAGAGTCTTGTTCCAATGAGGGGAAGGTAGAACGGTAGTCGGCGGTGGCAGGGAGCAATGAGATGTATCACTAAGTGGTGGTAGGCATGTGAATATCCCCACAAAGGCTAGATCAGACAGAGCGAGTGAAGTGGAGAGATGCCCGAGGCCATAGCTGATGCCCGGCTCAACGGGCATGGAGTCATGCAGTCTGCCTGGTGTTGACGAGGAGCAGAGGCGCCTCTTAGCTGCAATAGGAGTGAAGTAGTCCACAGTTGCTGGCATTGCTGATAGAGGGAGAATGGTGCAGACAGCCTCCAGCGGTGGGCTGTAGGCGGCAGAGATAGCAGTAGAGATAGCAGTATGGTCAGCATTCATGGTCAAACAGGGAAAGATAGGGGCTAAGGTCTTACACCCAGGCCTTTGAGCTGGGCCCTACTTCGCCTCCTGGTTTTGTTGAGCCTTGCCATTTGTTACAGCCTATGCCCAATCAGATTGCTGTGTGCATCCGAGTGTTTCTACTGCAGGTCAAGTGAAGACAGGGTGGAGAGGCACAGCTGCAGCCATCTTTGATGTGGATTCAAGTGGAGGTTTGGGCAGTACAGTACTGTGAAGGAAATACGTTTTTTATTTGCATTAAAGTATAGTAACTGTAGTAACCGTGTAGGAAACTGCACTTTCTGCTTCTTTCTATGCTCAGCTGCTGCAGGGTTTTCAAAATAATCATGTTATCTGTGTTTAGTGCCTCTAGCCTCCTCATGCATCTTGTTTAAGTGATAAGAGTGTATTGCAGAAAGGGGGCCCCTAGTTTCAGGAGAAGGGACTCCATATGTTGTACCTCTGAGCATTGCTGCCATCAACTTAAAAGGGACTCCATAAAATGCCCGCTGCCGCTTAGTGATACATCCTATTACTCCCTGCCACCAGTGACTACCTTTCTGCCTTTCTGCTCTCCGCTCGTTGGAACATGACTCCGATGCTCGCACACTCCCATTCTAGCATCCTAGCACCATCCCACGCCAACAGATTTTACCAGGGATGGAAAGTTACTGCCATCCGGGCGATGCTGCCCAAGGCCTTTGGCATGTTCCCAATGTAATACTGACTGACGCTGTTAACCCGCAATCCAAATTTCTGTCGAGCAACATTACCGCTTTGAGAGCTGAGTCTCACACGAACAGTATTCAATGTTTTGCTCCTATTCTGCAACCCGCTTTTTCTCCTGTCCCTACCTCCCCTCTATGTAACATGCCCGTACTAAGCGCAGCACCACAGTTTTCTTTAAAACAATGTAAGATATTTAATGCACCCTGTATTTGTCTCACCTGAAACCATGTCATACTAACGTTGTTGCAGCAGGCGATGTCATACCCCGTCATGCTGAGCACTGTATGCATGCTGTATGCCGTTTCACCTAAGTCCACATGTTACCAATGTTCCTAATGTTCTGGCTGCTGCCAATCAAAGCAATGTATTTCATGCTCCTTGCGCTTTTGAGTTTGGCTTCTATCCAACTGCTAATATTGCTCGCGCACTAGGCCCCGTTGATCACCAAAAGGCATAAAATGTTCTCGTTCGGCGCCTCGGTAGAGGGCTCACCCACACTGCTATATTTGCTTCACTCGACCTTCAATTATTCGACTCCACCCTATTTTGCCACCTCCGTTAATCCGCACCATCAAGTTCCCTGCAAGAAGCGGCCACAGTGCACATCTCACCTTTAACGGTACATGGCAGCCAGCGCGACATTGGGCCTCATTACAAGTCTGCTGGTCCGGTAACAACGGTACTGGTAAGCTTGCTGGCACCGTTGTGATCGGACCGGCAAACTATGAGTTCTGCTCGCGGGTGCCTTCCTGCCTGCCAGGTCTGCCCCCTGGGGCATCCGACCTCCCTGTTCCCATTGAGCCCTATGGGGCTCAAGTGGGAATGGGGAGTAATGCATTCTGGCGCCTGGCAATGGGGAAATACAGGGTCCGCCAGGGTTGTAATAGCCCTGTATTTCCCCATTGCCAGGCGCAGGAAAAATAAGCAAGTTTGGCGGCAGCTACCGCCGAACTTGTAATGAGGCCCATCGTCTTCACTCCCACAGCACTATACCTCTCGGTATCCTGCTGCCATAGTCTGGCACAACTGATGTAGCCCCCTGCATCACAGTGTGTGGCTTTGCGGGTTGCACAGGGCTAAATACCTCTTGTATCACAGCTCAAGTCATATGGATCTTCATATTTGCTTCCTCTTACCAATGGCCCATTCTCATACTGTTCTGGGTCTCACCTGCATTTGTCACAGACTCTGAACACTGTAACCTGTACTTCTGCAACTGCATAAACAGCACTCAACTCCCCACATAATGAGTTTTTAAGTATAGTCTCACCATGTATCATCCATCTAGCCTTCGCGGACAAGTTTTGAGTCACGAAGTAAGGCTCTGCTGGACGGCGCACCCATTTGATCATTGCTTTGCACCTACTTCACCTGCAGACCAGCCCCACGCACCACTAGGTGAGGCTTTTTCCAATCTGTGCACTCACAATGATACTACTGCTTACATTTCTGGACCTGCTGCGTTTTAAACAAATATCCTTTTTTGTTTTACTTTCCTTACCTGCAACCAGCGGATTGACATTCTCAGCCCTGCCCTGTGCTTTGTATTTAACCTACTTGTGTCCACCAGATTGACACCCTCAGTCCTGCGCTGTACTTTGCGTTTTAACCTACCTTTACCCACCGGATTAACACTCTCAGCCCTGCGCTGTGCTTTGTATTTTAACCTACCTTTACCCACCGGATTAACACTCTCAGCCCTGCGCTGTGCTTTGTATTTTAACCTATCTGTAACCACTGGATTGACACTCTCAGCCCTGCGCTGTTATTAACACCCATTTGTACCTGCCTATTAATGTCACCCCCGTACCATGAGGTGAGGCTTTCCCAAACTGTGCACCCATCCTAATGTTGCTTTCTGCCTATTTTATCTGCATATTTGATGTATCCCCCCATTCCATGAGGCACGGCTCTTCCAAAGCATGCTTCCTTTAACTGGTCAATTTGCACTTAATGTAACTAGCGCCGTAATACCTCAGGTTCATGGGCACTGCGATAAATGCTAAATAAATTAATAAATAAATAGCATTAGCACGTTCTGCTCTGACCAGCTATAACCAGCACTTCCCCCACCTCCCCCTCTCCCTTGCACTTCTCGTTACAGCACTTGCACAATCTGAATGTCGCAGAGCCTAGTAGGATTGTTTTTGTTATTCTTCATCCTTGTCCACCCCACGCCCCATTTTTCTTGTTGCGCCTTCAAACAACAGTTGCTGTATAGGCGCATTATAAATACCCAATAAATAAATAAATAACTAAATCGAACCCCTGACCCAGTTGCCGATTTGTTTTTCACCTCCAGTAGTGTTCGCCAGTGCCCCTCAACCCTCATTCCCAGATCCTGTGCTGGCGTCCAATACCAGTTGATAGAGCTCTGTAAAAAGTGAAGGAATGTAGCAGTAAAATACACACTTTGGTACTTGCATACCCACAATCCTTTGCAAACAAAAGATATTTAAAGCATCATCGTGATATTATGGTCAGTTTGAGAAAATGCCATTAACATGCATATACACAATTATTTAGCAGTGTAAGCCAGATGGTTTGCAATCTCCCCTAATATTGTTGCATAGGATTGTACAAGTGCTCAATGAAAGCAGCAGAGCAATACCACAGCATTTGTTCAGATCTATGCCCAATGGAACTCTGAAAAGCATGCTGGTTTTATGAAAGGCAATGGAGCTGTTAGAATATTCAATGCCCTAATGCTATGTATGAGTAGTGCCAGGCATATTCCATAACCATAATCCCTTGCAGACCAAGTAGATGCTATTGCAACCTTGCTCTCCACTTATTGGGTAAGATTAGCACTGCTAAAGTAGAAGAGGCTTAGCATATTTGCCTACTCGAAATCCTTAGAGTGCAAGTTAACCATGGAGGCACTGCTTCAAAGCGCCTTTGTGGCACGTAGAAAGAATAGGAATCATGGTATGAGGTTATACATCCAAGTAGCCTGCTTACGGTCAGTAACCAATATTTGAGCTAACAGGCACCATTGGCTATGGAAACTCTGGTGCTTGAACGTTATTCATATTATAACAAACATAAAACAAATGTTGCGCCTGCCTTTTTTTATTTTTGTTCTTGAGAAGATGGTAATTGTCTGTGTGTGCTGCTAAAACTCTTCTTAGCGGCACCCAGGGGGAAGCTGGGCAAGCGCACATGCGTACAGCTTAGAGGGAACACTGCTTACTGGTCTTTTAGGTTAAAGATCTTCCTTAAAGAGTGGTCACGTATACCTAAATCTGTTTCTCTTTTGAAGATTGAACTTTGTAACATCCATAACAAGTATTCTGTAAACGTAGAGGTCATTAAACCTGACTAGAAGAACAAGCATTACCCAAGCCAAGAGGTGAACCCTTTCTACAGTGATACCAGCCCTGTTGAAATCTATCCACCTGAATTCTGAGGTTGTTAAAGTTGTTAAAGGTCCAGTGACCTCTGATACAAGTGTGACATTGTTATAACAAGCTGGAAGTGTGGCAATACAGCTTGAGGGTAACTAGTGGAACCAGGAAGGTGTGAATGAAGCTGAGGAAGGGAGCTGGGTGCTTGTAAGAAGATTACATCAATAATCTGTAATGCTGAGGCTGTTGAAGGTGAGGGAAAGGCAATCTGGAAGCAGAGCCAGGTTATACTGGTGGCAGTAAGTTGGACAGAAGAGGCAAAGAGACTGTCCATTTCTTATGACATAGGAAAGGAGAGTGCCTTGCCTACCGGTTGAGGTCAAAGTGTCTTGTCTTTAAAATGCCTTACAATCACAAAATACAAAGTTGAAGCAGAAATACAAAAACTGTGGCTGTGTATAACACTGTCAGTGGATGTTATATTAAAGGTGGTTGAAGTAGCGGCATACTGTTGAACAAAGTAGTCTGTTTCCATGGTAACAGCAGTAGAAGGGTGGTTGTCAAGAGGAAATCAACACCTTAAGAAGATGCATCCTGACAATTATATAAAAGACACTGCAGAGGTCATAAATACTTGCAGAGCTGTTGAAGAAGAAGTTGTCCATTTATTCTTTGAACTGTGGTAAAGCAGTCTAGGAAAGAGGATATGCAGAATTACCATTGGTGCTGTTTTTGTGGCTAGAATTGGAAAAGGGTACCTTTCAACAGAAAGCTGAAGAACCACATTACTGACCCCTCATATCTAGCACTTTTCTAGAAAGACAACTTATCCATGAGACCCGTCCTCACTTGCCCACCTACCAAATGGGACATACTCAGTGCTAAACACATCTTTTCCCCCACAACCAGCATCTCACTGCATATCATATATCGCCTGCCTCGGCCTACCCTCACATTTGAAGAGGATCTCCTGCAGCTCATTACTACCAACTTGAAATCAGGATCCATACTTCTCCTTTTAGGTGACCTCGACTTCAATGACCCTGCGGATAAAGATGCACCCTCACTTGTCAATGCCCTTCACACTTTGGGCTGCTCCCAACGCATACTTGCACAATCACACATTTTCGGGCGCACTCTCGACTGGTTAGTCATCCTCAACGGTAACACCACAATTACCTCCAACATCCCATGTCCTTTGTCTGATCATCATATCATCATTTTCTTCATCCACATGATTTAGCACGCAACAAGGGTCCCGTTCCCCTTTCCCTCAGGGTTCTCATGCTGCTCCTGTAATCTCACCAAAGATCACCTCCTCCCACTGTTAGCTGCAGACGCAACTCTCATCCCCCACCTTCCTTTAACCCCATGACACTGGTCAATCTTTACAACAAATCCATCGCCCATCGGTAAACAAACTCGTCCCACTTAAACCTCACAAGGCCAAAACTTCAATTCACAGAACCTCCTGGTTCACACCTGACCTTCAATCTATTCGCTCAAAAAGCACACTATCGAAGCTAACTGGCGTAAAACCCCCTCTGCTACCATCAAAGCTTGCTTCATTGCCAACTCCAGCGAGTGCAAGTTAACCATTTACAACGCCAAAGCCACTGCCTACACTGACAGAATCTCAAAAGTCAAATCTAATTCACTTGAACTCTTTGACATGCTGCCCGAGCGCAAGATCCCCATCACCCCTCCACCCCGACCAACTTTGTCATTGATGATATGATACCTGGTGTGGTAATGTCCAGGACACTTTAATGGGCAAAATCGCCTCTTTCCAATTGAAAATCCTCAAGAAACAAGCCTTCATTCGCACAAAACCACAATTACTTTACTCCCCTCCTGCTCCCTGCCTCCCCTCCTGCATCCCCCTGTTCAGTTTCCACAATGTGCAGGAACTTGAGACTACCCATCTCATCTATGGCCTCAAGCCCTCGCGCTGGAAAGGAGATACCTGCCCAGCCCCTCTCATAAAAGATTGTGCTGAACCCCTCATACCCTTAATCACTGCCATCATCGACTCCTCCTTTGCATCATGCTCAGTTCCAATCAGTCTCAAGAAAGTCTCTCCCCTGCTCAAAGATCCTTCTCTTGACCCAACTATCCCTACCAACTACTGCCCTATCACCACTGTTCCTTTCCTCCTTACAATCCTGGACCGTGCAGCTTATCTCCAGATCCAGGCTTATCTCGAGCAACACAATATCCTTAGCCCTCGACAATCTGGCTTCCGCCATGGCTATGGTATGGAATCTGCTCTGCTGGACCTAAATAACCAACTTGATGACATCTGAGATTCAGTCAACCTTGTCCTTCTACTCCTACTTGACTTATCCACTGCCTTTTACCTTGATAACCACCAAACCATCTGCCATCATCTTTCTACCACGGCTAACTTCACCCCTGATGCTCCCAACTTGATTGCTTTGTTTCTCGAGGACAGAACTGCCCGCGTATTTGCTGGGAATGCTGCTACCCACCCTACACCTGTCTCCAGCGGAGTCCCACAAGGGTCCTGCGTCTCGCTCACAATCTACAACATCAATACACAACCTCTGTTTAACCACTTGACTCCCTTGACATCACTTACACCAACTACACTGATGACACCCACATCCTCCTCCCCCTCTCTGGCAACTACGCCAAGGACACCACCACACTCAACATGATCTACGACACCATCCAAGCATGCATGGCTTCCCACCAACTCTGCCTCAATGACAAGACTGAGATATCTTGTTCACTTAGAGATGGTTCTGCTTTGTGGCCCTTACCCTGAATCTACACCTGGTTTCGGTAGCTGCATATTTTAGATATATAACATGCTTTCTGCGTGCATAATTATTGAGATATTCTGCTTTGAATCTCTGTACCAAAAATCTTACTCTAAACGAACAGTGAAAATGTGCCTTGACTTTTGTGGTTTCACTGACTGCGGTTCCTTGAATTTTCTGAAGTTTCCATCTGGGAAATCTGAATTTACTTTCCATACCTATTGGCACATGCGCATGTGGGAAAACATGCAGAAATTAGCCATAAACATGTTTTACCACTTTTCCGCATCCATCAATATGGGGGTCTAAGTGGCATGTGCTGTCTTCGTGTAATACAATCATGTATGTTTTTATCTGTATGCACCCAATATTGACTCTTAGTGTTTCCTTAACTAAAAAAGTTTGCATCCAAGCGACATTGCCACTGTTTAATAGAAATCAGAGAACTGTGGGCCAGGGTATCTAACATTAGCACCAGTGCTAAAAATTGAGCAAATGCTTAGATAATACAAAATGGAAAAAACAGGTTTTGTAACAATCCATGTTGCCTAAACACGTTTGCACTAGGGCAAAAACGAACCACTTTTTATTTTTACAATGTTGTCTGAATAACATAAAAAGAAATGTGTTTACTACATTACTTTTCATGTTACGCAAACCTAAGTCTGATTCATTTTTGCCCTTGTGAATATTTTTGGATAATGCAGATTGGGGCTAAACTTGTTTGCAGAAACTGGAAGGAGTGGGGCTAACCTTACTTAACAAACATTAATAGCTGTATATTCACAGAGAAGCACCTATGCACTGTAGTAGCTATGAAATCATAAGAAGACTCTGGAATTTAACCACAGATCTAATTGCACCATAGTAGTAACAACTACAACCCGTTCATCAAGAAAATGTGCATTAGAATCATCTAGTATGCACAATCTCTTTTAATATAGCTGTGTCTTGTCACAGTGTTGATAGGTAGACAGAATTGGATAATACCTTTTGGACCTGAGGCCGTCCTTAATAAGAGCAATGCAAAAAGGTGCGATTGGTCACCCCAGCAGGTGATGTAAAGACAGTAGCACAGAGACCTCTGGTCTTCATTAACGCCAGGGGTTAGTGTATATTGACCAAAATATATATAATCCAAATGAACAAACTGTTTCACTGATATGTAATCTCATCACCATCTGGTCAGCAGAATGAGTGTGTTTAAAAACAAGGAACAGAAGGCCCTGTGTTACCGTCTTTACATCCCCAGTTGACATGATCAATCGCATTTCATTGGCCAATTCCTTTAGATCTGTGCTTAAATTCTACATTCTTCGCATGCTAAACTTGTTTGTCCCACTCTCTATTGTCTAAGTAACAGAATTGGTGCTAAATTCCTTTCCTCCAAGGGCAAAGTTTTAATAATCTGGCTGCTGATCTTATAACATGTCCGTATTTTAGTGACAACAGCGTGTTCTCACTTAAGTAGTTAAAAGACCTGTATCCAGAGCTTGTAGAACATGAACTCAGTCCTTGCTTTTGTTAAAGGTAGTTGAGCAATCCTTTACCAGAGTCTCATTGAATTTTTACAGTAAAGCCTCTTGCAGTAAGTGCTTTCATTTCCCCTTAGTAGCAAGTTCTATTTGAGTAGTTCCCATTTCATTAAAGCTACAAATAAATTACAAGAAGGGAAGTTGGTCTCCTGGACGATGACATTGAGAGTGGTTTAGTTGTGTTTAAGCACTTTGTTAAACCGGATTTTAAAGGAGAAGCAGTAGATCTCTGATGAGAATTTACAGACCTCATATCGACCTGCTCCACCAGCAGCGCTCAGTGAGGAAACCGATCCACAATATCGACTGCCAGAAAAACTTTGGCCCATGCAAATTCATATTGCTGAATACCCCTTCTTGGCTTTGGACAACCTACGCCAAAACTCAGTATACGGTCACGATCTAAAGGCAGTGTCTTCTTGCTAGGTAAGGAAGACTTGCAAAAATGTTGTCCAATCATTGTGATGCGGTTGACAATCTTTGAAAAGGATCAACAGAGCTCAGCAACTTAAATTTCCCAAGGGGAAAGACAAATTAATTTGTAAACCTATCCCACATGAATTTAATTCTTCATCAGAAAAACATGTAATTATCTCACAACTTAATATTAAAATTATTTACCGGGAGAAGTGCAATTCTGACTTGTCTGTGGTACATAATGGCGCAAATGCGAAAAGATGTCCTGATTTCTGTTTAGGATCTTGATTAAATTCCAACATTAAAAGTGAACAGAATAACAAACCAAAATGAAAATTGTGCAGTGCTGCCACTGTGGGCTGAAGCCTGTCAGCATGGTTCTATGCGATATTGTCGAATATTGAAGTGCCAGACCAAAAAAAAAAAGGTGTTTTTTCCCGATTTGATGCGGCCCTCAATATACAGAAAAATCACTTTTCAGGGGGAGAGGGGCTTACTCCCCTTAACCTTCCTGGAAAGTGATCCCCCACCGACCCTCACCCTTTAAATCCCCTGAATCCCTCTTTGCTCCCCTGACCCTTCCCCGCCAAAAACATTCATACACAAACCCACCCTACCCTCACAGACACATACAAACAGAAACACAAACACTTACTCACCCACCTGCCCTTACACAGCAGGCATTCCTCCTCACAAACACACCTTCACTTACCTTCTTCCCTCCCCTTCACACTACAAACATTCCCCCTCAACATGCACACAGACAGACAAACGCCTCTAATGCCCGCCACTTCTGTCTTGCCCTGCCGGGCCGCGCCTGTCAGCCCCTGTGCGCACTCGTGTGCGGCAGGGGCATGACATTTTGATTTAGAAAGAACACTCTGAGACTGCTCAGCGCGGCCTTTCTTAAACAGTCTTTTTTGTTTTCTTAGGAAAAAAATAAAGACAATTTCGCTCAAGACTGTCAGAGTTTCTATCGAATGTGCTCATAGTAGAGATGTTATGACAACTGTGAATGGAGTTTTAATTGGAGTTCAGAGTGGATATCCAAGTGATGTTGCTAGTGCAATTCAAGTTGTGATGTGAGTGATGCTGGATAGAGTTGTGAGTGGAAATGTGAGTGTTGCTGTGCGGGTTGCTCTTGGAAGTGCAGCAAGTGGAAATGTCATTTAAACAGTTAATGGGTTTGAAAGTGGAGATGTGAATTGCAACTGTGAGTGCAAGTCTGAGTGCAGAGCTGAGTAGAGATGTAAGTAGAAGTATGAGTGGGATGGAGAGTGGAGTTGATATGAGGTTGAGTGGAGGTGTCATTGGCATGGAAAGTTGAGTTGTGAGTGGCACTGTAAGTTCAATAGTTGGTACAATGGCGTTGTGGCGTTGTTTGAAGATGTTGGTCAGCAGGATATGGGTTGTTTGACCAAAGTCAATAGATTTGCGGCGGAAGTGACCGAAGTTGATTTCGCAGCAAATCTATTTGACCTTAAGTCAACCAACCGAAATCCCTGTCCCGCCAGCAGCCCTATACCAATCCCCTCTCCCCTACTTACCTTGTTCGCCAGCCGACGGTGCTCCTGCTATACCCCTGCGGCATCAGTTCCGTCCCTCCAACGCGGGTTGGAGCTGACCCGCAGGGTCCCTTTTTCTTCCTTTTTTTTAGGAGTCCACCGCAACCTCCGAAGCCCATAATACTGAACATGGGGAGCAGGGGACACCCACGCAACCCCTGCTCATCTTGTTTGGTGTAAAGGGTTTCGATTTTTTTGTAGTGGCCGAATTCAGCCAGATTGTCCATACGGACAATTTTTTTCAATCAACTTGGGTGTTTCCGGTCAGCCAGGTTCTCCCAATAGTGTAAGGATCTTAGAAAGATGAAAATGTTAACTGACCCTGCCAGGATTGAAGCCGGTGACCTTCAGGTTGCAGAGGGGATGCATGAGTCTACTGGGACATCTTTAACCATTTAAAGTGTCACCAGTTGCTAGGCACTGTGAGACCAAAGATCTTCAATGCTATCGATGATGGTCATTTAACAATCAGGGTATGGCTTCAGTGCATGTCCTGTTGCTTCTTGTTCTATTCCCATCATTGCTGTGGCTGCCCCAGCTGTCGCTGGCACCTGTATTGCAAGTACCATCACAGCAGTTACCTGCATCGGCTACCATCTCACCATCCACAACGCTGCAGCTATAACTGTCACTGCTATTTTCTATGTCAAAATATATTTTTGGTAAACAGATAAAAAAAATAAGTTCAGGAGACGTGTGTGTGAAAAAACAACACCCGGGGAACCAGTGGTCCAGGGATGAATATCGGATTCTAAACCACCATCAATAAGCCCCATCCCTCTAGTACACCAGAAGGGATCCAAACAGATTGGAAACACAAGCAAATTATAAACTTCCTTGTCCATTTTTGGTAACGTTGATGGAACGGCAGACTTAGCTCCGAATGGTTGTGGATCACTGGCTAGTTGCAACACAGCGAAAATACAGTTATTACCCATGATAAAAGGGACTGTCAAGGTAATATAAACATATCTAATTTATTATTATCACAACAAACAGTTCTAGCACACTACGAAATACAACCCACCCTGTAAAAGAATGCAGAGGACAGACAGTTTAAAAGAAGCAAAAAGGGATGCACTCTGGATACTGACTGGAGTGTAGTCGGTATAGTAAATAATTGCAACATTTCAAGGATACTTGGTTTCAGCACAAAGGGAGCATGGGTTTGTAACATTTATTTATGGGTCTTCGGAGAAGGACCAGCGGGGACAGAACCACAATGTATCTTGTGCTGTAGGTGTTCTTGGTGCCGTCGGTTTCAAGTCACTTTGCAGCTTTTGCGACTGAGTTCAGGGCGGGAGAGAGCTGCGGCTATCAGACGGCAGGCAGTTCAGTGAGCAAAGCTGGATGGATGGCTGCAGGTTGGCCTAAACGGCAGCTCAAGGTCAGGAATCATTGTTTCAATGCTGGTTGGCGGTTCTGAAGCACAGGTCAAGGCGTGTCAGACGGCTTTAACGACTGCATTGTAACAACAGTCAGCGGTTCAATCAGTTGCAGCTTCGGGGGCTTGACTGGCTCAAACATGTCCTTTAAGGCAGACGTTGGTAGATGTTGTCCTTTAAGGCAGACGTTGGTAGATGCTTGTCGATGCACTTCTCCTAGCTTCTTCACTGTGCTTGTCTCATCCTTTAAGGCGGACAGCCCAAAGCTGAGGAAAGTTTTGCAGGCAGCTGCCTTGTCTTCGGATTGGTTCAGAGACTCTCTGGCACTTCCCACCTATGAAGCTTTCTGCAGAGCCTAGCAGGGCATGCTGCGTGCTAACTGGGTACCGGTTCTGGAGCTGCTGTAGGGTCCTCTGGATTCAGTATCTCCCTCTGTTGCCAGGGAGATCTTTAGGGGAGGAATCTTGCTTCCCTCTTGGAGGTGCTGGCCTTCCTTCACTGGCAGAAGATGTAAGGCAGACTGTACCTTCACCAGGGTCTGATAATGAGTTCCTCTTTCTGGTTCTGGTGAAACCTTCAGATGATCTGCCAAAAGAGGGTCTCAACCCTCTTTTAAAGCCAACTGGACCACAGGGATTGGTGTAGGCTATGCCTACCTTAATTGACCTATTCTGGATCCCCACCAACAATCTCTTGTATGCGTGAGGTCATAACAAGGGTGTTTCTCAACAGAAAAGGTAAAGGGGTGAAAGCACGTCACTGTGATTTTACCGGAATTATTTTTTCAAAGGATGTTTTACCGAAATAAATCCATTGGGAAAAATCACTGAAAGTTGTATTTATTTATTTGGGGGGAAGCCCCCATTTCCTGATGTTGTTAACCCTCACCCAACACTCTCCCCACCTGTTTTAACCCCTTACCCCTCACCCCTCATATATATTTATTTTTAAAACTCAGTGTTTCTCGATGGATCTGTTTTGGTTAAAAAAAGTTAATAAAAAACATTGTCGGGAAAATCATGGGCTATAGAGAAACCATGTAATACTAAATCCCACCCATCTTCCTGTTTGTCAAAGGGTTTCTCTCATTAATGAAGCTCTCTGTGGTTCCTGATTAAAGCGGCAGGTCTCCCTTGAAGCTGCAGTGAGACCAGACTTTCTGTCTCCTGCACACCACACAGTCGTACTCCTAGTTTGTGCAGGATGTCCATATTTAATCCCTGTAGGGACAAGGCTCAATGCAAAAGCTTGGGGTTCTCCCGTTGCATGGCCATTAACCATCGAAGAGGCCAGTGGTCTGTTTGGATAGTAAAGTGTGACCCAAAGATGTAGGGTTTCAGCTTCTTTACTGCTAACACAACCATGTAAACCTCTTTTTCAATGATGGCCCAGTTCCTTTCCCTTTTTGACAATCGCCTGCTAAAGTAGGCGACAGGTTGCGCTACCGCTTGAGTGTTCAGCTGCACTAGCACTGCTCCAATCCCAAAATCACAGGCGTCTGTCTGGATAATAAACTCCTAACCATAGTCTGGCACTTTCAGAACTGGGGCCTGTGAGTAATCTGAGGGTGTTCTCACTTCTTTCCCCAACATATCTTTCTCCCAGGTGGCCGGGGAAAGGCTGTTGCTATCAGATCCTGACCCTGGTGGGTGGATATGCAAGGGAGTATAACGTGGGTGGAGGAGACATGGGGAATGGGTATGAGGCACCCTTGGGTGCGACACAGTATCCCCATTTCCCTTTTCTAATGAATCTAATACACCCCCAGACCTTTTCAGGTTATTTCAAGCCCCTTTCCTTTCTTTTGCATAAATAATCTCCCAGTAAACATCAGTCAGGTACTGGGATGAGAAAGAGACAAATTGGGGGGTGTGGCCAGCAGTCGAGCTATGAGGACGTGAGCCCCTGAAGCTCCTGCGGCCACGGCAGATATCCTGTAGAAACAGCCTGCTACGAATAGCTTTCCTGTAGAAATTATGCATTTTTCAGAAGACAAACACACCGGGCACAACCAGGCGAAATCCCGGCCGAAATCGCACACTCTTGGGTGAGTTCGGACCCAAAGAAAAAAGCTGCGCGGCAGCGGGAAATCGCAGACAAAATGGCCGCGCCCATCGGATCATAGCCGAATGACGGATCGTCACTCCCACTCGGATATGCGATTGATGACCAATACGCATAACGAGGTGTAAGTTCCACCAGAACAGAAGCACTCACGCCGTCCGTGGAACACTCCCACTCAACAAACCGAACCAGGCGGGAACCTGTTGAACAATAAGGAAAACGGGCCCATCGTCTCCCGAAGGCGGCGAATCTACGCTGTGCCCGTGTGAATGGTGTGGCGAGCCCCAGTGTGCCGTCGGGCCACCAGGGTGACGATGCCCTGGGATGACACCCATACGTTCGCCCTAGTCTGGCCCTCGCACTCGTACAGAGCCTGCAAGAGAAGGAGCCCAGACGGCGTGCAGAACCAGGCGGCCCGGTAGGTCCACGGCGCGTGACCCACTGGCTGTATAGCGAGGGCCCGTGTCCACGTAGGCCTGCAGTGCGATCGGTGCAGTCAGTGAATTTACAGGACAACCGGAAAACACGGACAAAATGGCCACACCTGTCAGTACATAGCAGGGTGAAGGGGTACCATACTGTGATAGATCTGCGACCAGCGACCTATGCCTGGAAGCGGCTGCCCACAGGCCTAACCAACAGACGTCCGCACCTCCACGGACTAGCAGCCCCCGACCCAGGAGGCACAAAAGGAATGCTACGCAAGCCGGCCTGAAACCCTGAAACCCCAAAACTGTGCGCCTGTTCAGTCGGAGGCACTTCACCATCGTCGTACGACATGGGCAAGGATAAACCCATGAAACTAATCTCCCAGAGCAGAATGGATCAATTCACGACGCCGACAACAACCACCCTGTTGGAACAAGACCTACCAGACACTATACCACAAGCAGAAGGCACAATATCGCTAAAAGACATCATGGCTGCCATAGCAGACTCACGGGTCTCAATGGAGCAGAACATAGAGGGCATCAGCATGGACGTCTCCCTCCTCCGGCATGATCTCCAGAAGCTGACGTCCAGTACCGGAGAAGCAGAGCAACGCATATCTGGGACGGAGGACGGCCTACGGCAAGTAGAACAACAGCTAGCCAGAGTTACGTCCCGCCTAAAAACCGTGGAGGAGAGGTTCGAAGAAAGCGAGGGAAGATCCAGACGTAATGATGTTAGAATCCTGGGACTGCCGGAGAAAGTTGAAGGCCCGCACATGGAATTATTTCTGGAGCAGTTACTCACTGACATGTTCGAAACAGATACATTTTCCAACTTTTTCTCAATTGAACGGGCCCACCGCTTGCCGACGGGTCTCCCAGTACCGGGTGCCCCCCCACGCACAGTGATAGCAAAGCTATTAAACTATCGGGACCGTGACGCATTGCTCCAGACGGCACGGGCAAAAGGCACCCTCACATACAATGGTTCGAAGATAACTTTTTTTCCAGATTGCACCAGGGACGTGCAAAAAGCCCGACAATCGTTTGACCAACTCAAACGACAGTTGCAAACCTTAAATGTGAAATATGGCCTCCTATTTCCCACCCAACTTAAAATATACCATAAAGGCACGACGGTTCACTTCACTGATCCCAAAGATGCGTGGAAATGGGCAGAGCAACACATTGAAGGCGATTGGACCAAGACAAGAGGCAACGGAAACAGAACCCGCCGAGCCCGACCGAGACATGAACCGCCAGACCGTCAACCGCCAGCCAACGTTCCACAACCACAAGAAAGAGAAGGCTGACACCCGAGGCATGAATAATCAGGAACTCTGAAGGCCCCAACAAGCAAGGTGTAAGGTACTGTGTATTGTTGACATTTTTTTTACACGATTATAACAGCCATGAAGTGACTCACAGAAAAGCGGCCAGAACAGGTGGAAGATCCCCCCTTCTCCCTGGAAAGCTCCCCCCCGCCTCCCTGCGTTGGAGCACGGTGGGAACTTACAAGCAATGGGCTGCGAGTCTACAGCTTTTGTTTAATTTGTATTAGAATTGCAATGGGGCGACAGATGCTTCAGTTGGGGGTGAAGTATGGGGAGAGGGGAGTTGGATATATGTTGTTATGTTTAAAGGATGGACAAACTCAATGGAACATGGAAGTTCTCGAGACACAGGTTTTGGTGCGGCCTAGACTGTTGTTCCCCGCCATGGTACAAATGAACGCAATGGCCAGACCCCAAAGGACGTTAATGTCATTTACACCCACATATGCCTAAATGACTCCGCAAGACACTAAGATCCGAACTTTAAAGCTCCTCACCTGGAACGTGAATGGCCTAGGAAGCAGTCTGAAGAGACGATTAGTGCGACAATTCCTGAATAGACACAGCCCAGATATTGCTTTCCTAACTGAAACCTACCTAGCAGGAACTACCAATGCACTGTTTAAGCGGTCTAACTACCGTACAGCAATACAAGCAGGATTCACAATGGGAGCCAGAGGAGTAATAATACTGATACATAAAAGACTTCCCTTTACCCTTACGGCCACAACACAGGACACTGGAGGCAGATACACACATGTCACAGGCACGCTCTGGAACAAAACGATCTCCCTACTGGTGATCTATGCCCCACCCACACTGCAAGCTACGCTGATAGAAGACATCACACCACTGATCACTATAGACACCTCAGACATCCTAATCCTGGGGGGAGATTTCAACGATGTAATGGACAACACCCGAGACCGCACACACCTCCGCAGTAGAGACCCCAATCGCCGAACTAACCTGGCCACCTTTGTCGAAGCATTTGGAATTAGGGATGTGTGGCGGGACCGACACCCGGAAAGCAAAGCATACTCCTATCACTCTGGGGTGCACACATCACTGTCGCGCCTGGACTACTTCTTTATACCAGCATCAATAATACACACGGCAATGCAGGCAGAGTACCTCCCAAGGGGCATCTCGGATCACTCTCCCCTATTAATGTCAATCACGACATATAAACCAACCCCGCCACCGGTATGGAGGCTGAATAACTACCATCTAGGGTCCCCGGAACTGATAGAACGTCTACAACACGCTAGCACAACATACTTTGAGCTAAATGAAGGAACGGTGGACTCCCCCATAACTCTGTGGGAAGCCTACAAACCTGTGATTCGTGGAGAGATCATCTCCTGGACCGCGGCACAAAGAAAAGCACACCTGGAATCAATAACATAAGCAGAGGCAAAAGTCAAACTAGCGGAGGAAACACACCTAATCCATGATACTCCAGACACGAACAGAGCTCTGATCCTAGCTCAAAAAAGTTACCAAACATTGCATTGGACAATGCTAAACAAGCACACGGGGCTATGAGAGCCAGAGTCTATGAAACAGGCGACAAAGCTGGAAAGATGCTAGCATGGCTGGAGCGGAGAGATGAGGGACGCAACCAAGTAAGAGCGATAACAACACAAAACGCTGAAACGAGATCAACAGATGCAGACATTGCAGAGGAATTTGCGAAATATTATGAAAAACTATACAAGGCACCTGCAACTCCCCCTGAAACCTCTGTGGTAGACAAGATCGCCCTTCCCTCTCTTAATACTGAACATCTGTATCAGCAGGCCCGAGACAAAGGCAGCCTACCAGCGGATTTAAGGAAGGCGACAATAGTTGTGATACCTAAAGCAGACAAACCCCCAGACAAATGTGGCTCCTATCGACCAATATCTCTAATTAACAGCGAGAAGAAGATACTGGCGAAACTGTTGGTGATGCGCCTACAACAAGTCATAACATCCCTAATACATCCAGATCAATGTGGTTTTATGCCTGGTAGATCCACGAGAATGAATATTCGTAGACTACACCTGGCCATTGAGCGCACCCAGACCCTGGACATCCCCACGGCAGTGATCACGGTAGACTTTGAGAAGGCCTTCGACTCGGTCCACTGGGGAGCACTCTGGGCGATTATGTGTAAAATGGGGATTGGCGAGCAATTCCTGACCTGGATCCAACTGCTGTACGAGGCGCCGACGGCCGAAGTGAGGGTGAACGGCTGGACGTCATGAACCTTCGCCCTGGGGAAAGGGACACGACAAGGCTGTCCACTATCAGCCCTTCTCTTCGCGCTGGCCTTGGTACCACTGGCCAAATGGCTGAGAGACACGCGCACATGGAAAGGCATCCCCGGAGGACCAGAGTGGGAGGACAGAGTCTCACTATACGCGCATGACCTACTGATATACCTTCAGGAACCTAAAACAACTTGCCCAGTGGTAACACAACTATTACAAGAATAATGCACCTTTAGAGGTCTGAAAGAGAACCGATCCAAAACCACACTATTTGCACTGAACCAACAGGGAAACAAGCCCCCTGAAGCCTGCCCATATAAAGTCGCTCATGAACAGTTTTGATGTCTGGGCGTCCAGATTACAAGAAATCTCAATGACTATATACCTGACAACCTGCAACCCATTTCTGAAAGATTTACAAGAGATGTGCAACATTGGAAATCTCTACCCCTGACCCTCCTAGGGTGAGCTGCATTGTTCAAAATGTTAACGCTTCCCCGCTACTTGTATGTACTACAGAATGCTCCGCTCCACATACCAACCAAGACCTTTCAGGTGTATTTAGGCAACTCCTGTGGGGTGGCGGACACCCAAGAATAGCACTTCGAACTCTGCAAAGGTCAATATGGGAAGGAGGTATCGGTCTACCGAGGCTACAGATATACTACTGGGCCAGTCAGATGGCAGTGATAAACGACACTCTACACGCCGATCCAACACTACCACATGTGAGAGCGTCACCCCCCATGGAACTATACGCTGCGACACCTAGGACATCTCCACGCGACACCAATTCGCATATGCCACGTATCTGGGCAGAGTCACACACCTTCATAGGATGGGGAGACAACATCACTCTGCTACAACCGCTGTGGAACAACAGGAACCTCCCCGAGGTAATCAAACTGCCGAAATGGCCGATCTGGATAAGACACGGCATAGAAAAGGTCAAAGACATTATAGCAGATGGATCTATTAGACCTTTTGATGAACTAATTTTGACCTTCGACCTCCCGGAAGCAGAGAGATATCACTACACACAGCTCGGACATGCTCTGCAACAACACCTCCCCGCCATTTCCGACATGGCAGACTCTACTCCACTGGAACGGAACATAGTGGAAGACCATATTCCAGCTAAAGTTACCAATGTACAGGGTTATTACCTCCTTTGCCACATCAGAACTGGAACGATTGAAGTCGAAATGGGAGGCTGAAGTGGGAGAAATTATGTCGGAAGTCTGGGTCCAAATCCTGATGTACCCCCGTGAGGTCACCATATCGGCCAGGCTACGCCTAGTACAGTTGAAGATATTGCACAGGATCTATTACCCAAGGGTAGCCCTGTACCAATGGGGCAAAACAGCCGAACCCAACTGCCTGCGCTGCCGGGAAGAGGAAGGAACCTTCTTCCATATACTGTGGGAATGCCCGGTAATCAGTAGTTACTGGCAGCAATGCTGCGACATGTTATCAAGGGTCCTGAGCCAGACGATCCCCAGCGATCCCAAACTATTGCTACTGGGAGTGGACAGCGAGATAGATCTCTCAAAATACGAAAAGCTCTGCCTCATGACCACAACAGCAATCATTAAAAGACACATAGCACGCCTATGGGGGACAGCGGAACCGCCACAGGTGAATCAGTGGATCACGGATGTGGAAATCTGCATCGCAATAGAAAGGAGGGTGTACCGAGCCAGAGGTTGCCCTGGAAAAGCAGATAGAATATGGCAACGCTGGGAAGACACGATATGAACTACTGAACTTCTAATATCATAACATCATAGACTAAGGGTTATGGACAATGTTGCCGAACAACTACTTTTGTACCAAACATTATTACGTTATATACCGAATGTTACATAATAGCATTTAACATGTGTTCCATATGAGTGCTTTTCCCATCCATCGTTATTTTTTATTTTTCTATTATTATCATTAATGTTGTTGCTTAAATGTTGGCCCTGGAAGGCCCAATGGTTGTATATTATCAATCTAATAAAATATATCATTAAAAAAATAATAATAAAAAAAAAAAAGAGACAAATCAGAGCCATACATGTCTCTTTCTGGATTCTTACTCAAGACACTGACACAATGGGTACAATTTGTAAAACCTTTGTTGAAATTGTTGGGATTGGAGAAACACCTATTCTGCCCTATAACTAATGTTATGTTAGTTATGTTAAGTGAATGTATATTATATAGTGCACGTTCACCCGAGGGCATCATGGCGCTCACCAGACAAAAAGATATAGCAGGATACAGCAGGCAAGATTCAGAACAGAAAAGTCTTCAAAGCCCTGTGGAAAGGAAGATGGTCAGAGGTGGCACACAGGGACATGGGAAGTGAATTCCAATCCTTGGCCGCTGCTACCGAACAGGCACGACCACCCATCCATACGCACGAGTCTAAACCGAGGGATTTTAATCAGGAAGGCTGACTGCAAATGCAGGGATATCTGGGAACATAAGGAGGAAATTTGGTTTGCAAATATTCAGCGCCATATTTATAAAAAGCTCTGTAAATAATACAGAGTGACTTTATTGGGACACGTTTCTTGACCAGAAGCCGGTGAAGCTGGCATATAAGGGGTGACATATGGGCACCGCTAGGAGGGCGAGTTACTGAGCTTGCCGCTGCATTCTGAAGAAGCTGCAGATGGTGCACAAGATAAGCAGGCTGAGCCAGGTAGAGTGTGTTACAATAATCAATAATTCTAAGCACAAGGGCGGCTACCACGGGTGCCTAAAAGTTCAGAAGAATAAAAGGCAAGACTTTCCGTAAGATTTTAAGTTTGAAATGACTTCATTTACAGACCCAGGCGACTTGGTTGCAAGTAGAAAGAGAGGAGGAGATTTTATCCCCCAGATCCTTCACAGAGGAAGCAGGGGAAGGGAACAGGCCAAAAATAGCAGGCCAGATGTCAGGGGTCCAGAAAGACAGAGGGCTGGAAGTGCCAACAACCAGGACCTCCGTCTTTTCACCATTCAGCTTCAGCCAGTTCTCGGCCATCCATAAACCGAGGTCCTCAAGGCACCCCTTGAGCCGTGTAGCAGTATCAGGCCTGGAAAGATCCAGACGAGGCATGATCTGCGTGTCATTGGTGTAGGAGTAGCACAAGATGTTGTGGGAATGGATAAGGCGGAGAAGTGGCTGAATATAAAAGTTGAACAGAGTGGGAAATAGGGAAGATGCCCTGTGGGACTCCGCAGGAGAGAGAGACAGACCTAGAGCAAAAGGGAGCAAGAAAAACAGACTGGGAACGGTCAGGCAAAAAGGCAGAGAACCAAGCCAGGCTCTGGCCAGGCAGACCCGCAGACGACAGCCGGGAGATCAGGGTGGGGTGATCAACGGTATCAAAGGCAGCTGACAGGTCTAATAAAATCAGCGCTCTGACACCACCCTGATCAACCAAGCGAGCAAGGTCGTCAATCACGGACATAAGGACTGATCTAGTGCCCCTACCAGGGCAAAAGGCAGACTGGAAAGAGTCAAAGAAACTAGAAGATTCAAGAAATGTGGAAAACAGTGGAGCGACCAGAGACTCAAGAAGCTTCTTAAGAAAAGGGAGAAGTGAGATAGGGCAAAATTAGAAATAATAGAAGGATTAAGAGAGGTTTTCTTAAGCAAAGGAATTACTAGAGCATGTAGCAGCACACAAGGAATAAAGCCAGAAGGGAGAGAGGTATTAACTGCAGATGTAATCAATGATACAATCTCCCCCGAAATCTCCTTGAGAAGAGAGAGGGGAATAGGATCAAGCTTTGAGGCAGATTTAAGCTTATGAATAGCCAGCAGTACAACATGATCAGAAAAAGAGGAAAGGTAGACCAAATAGCATCAGAAGTGGAAAGTGAGTGGGAGTAAGAGAGAGCCACAGACCGCGAACCAGTATTAACAATTTTCTGATGGATGATGTTAATCAAGATGGGAAATAAAAAAATAAGATGGGAGTAGTTTCGACCATCAAATAATAAATAACGCAGTCGTAGTGGAGTCTGACAAATCAAAATGGCCTATGCTAACAAACCCTAATGCCTGCCCTATCTCTTGTACAAAAAAGTGTAAAAAAGGAGAAATGTATGCAAAAGTAAAAGTCAGTGTTCAAAATTAATAATGGTGATGAACCAGCTCTCATCCCCATGTTAGACCTCACAGAGTAAGGCTGTTCCTGTAGGCAGGATGGCACACTCTGGCTCGGCTTCCAATACAATAAAAAGTTCCAGAATTCTGATCGAGGCACATCTGGCCTTCCATGTTTAAGTCTCTTTTCTAAACTTCAAAATAATGTTTCAGCCAAAAGTTCACAAAGGGTCCCCCTGTGTCGGGCTCAGACCATTCACCACACAGTTCTCGTAGGTCCCCCTCAGCCGGGCTCAGACCTCTCACGGTAAAGTTCCACACAAACTTGCCAAGGGGGGCTCTTTTCCCCAAGCTTATTTCACTTCGGGTCACCCTCTGTCGGGTTCAGTTCGAATGTGCATGGTTTACTTTTCAGACCACTGCAGAACCACTTCAGCTCAGTTTGCAGTTCATCTTTCACTCTCCCCTTCTCTAGGAGTTAAACCTCGTTATTTCACTTTTGCTGTTCTTTCGCTTCGAACAATTTACTTTTCACGGCGACCTTCGAGTGGGCTACTTCCTTCGCCGGACCACTCCGTTATTTGGTATCATAGATTTTTCAGCTGTCTTTTACCTCAAAGTTCATTCACAGGTCTGCCTTTACTCAATTTCACTGACACGTGTGGAGCCTTCACTTGTGATAAAATGTTGCTATTTCAAGCTTTAACACACACCAGTCTTTCAGGACACTGGCCAACTCACCAGCTGTGTGCATCTTTTTCTTGGTTCTGCGACATCCAATTCACGAGTCAAGGTTAGTACCACAGGCTTGGCCTCGCCTACCCAACTCTGCCGTTCACCCTGGAGGGTCATTGGCGTCTTTTAAACACAATGCAGTCTTCACTTGTGAGATCTGGCCTTCTCCACGTGCCTTCCGTGGCCTGTCAGAGGCAATCACCTCGGGTAGGGAACTCCTGGGGTTCTCGACCGGCTGCTCTCGCCCCTTGGTCCATCACTCAGCTCCAATAGGTTTTCTGTTTCCCGGAAGTTCTGCCATACTCGTGTTCCGCCTTGCTCAGAGTGTGTGTTTGGGTTCTGCCTTTCATTCATGTGAGGAGAGGTAATTGGTATCAGGTGTATGCACTTAGAATCAAGTGCCTGACCCGATTAGCCAGACATATCCAATGCAATGTGTGAAAGTTAATGTCACTCTCAGTCACTCTCTTCCTTGGCCCAGTGTTTGTTTTGGGACCTCAGAGCTTCCTAAAACATAGGATGGGTTGAATAAACAAAATAAGGGGGAATACCGTGTCGCACCATTGGCTATCTCACCTCCACTCCCCAAAGACCCCTCACCCAGGTGATCTTCCCACACTGGTCTAGCCCCAGGGTCTGGATCCAAAAGTGATGGCTGTGCCCTGGCCACCTGAGAAAGATATCCCCGGGGACTAGCGGGTGAGACACCCACTGGTTTCTCACATAACCTTCCCCTACGCGATGTAGCCACATCTGTTTCACAGGGGAACCGGGAAAGGAAATTGACGTCCCCCTGTTCTTTACCTTTTCGGTGTTCCACGGTGAAACAGTAGGGTTGCAAGTCTAAGAACCATTGCATGACTCGAGGATTAGAGTCCTTACATTGACCTATCCATACTAAAGGTGAGTGGTCGGTGACAAGTGTGAATTTTCTCCCTAGAAGATAGTACCTTAGATGGATGATTGCCCATTTGATAGCCCTTGCTATTTGATGGCAATGGCCTCTAATTCCAACACAGAGTAGTTCTTCTCACGTGGGAAGAGTTTACTACTGGTGAAGAGGATGCAATGTTCTAATCCATCGTAAATTTGCGATAGAACTGCTCTTAGCCCTGTGAGAGAGGCATCCGTTTGTAACACAAATTGTTTTGAACTGTCTACTACTTTTAGGATTGGATTCTGACACAAGGCATTTTAGGTTGTTGTAACATGCATCATCCTCATAATTCCAATGAATCTTCTGAGGTTCAGCATTCCCTAGTTTGTCTGTTAACCTGCCTGTTCTTTCTGAGAAATTTGGGATAAACCTATGGTAATAACGATCAATCCTAGGCATGCCCTGAGGTCTCTCTTGGTCTTGGGGCATCTAGGATGGCTTTTACTTTTTCTTTCTGGGGCTAAGCCTAGGTATTTCACTGCCAATTGAGCCAGCTTGCATTTGGATGGATTAGCAGTTAATCCATCCATCCCTGAGGGTCCTCATAATAGTAGAAAGATGGAAAAGATGGTCTTCCCAAGTTCTACTATAAATGGCTATGTCGTCAATATAGGCCCCGCAGAAATCAGAGTAGGGCTGTAATATCCTGTCCATGAGTCATTGGAACGTGGATGGGGCCCCATGCAGGCCAAAAGGGAGGACGTTGAACTGGAATAGTCCCAGGGGTGTCACGAAAGCTGTCTTTTCCTTATTAGGTCCATATACTGGGACCTGCCAATATCCCTTGGTTAAATCTAGGGTTTATAGGAATGTGGCATTTCCAAGTTCATCTATTAACTCATTGATGCGTGGCATTGGATACGCATCGAATGCAGAGATGGCGTTAACTTGCCAGAGTTCTATACAAACCTCCAAGAATTATCAGGTTTCGTTACCAACACAATAGGGGAGGACCATGGACTTAAAGAGGGCTCAGTAATGTTTGCCTTCAGCATTTTATTCACTTCCTCATCCACTTTTTGTTTTCGTGCTTCTATATGGTTTCAAATGGACCACTTCTCCCTTTGGAGTTCTGATATAATGATAAGTACCATGTACTCTCCCTGTTTTCTCGCAGAATATATCGGGGAATGATGTAATAAGGTAATTCTTGGTTTTGTCTAGATAGTTCTTGGGGAATAAGTTCAGATTTATCCAGTAACAAACAATACAGTATCGAGGAGGAGGTAGCAGAAGGGTTTTCATTCCACTCCTTTAGGAAATGTACATGGTAAAGGTGAGTCCTTTGCTTTCTGTCTGGTTGGGCTATCTTATAGATACAGGTTCCTGTTTGCTCTAGCACCTCATATGACCCATGCCACTTTGATACAAGTTTATTTTCAGAGGTAGGTAAGAGGACTTATTCCTTCTGTCCTACTGGAATAGATCTTAAATTCACCTTCTTGTCATAGGTGGACTTCTGTTGGGCTTGAGCTTTCTCCATATGAGTATGGACTAGAGTCCGGACGAGTTTCATGTACTCCCGTAATCGGGTAGCTGTCTGTGAGAGGGGAATAGGTGCCTCTCCTCTCTTCCCAGGTCTCCCTGAGCATGTCTTTCTTAATGCAAATAAGGCCCATGGGATCATGCGATCCCAGTCCTTCCCATCCTCATCTATCAATGTTCTCAAAATCATTTAAAGAGTCTTGTTAAATCTCTCTACCAATCCATCCAATTGGGCGAGGTAAACTGAGGTTCTTAAGGTGGTAATGTGTAGTAATTCTTTGACTTCACCCATAAGTTTACTCATGAAATTGGATCTCTGATCTGTTAGAATTTCCTTGGAGAAACCAACCCTAGAAAAAAATGGTAGTAGATGTTTTAAAATTAGCTTGGCTGTGTTGTTCTGCGTGGGGAAAGCCTTTGTGTACCGGGTAGCGTAATCAACAATTACTAGAACATGTTTATTAACCAGGCAAGTGGTTTACAACAGTACAATGATATCCATCCCAATTCGGGAGAAATGGACTTCTGTTATCGGTAAGGGGTTTAAAGGGGCAGGTAAGGGAATATGTGCTCTGGTTTTCTGGCATATCTCACATGTCTGAATGAAGTTCTTTATGGCAGTATGGATACCTGGCCAGTAAACTTTCCCACTGATGTGAGCTTGGGTTTTATATTGTCCTAAATGTCCCACTGTCAAATGAGAATGTGCAATCTCTAGCACTATCTTGCGATCGGTTTTGGGTATTACTAACCAAGTTTAACTTAGGCCTTCTCTGAAGGTTTCCTTTATATATAACAATCCCTATTTCAGGTAGAAAAAGGGGCTCCCCTTTTCTGGTCCTTCTCCCTCAGGAATCACTTGTAAGAAGGCCTCTGCAAGTGCTGGATCATTTCGCTGAGCGAAGGCTAGATCGGGAAGGATGGTAAGTACTTCTTCCCTTTTTGCCTCAGTGATAGGTGTTTCATCTGCCTCTCCAAAGCCGACGGTACCTCAGTTTCCTCTGGTTCACTTTCATCCTTAAAACGGGGAAATAGAGCCTTCTCCAGAATACCCTGTGTATTTCAAATGGAGTTTCGCCATGGTTCTGTAGGAGAACCTTTATGTGTCCCTGAAAGTCTGGATCTATGACGCCTGCCAGGACATCTAGACCAAACTTTCAGGCCAGGACAGATTTTGAGGCCAATCTTATATAACAGCCCAGAGGGGGTTTTAGGACCAAGTCCATGGGAATTATCCCTCTTTCCCTGTAGGGATAGTGGCTTCTGTGCTGCTTCAAATGTCAAAGCCTATGAACTCTGTTGTGGCGGTAGAGGGGTCTGAGGCTCTGTGACTACATTTTGAGAATTTTAGGGTCCCCCAATCTGTCTTAATTGAGTCATATCCCACTTCAGGCACCATATGTAGGGGAGGCATGGTATCACAGGTATCATGTGGAAAATCATAGTTATGGTTTCCCCCTCCCCCTGGTAGGGGTAAGATGTGTGCTCCTGGAGGGGAGTCTTTCCTTGGTCACCTGAATTGGACAAATAATTTCACTACAGCTCCCATAATTCTTAGAGACTGCATTAGCAATTTAATTGGATTCAGCTGAAGTGAAAGGCAACACAGCCTCCCTGAAGAGTGTTGGGTGACAAAAGTGCTACCAGGAGGAGAAAAGCAGTACCAATGCAGCATAAGGGATCAAACCATGTGAACATTTTTGCAACAATGGGGATCTAACCCTGTGAATATTTTTGCAACAATTGGGATCTAACCCAGTGAATCGGACACTTTGGGATTCAACTAATTTATTCTTTTTCTTTTTTCAGGTAGTGTATTGACCAGGGGGGAGTTGGGACCTCTGTGCATCCTAAAACATAGGATGGGTTAGATAGACAAAATAAGGGGGGAATACAGCATCTCACCATCGGCTATGTCACCCCCACTCTCGGAAGACCCCTCACACGGGCGATCCTCCTTCACTGGTCCAGCCCCAGGGTCTGGATCCAAAGTTGATGGCTGTGCCCTGGCCACCTGAAAGAGAGATCCATGGGGACTAGCGGGTGAGGCACCCTCTGGTTTCTCACAGTACTGAGATGAGGAGGCCACCATTAACACAGCAGAGTGGAGGGAGAAAACATGAGCTGTCTAGTTGTTGGACTCTTTATCAAGGAGCCGGGAACTTTAAAACAGGCTCAGCTGCGAGGCTTGGAGAAAGGCATGGAAAGAAGCACAGAGAGGAGCGCACAGAAGAGTTCCAGGGCAGACGTTGTGGCGGCACCTACCCAAGACATTGGGAGCTATAGAGAGCGTGATCTGGTACAGTGAGCAAGAAGGGCTTGTTGGCTGTCGGAAGTGGAGCTGAGAAAGCAGTGTGTTGGGGAGCAAAGGTACTGGGAGTATTGGAGAGACTGCCGAACGCTCAGAGGTTTGCAGTTTACCAGAGCTCTGAAGTAAGCAGCGAGGAAAGAAGAAAGCCGTGGAAGACGCTGTATGCCAGAGGGAACCAGAGTGAGCAGACCACAAGCTTAAGCGGCTCTACAGAAAGCCTCAGAAAGTCAAAAACAGACCATGACAAGGGCGGTGAGTCTGCCTGGGTGAAAAGGGGGCCCTGGACATGGTGGATGGGCAGTTTAGTTCAAAAGAAATTTAATTTTGAATACCTGAATTGAATATAAAGACACCAATATGAAAACATAATAAACTTTATGAGAAGCCATAAAAGCAGGCATCACCAAGTCAAATAAGCAAGCATTGCCAAGAGTTAAATAAGCAAGCATTTCCAAGAGCTAAGAACAGTTGTGCAAAAGAACTATGAGTAGCAAAGCCTGTGTGCAAGACAAACCTGGCAAAAGGGTACCAGATGCTTTGATCAAGAAACCTGAAACAGAGAATAAGTTTACTGCAGGAGTGTGTACTGTGAAGCTTATGAATGCGTGTTCAAAAGAATTATATCAGTACCTGAGTTTCCTAGCAGGAAAGTGTACTGGGAAGCCTATGTTGGTTTTGCAAGTGAAAGCTACTAAACAAGTGAATAGTGACAAAAAATGCAAAAATGAATCTTCAAGGGCACTTGAAAGGATACTAAGTCAAGCCTCACTGTGAAGCTGAAACTGTGGCAAGACCCCTATAAAATAGGTCCAAGTAAGGTGTGTCAGTTGCGTGACCTGTAATGGGTGGACTGTGTGGTGCGACAACTTCGCCTAGACCGAATACACCCACCTAAGAAAAAGTCACTTTGTGATTGATCGAAAACGTGTGTGAACTGAAATTGATTAACTGAACTTTTTAAATTGGTGAAAGGTAACCAAACCCGAAGAGCTGGGAAGTATTCCAAGAAATGGTGTTATTTTGGAACATTGAATATCTCTGGCAATTGTGTTATTTTTGAACATTGGAAGACTTGAAAGCTTGGGGAAGGTACCCCTCCTTTGTAACGTGAACCATTTGAATCTTGGTGAAGGGAAACCTCTTTTCCACCTAAGAGCTGGAAGAAGCTCTGAACTTTTATTTGAACACTTCTCATTTGATGCTGACATCCATACATGTTGTATACAATTAGATGTGAGGACAAGTATAGGTTTTGGACACAGACAGACATTTACTTTGGACTTCCTGACACAGACTATCATTAGGTTTATTTAGGTAGGGAAATCCCACCTTAGCATAGGGCTACTTCATGATGCATTCACAGGCCCTGCACAATATGTCCTTTAAATCCTGAAAGGAGGATTGACAGGCGGGGTTCCAAGTTACTTTCTTTGGCATTTTCTTGGAAGTTACATCATTCAGGGGCATCCAGTTCTACCCTTGATGCTTATAAACAGACAGCTAGGCTTGGGGTGTGTGGCTACGGAGCCATGCGATAGGAAGTGCATCTGTGGTGCTCCTGCCGATCCTACACGATCCTGACCATAAGTTATGATCCAGATGGGCTAAAATACCTAATTTCGCAATGACGGATCCATGAAGGCAAAGGGAACGTTGAGATCACATTTTTGCTTCAAAACGAAATACAGAGCAAAAACTGTGTGTGGAAGAAGTGGGCCTGAGTCCCGTTGGCTGAGAAACAAGATGGTGGCTGAGCAGAGAACAAAGGTTCTAGCCGATGAGCTCTGGAAATAACATCAGAGTGGCCGAGATGCAAAGTGAGCAAGATTAGCACTGACCAGCAGATGTGGCAAGAGCGGAGAGAAGGGAATAACAGATACAACGCTGGTGAACGAAGCAGCGCCTGCCGGAATGTGTAGGCTCAATGAAAACTCAAAGAGGATGAAAAGAAAGTAGACATAAGATCCGGAGGGGCACTTACCTTGCACCGCAGCCCCCTACACTGCCAGACTGGAGTGGCCTATTTGCGGCAATAACATTGGAAGCCTGTAATTCCTCGTTCCATCAGAACCACGCGAACGAGGAAGACAAAGGGGAGGACACAAACGTAGCTGCCGGCGGACCAGCACACTGTATGTAACAAGATACAGTGTAACAAGAAGGAAGCTTGGAACTAATATGTTGGAGAGAACTCGATCTCAATAACAGTACGGAGCTGCGTGGCAGGACCTGGCATGAGGATTGAAACATTTAAATCGTACACTTTGTGAGAGTTACCGTAGCTAGCACGGCACAGGCGCATGAGCCGGGCCTTTGGAGTAAGGGTAATTGACTAAGTTATGGAATCACTGGAGTCCCATATGAATCGGAAGCGCTGAAAGAGCACAACACTGGGCACAGTAGACACTGGATGAGAAAACCACATGAAGTGGGAAGGCACTGCATGTAAATAAGGGCACATTGTTACTGAGAGACGACTCTCACCGAAGGAGCTGGACGCCTGAGTCAGCATAGGATTACAAACTACCAACCCAGCTACAGTACTGCACTGCATGCTGTGACAGCACTATGATGGCCAAGCATAAAGTGTAGCCGTGCCCCACACTAACAAATGCTGCAACTAAAACCCAGTACAGGTATGGTCACTTGGCCCCAGCAGAAGAGTGGGTGATGCCCTAAAACTGGCCAGCAGGGTTTGGCAGGGGTGAGACTAGAGGGCGTACAGCTGAAAGAATGGCAGATGATAAGGCAGCGGATGATCCCATATGGTGCAGTACAATGGAGGGTAAAGGCTGGACACCCGACAAAGCCATAAATCCCCATTGAGCTAACCCAGGGCAGCTACAACGCAACACACTGTGTCCATACCCAGACCCCAGGAAGGGAGACGACAGGAGCCACAGCACTATCCGGAGGTCTCCTGACTCCTGGAAGAGACCTGCAGTGACCAGTCCATCAGGAGAGAGGTACTACACCCGGGAAGAGGCCTTTGAAGGAGCAGAGCTGAGTAGGGGCCTCTTAAAGGAGCCATAGACCCCAGAAAGGGACACAGAAAGCAGGCACAATTGGAGGAACATTGGCCACCAGGAGCCGGGTACCCCTGACCTTGCAAGGGTACATATTTACACGCCAGACTTGAGGCACGGGGTGCAAGCTGACAGCGACACTGGACATGGCATAGGGGTATCTGCAATGGTGTCCTAAAATTAACAGAAGATATTAGAGCAGAGCTGTGAGGGCCTCCGAGGGAGAGTGATTAATGGTGCATGTTAAAGGACTGAGTAGAACAGAACACTGCCAGCAGTTGCTGGAGTCATCCATCGAAGTGCCAGCAGCAACGGGCCGTATGGTACAACAGTGAACGGGTCACCCAACACAATACCATAGCGAACAATAACCGTCACCACATTGATCCTAGCACAGAGGAGCGTTGCAGAACAAGTGAATGCAACAATGACATCCAAAGCAAACAAGAGCAAAGGGAAACAGTCATCGATTGACTCATTCGCTAAACTCGCTCAAATGGCAGACAGTGCAAGATCGACAACGCTATAGGCACGAGGAGAGGAGGCTCCTGAGCGAAGTGACCAACAGATTCTGGCCGCCATAGCAGAGCTGAAATCTGCATTGTAATTTAAAATTGATGCCATCAGCATCGATGTGAACCTTTTGAGACAGGATGTCAGAGCATTAACGGAACCCACAGGAGTGTTAGAGAAGGAGGTGAAAGCTAACACAAGCAGTTGCAACGAAAACTCCCAGGGAGTCTCTATTCTGCGGCAACAGGTGCGGAATCTGGAAAATAGAGCAGAGGAGGCGGAAGGTCGGGCACGAAGGAACAACGTATGGATTTGTGGGCTACCAGAATGCGAGGAAGGCTCAAACCCGACAGACTTCATCGAAAACATGCTTCTGCAAGAAAGAGGAGCTGAGATGCTCACCCAGGTGTTTACTGTCAAGAGAGCGCACAGGGCTCTGTCAAGAAGGCTGCCGCCCGGAGCCCTGCCCCGGCCGTTAATAGCTAAGATACTAAATTACAAGGACAGGGAAAAAAGGGACGATCAGCCGTGCAAAGGCGACCATCACAGCATATCCTGACTACACTTTCCTGGTTCAAAAACAAAGAATGGGCTATGTGGCAGTCAAGAGAAGATTGCATGCAGTTAACCTTTCATATCTGTTGTTGTACCCAGCAAAGATGAACGTCCTACATAAAGATCGAGCTGTCTTCTTCGAGACCCCTGAAGATGTAGACAACTGGATGGACAAGATGAATATGCTGACGGAGAAGGAAGTCCAGGCGGGAGGTGAAAGTGATATGTGAATCCAAATTGGTTAAAAAAATGTACTTTCGTGCAGCATTACGAAAGGATTTGACATTGGGCCTCATTATACGGTAGGCGGTAAGGGTTTACCAGTACCGGTAAGGGCACCGGTACCGATAAACCCTTACCGCCTTACTATGAGTTCCCTTTGCGGGACCCGACCTTAACGGCTGGTTTTACCAGCCGTAAAAGTAGGGTGCTGCAAAGGGACCTCGGTGCTAATTACGGTATCGCAATTTGCCCCTATGGGGGCAAAAATGGGAATGGGGAAGGGCCTTGGTGAATGGGGAATTACCGGCCCCGCTCACCTTGGAGTAGGCCGGTAATTCCGCCATCCACCAAGGCGGACACGTTAAAATACTGGCAGCAACCATGGCGCTAATAGCGCCATGGTTACCGCACAACGTGTAATGAGGCCCATTATATGTAAATCAAAGGGCAAATGCCAATCCTACTGTTAGCCGAATGCAGGAATCACTGGTGCAGCTCTGACACGAGCAGAACCAGGAAGCACACTATCACCCACATTAGTTTAGATTAGTTGGGATGCTAGTAGTTTAGTATCCTCCTGCTGCACTCCGAATGCCGGCACCAAGCCGGAATAGGAACGAGATGCAGGGATGCCTGAGCCGCAGATTTGAAGCGGGGAACTGGGGGGCTGAGCCTGGGGGGAGTTTGGGGATGTTAGAGGGAAGTTGGCACACAGACACGCACTAGAAGAGAAAGGTGAATGTGATAAGGAGGAAATGAGAACAGGGTCTAATAGAGAGAATGGGTGAACTTAAAATAGCAACCTGGAATGTTAGAGGCCTGAACAGTTATATTATAAGGAACTGGGTAATGGCATATTTGAGACACCAAAAAGTAGTCCTAGCTCTCCTACAGGAAACGCACCTAAGGATAGACAAGATACATTGGCACATTTCAGCATATGCTAGAGGGGTCTTAATATGGGTGGCACCGACTGTCCCATTCAAGACCCACCAAACCTTCCGTGACACGGACGTGAGGATGATAATACTTCGGGGAATGTTGGAAAATAAGGAGGTGTGTGTTATCAATATGTATGCCCTGAATCAAGACACGACAGCCTACTTCAGATCTCTGCATCCTAAGATTAGCCCATACAGATATTGCGAGCTGATATGGGGGGAGGTGGGGTTTAATTGTACTTTGGACCCAATGAAGGACAGATCAGATGACAAATTCACCTATCTGACCTCCTCGGCTAAAACCCTAAATACATTATTGCGTACATTTAAGTTAGCTGACGTATGGAGAACTATGCACCCGCAGGACCGAGTATAATCTCATTACACCGCCCTGAAAAAATTGTATACTAGGCTAGGCTATGGCCCTCATTCCGAGGTTGATGCAAAGGGAAAAACAAAGCTGGTAAAGGAATACCGACATCGATTACCACTATGGCATATTCCGACCAACCAGACCGCTATTAACGGCATCATAAAGTACGATGTAGTTAATAGCGGTCTGGTCGCACGCACGCGACCCACCATGCAGGCATTAGCGGCATGCCGTAAACCGGAGTAGATCACAAGTGAGGCGGACATGCAAATAACGGCCTCATGAAGCCAAAAAAAGTGCTTACCTGCACGGTGTAAATACCGGCATCGCCAACATGCCGTAAAAAGCCCCGAGCAGTGTCCCAAACTGCCACAGGTGCACACAATCAGCACAGGTGGAGGCAATGGAGTCAGGCCCAGTACAAAAGGAGCACACCCACACACCACACCCCTCCCACACCAAGATGATTCCAATAGTAGTATCATTACTGGAGCTGGAGGACTTGCTTGCATTGCCACAACATCAACAACAACAACAACAGCTGCCACCACAGAGTAGACACAGGAGGAGAAGAAGGGTGAGACAGGCCCATCATGCCCCACCAGTGCAGCCACCATTACCACCCTGGCAGCCCACAATCCCTCGCATCAGATCCAGTCCATTCAATCTAACCCCTGAGCAGATCCACACCCTGTACCGGCTTGACCGGGACACCATCACCACCATAGTGGACCTGATACACAACGACATAGTGAGCCTCATAGAAATATTCACCGCCATCCCCCCTCTACAGTGCTCCACTTCCTTGCCACAGGCAACTACCAGCACACAGTGGGGCACATGCATGGCATATTACAACCCTTATTTTCCCGGATTCTGAACCGAGTGCTGGATGCCGTCCTCAAGCACACAAGGTACTACATATCCCTACCATGGACTCCCCAGGAGATATTCGATACAAAAGTTGCCTTCCATGCACTGGCAGGCATGCCAAATTGTGTAGGTGCCCTCGACTGCACCCACGTGGAGTTGGTGGACCTGCATGCCATGGAGGTGGTGTATCGCAACCGCAAGCAACACCGCTCCATCAATGTGCAGATGGTATGCGACGCCAGCAAGATCATCACACATTGCTGTGCTCGATATCCCGGATCAACTCATGAATCTATGGTCCTGCGGAACTCCACGTTACCACACTTCATGGAGCGACATGCTGGACGACGTGCCTGGCTGCTTGGTGAGTTGCATGACTAGGCCATGGCAGTGCATCAGGGTTGTGAGGTGGGTGGATGCATACTCCACCTGGGTGGGAATGGAGGGGATGCATACTCCACCTGGGTGGGAATGGGGGGATGCATACTCCAGCTAGGTGGGACTGGGGGGGTGCATACTCCACCTGGGTGGGAATGGGGGGGGATGCATAATCCACCTGGGTGGGAATGGGGGTGATGCACACTCCACCTGGGTAGGAATGGGGGTGATGCACACTCCACCTGGGTGGGAATGCTGATGTGACTGCACGATGTGCACATCACCGAACACTGTACCCCAAAGCATCAGAAACGGTACATGACACCCAATAGTGATGAAGTAAGGTCGACACCTATCACTATATGAATAACAGGTAACCATCCCACAACACATGCACCACTCATCAGTGGCCCTCACCCACTGTAAGGGCATACTGCACCATGCAGTGCATATGCACTATGTTGCTGTCTCCAGCATATCACCACACAGGACAATCATCCCTGGGAATGCATTGAACTGAACCAACTAGGGATTCCACAGTGTGTCACCGAGTCGGCACACCCATAGCAGTGCTGCATGTCACCATGGGAATGATCAGTGCAGAATGCCCAATATTGTACAGACTACTGCCAACGCTGCCTACTAGTAAATCTCACAGAACACATTTGACTCCAACACTGCTGTATGCATATACGATGCACGTGCAACAAGATGTCAGTGCACACCATGTATCATCTTGAAGATGCAACCCACACCATTAGTCCATGGCACAGGACACATAGAGGGATCTGAAATGGGGTCAATGCATCCAGGTACATGTGCATGTGGGCACCGATTACCTGCAGGCATGTGAGACTAGTACAGTTGTCCAACATGAAATAGCAAACATTTACCTTCATTCCCCTCTCATGCAGGTGATGGTGGCTATCCCTTGAAACCGTGGCTCCTGACCCCTGTCTGAAACCCACAGAACAGGCACGAGGAGGACTACAATCGTTCCCATACCCGTACACGTGGGGTAATCGAGCAGACCTTTGGCCTGTTGAAGGCCCGATTTCGCTGCCTCAGCTGGTCGGGTGGGGCACTCCTCTACAGACATGAGAAGGTGGCCAAGATCACCATGGCATGTGTAATGCTGCACAATATGTGCATCCGCCAGAACGTGCCCCTGCCCCCTGACATGGAACTGCTACCACCTGATGATGATGAAGGGGATGATGAAGATGTGGCAGGACATCATCACGGTAGCGATGCACAGGAGGGACGTGCTCTGCGCTAGTCAGTGATCGCACAATATTTCTGACATATATGTCAGCAGAGGGTGACATAATGTTTGGACATAGGGCACTGGGTGTGGGGGTACATGTACACTATGCACTGTGCAAGATTAAATGACACATGCGCAATGAAGAATGTCCGGTGTATTGAAAGTAACAATATTAACGTGAATGACAAAACCCTCCACCGCTGCCACCTTCCCAGCCACACTGGACTCCTCCGAACGGGGTGTCAGACAGGTGTCTGCAGGCAGAACAGTGGGGGGTGGGGATGGGTGTGGTGTGCCCTCCACGGGCCTTGGTGTTGCAGGTAGTATGTGCCCCTGGGGTGGCTTCCTTGCTGGGACACGGCGGCCCCGGGCTTGTCCCCTGGATGTAGACGGACGGTTGCTGTCCTGTGCAGGGGTGGTGTCCTGCTCTTCACTGTCATGCTCACTGCCTGTGGTGGTGAAAGAGAGGGACAGCATGAGTGATGTTTGGATAGGCATCATTCATACATTATTGATTCTGGCCCAATCATGCTTGCACATGTTTCCTCCCACAGGGTGAGCTTAATGGGAGAGCTTGGTCCTCCTCCGGTTTCCATTGCCTGGGTGCGATTTACAGATAGAATGTTGCGCACCCTCATGCTCAGATCATCCCACCGCTTACAGCAATCCTTCACTGTGCGGGGTGTGTTGCCCACTGCACTGACCTTCTGGCCAACTAGTGCCCAAATATCCTTTTTGCGCAACACAGCCTCCCTCCTCATGTTGATGCTGAACACTGTCCCTGCATGCTCATGCAAGGTGTCGACGGTAACCGCTAATTACAGTCACCAAAATTGTCGCATTGGACTATGTCGGAGGTGTAATCTGCACCTAGCTTCATGCCGGTAAGGGCTTTTTGGGGGCCTTTTGCGGCATGGCACTACGTCCCTTACCGGCATGGCGCAAAGCTCGTGCCCGCAAAGTCGTAATAGTCCTTATTAACGGGCTGGTGCCAGGATGGACATGCTATTTGCACCGTGCCGGTAAGGGGCGGTACTTACCTCCAAACTCAGAATGAGGGCCTATGTGTTTATGGGGAGTAACTGCTGGGGGAAGTCATACAGGCTGAATATAAAGTGTGGGTCCTTTCGGACCATGCCCCTCTGTTTGTTACTTGGCAGATCCTTCCCCCCGAGCCAGAATCCCGACATGGAGACTTAGGGCTGAAGCACTGAGAGATAACGGGTTCCGAGTACATCTGAGGGAAGAGGTGAAAGAGTATTTTAAGCATAAAACAGGCATTGTCCAATCGGCTGGCATATTGTGGGAGGCCTTCAAAGTAGTGATCAGAGGGTGCGGCTATTGCAAAATCGAAGGGAATACATGATGTGATTGTACGGGATTTGCATAAAGTGGAAAGCAGAATGGAAAGCGCGAATAGGAAGCATGACCAGAGAAGAGGCCCAGGAGGTGTCCCGCCTGCAACGGGAATGGAGGTTAGGCAAACTGAACTACAGAAAATATGTTGATAGACAACATGCATAGGGGGATAAGCCGGGGCGCTTGCTAGCCTGGTTGTATAAGAGTGAAACCAAACCAGAGACAATTAGAGTAGTGCGGGTAAGGATGAGGAGCTGAACGAAACCCAAGAGGAGGTTAATAAATGTTTTTATAAATATTATAAACATCTGTACAGGGAAACCTCGTAGAGTGATATGTCAGAGATACAAGAAGCTTTGACCGAGATCTGTCTCCCCCAGCTAAATACGGAGTAAAGGGACAGCCTAGAGATACCCATCACGATAGAGGAACTAGAGTATGTGTATGTGATAAATACTAGAGTATGTGATAAATGAACTACCGACCGGTAAAGTCCCAGGGGAAGATGGGCTTCCGAGTGAATTTTATAAAGAATATAAGACAGAAATCCTCGCCCCACTACTAGAAATGCTAAACGAAGTGCTGGAAATGGGCAAATTACTCGAGTCCCTAAAAGAGATGGTAGTAGTCCCCCTTCTTGGGTGCGGTTGTTGTATAATGAACCGATAGCAAGGGTCAAAACGTGTTTGAGTGTCTCAGAACAGTGGCAGTTGAGTAAAGGTAAGAGGCAGGGATGTCCGGGGTCCCCGATGCTTTTCATCCTGGCGTTAGAGCCACTGGCAGTCTACCTAAGGGAAGAATACGGAGAGGCAGGTATCAGCACACCGGGAGAGAGGCATTTGATCTTGTTATATGCGGATTCTATGTTTCTGAACTTGCAGCACCCTGCGATAAATTTGCAATACATTTTGGATGTGATGGAGTGATATGCTGCACTGTCAGGCATAACTATTAACCCACAAAAGTCCAGTCTGTTCCCTTTGGGAGGATGTGCAGTGAAGCCCATGTGCAAACTACCGGTGTTATCAATTAAATGGGAAATAGACACATATAGTGACTTGGGAGTAGACTCTAAGAAAGAACATGTGCAGAACAAAGCAAGGGTGGTGAGTAAAATTGAACACAGCTTGTCTTTCTGGGCTAAATTGCTGTTGTCCATGATGGGAGGTGCAGCATTTCTGAAGATGGTGCTTCTACCGAGACTCCTTCACTAGTTTGCAACCATCCAATTTGCGATACTGCCATTTTTTTCTTCAGGAAATTGCATAGTGCATGCAGGAGCTTCTTGTGGCAGAACTTGAAATGTAGAATGGCACTGTCAAAGCACCAGAATCCATACGAACGAGGAGGTAAAAAAGTGCCCAATTTTGTATGTTTTGTAGCGAGCCAGTTGTAATTTGTGGCCAAATGACTGTAAGATGGCCAAACGGCAGAATCAAGGTTACTACGCGCTGAAAGTAACCTGTTCTTTTTTAACTAAGTGATATGGCTAACTGATACAAGCGCAAATCGCTCGCACTTGCTTTTGCACCTGGGGAGAGTAATGTGGTGCAGAGCCTGTTTTCTGTTGGAGAACCTGCCACCGTAGTCCCCGCAGATCCCGCTCGTTGCACTAGAAGAGGTGGACGAACAATTGAGGTTAAATGTGAGGAAGTTCTGGGAACCAAAGGGGGTAGCGATGGTGGGAGATGTACTACAAGAGGGGGAGCCCAAAGATTTTGAGGAACTGGTAAGAGACAAGGGAGTGCACGGAGGGCAACACCTCACATAAATCCGCCTTCAAAAGACTCTTAGGCATAGAAGGCCAGAGACTGCAAAGTCCTTGCAACCAGACGAGACCATAGAGCCATTTTATGATGGGGCAGATGGAGGGCACGAAGTCTAGCGGATATATGAACTAATACTGTCTAAAATAGGAGGGGAACTAAGACAGATGAGGCAGAAGTGGGAAGCAGACTTACCAGAACCAATGTCGGATAGTACGTGGAGTAGAGTTATGGGGTATCATAGAAAGGTGTTGAGGACTGCATGACTACAACAGATCCAATTATATGTTACTCATAGGGAATATCTGTACCCGAGCAAAATCGCCAAATTTAGCCAGGCGGCAACACAAGTATGCTCGAAATGCAGGGAGATAAACGCAGGCATAGTCCATATGTTTTGAGCATGTATAGAAATTAGTAGATTCTGGGGAGAAGTAGACCATGCACTGGCAAAGGTAGATATCACCGTCGACATCGGATCCCCCATGGCTTGTCTGCCAAAGAAACCAACCTTAACGCCAGGATAGAAATGACGAAATAAAGACCTAAAGAATTGTTTTCAGTCTTACATGAGTTGAAGGGGACTGTGGTTGAATCTCCTAATGTCATGGATAATAATTGGTGTCAATGTATTCATGAGGGGTTAGTTCAGAAAACACTGTAACACCAACAACATAAGTAAAACTGGTCAAGATCACAGACGAGATTATGTCTTCCAGTAGTACAATTAATCCTGTGATCCATCCATTTATCTTCAAAGAGGTATCAGAATTAGAGGTTACTGATATTGTACATAAAATGAACCCCACATCATGTAAGGGGGACATCTTTCCTGCCTCTTTGTTTAAGGATGTTTTCAGGACCCTCGTACCGTGGGTCACCAAATTTATCAATCGCTCTTTTCAGGAAGCTTTTGTTCCAGACAATGTTAAAGAGGCTTGGATTACGCCCTTGCTGAAAAAGGAAAATCTTGATCCAGCTGAGCTGGTCAATTATAGGGGCATCACAAATGTACCTTTTGTGCTACATATACTTGATAGAATAGCATGTTCTCAATATCAAACATTTGTAGAGCAACACAATATCCTTGCCCCTGGACAGTCCATGTTTCATGCCAACCACAGGCCCGAGACTGCACTTCTGGATTTAAAATCTAACATTGCAGGAATAATTGAGAAAGGTAGCATGGCATTACTCCTACTACTGGATCTTTCTGCTTCCTTTGATTTAGGTGATCACGCTCTCTTGGCAGATAGACTGATCAAGGTGGGTATATGTGCTCCATTTGCAGCTCACTGGTTTAAATAATTTCCTGGACCTAGAACTGCAAATGTGGTTAAAGGCAATGCTCAATCCTCAAGAACGTCCCTTCATTGTAGTGTTCCACAATGCTCCTGTTTGTCCCCTTTGCTCTTTAATGTATAGTCTAGCCCATGGGTGCACAACATACGGTCCGCGGGCCAGTTGCGGCCCGCCATGCCTTTTTGTCTGGCCCGCGAGGCACAAAAACTTTCCTAATGGAGTGCGGCCCGCAAGCCGCATCGGCCGCCCTCCATTAGGAAAGTCTTTGTTGGCTTCCGGGCCGAACAAAACACTCATTGGCTCAGGGCACACGCACCACGTGGCTCCTGCGAGTCACGTAGTGCGTGTGTGCTGCACCAATGGAGGGCCAGCATTACGGCTGTGTTAATATGTAAATGACCACGCTTCACGCTGATGCTTGTCTTTATAGAGAGGCTTTATTTCTTTAGTTCATCCAAGAGAAAGGCCCCCAGCTGTGGCTGTCCTCCTGCTCTCAATCCTCTCTCTCTCTGCTGCTAGAATGTGGAACCTTTACTTAATCATAACAACAAAGGTTCCTTGGTAACTAGGTTACATGGCAGCAGCTGAATTGATGTGATTGTAAACTCAATGAAGTAAATGTAACCACCTCCTAACACCTCCCTTCCTTTTACCAAAATATAAGTTTTTGCCTAAACTAGATAATAGATTTCATTGAACATAAGTAGTTCATTATTTACATAGTATCTGATACACCGCTATATGAAGAAATAATTAAATTGCTTTAAATACCTTGCAGTGCAGTTACAAGTTGTTGTTTACCTTTTTGCAAATTGCTATCCTCTCCTTGTTCCAGACCCCACCCCCTTTAACAAGCACCGAAGATCCCAAATCTTTAACAACTTGTTTGGGCTGTGAAAATATGGATGCACCTTTGCGCACCTTGGTGGGAAGTTTGATCTTGATCCAATCACCTTCCTCAAGACTGAATTCTCTACAAGCATTCTTCCTGTCATATTGCTCCTTGGATCTGACCCCAGATTCAAATATCTTCTCTCTCACTCCCTCCAGATCTATTCCTACGAATTTTGACCTTCCCATCCAGCCTGGACACATGTGTGAGTTAGGTTTCCTCCCTCTTAATAGTTCAAATGGGGATACACCCGTAACACTGTGTGGTGCTAGTCTATATTGGAATGTTCTCTCCATTATGGTCCTGATCCAGTCACCTCCTGTTGCTACCGCAATTCTAATTGCATCCATGAGAGTGCGGTTGAAGCGTTCTACACACCCATTGGTCTGGGGATGATATAATGAAGTGGTTACTTGTTCTATTCCATGGTTACTCAAGAACTCTCTAAATTCCTTGGAAACCAATTGGGTCCCATTATCTGATAAACACTTTCTGGGGAATCCCTCTCTCCAAAATAATTGCTCCAAACATTTAATGATGCTACTGCTGGATATGTCTCTTAGTGTAAATATTTCGGGCCACTTGGATAATAAATCTATGACAACCAGTACATAGGTGTCTCTCCCACCCTTGATATTGAAAGGCCCTAGTAGGTCTAAAGCAACCTCATCCCATGGAACTGTGGATGGCTTTCTAACAGTCATGGGTACTTTTTGAATCCTGAGACCCTTATTACCTTCAATGCAATCACAACAATTGTTGACCACTTCTTCAGTGTCTTTGTCAAGATTAGGCCACCAAAATTCTGCTCTAACCAAGCCTTTGGTTCTAGGCAGTCCCAAATGCCCAACATGAGCTAGCTCAATTATTAATTTTCTCATTTTAATAGGTACAACCATCTGATGTCCTCTATGTAAGTATCCTTTATCAATCCAGAGTTCTTCCTTAACTTTGGCAAACCCGCCTAAATCACCAATATAGTTTCTTATTCTGTTCTGCGTCACTAATGTTAAAACACTCTGGTACAATTCATCCTCTGAACATGCATTGTCCCACTCCTCTTTCTTTACTGACTCATGAACCTGAAATATTTCAACACCTTTCTCACGAGTCAGAGGAGACTCCTCAGACACTGTTTCTCTCACTACTGATCTGGATAAGGCATCAGCAACTACGTTGGTTTCACCACTAATGTGAAGCATATCATATTGCAGGCCTTGTAGGGATGTCACCCACTTCATGATGCGTCTGGATACTCCCTCCAGACCACCTTTGGTAAATATTCCTATTAGGGGTTTATGGTCTGTACATACTGTGAATTCTCTGCCCCACAAATATCATTTGAACTTTTCCACTCCCCAGACACAAGCCAATGCTTCCTTTTCTACCACTGAATATCTGTTCTCAGGTCCTTTGAGAGATCTAGAGGCAAATGCTATGGTGTGTAAGCCCTCCTGATCTTCCTGCATTAGGACTGCCCCAATACCATAGTCACTTGCATCCACAAATAGTAATGAATGTCTACTTTCTTCAAACGTTTTCAAGATGGGTGCATTGACTATAGCATCTTTAATCTTACCAAACTCTTCCTCACAAGATTCATTCCACTTCAACGTAACACCTTTACGAGTCAACATCCTCATGTTCCTTGACAAATTTGCCAACCCTCTAACAAACTTGCCATAAAATTCAACCAGACCTAGAAAAGATAGTATATCTGCTTTGGATTTTGGTGCTTCCATCTTGCGAATAGCTTCTATGGCCTTTTCTTTGGGTTTGATCCCTTCACCTGTAATTTCATGACCTAGATATTCAACTTTGTCAGTTTTGAATATGCATTTCTCTAACGATACTGTAAGGCCAGCCTCTTTGAATATGTTCAACACTCTCTCTAACCTTTTATCATGTTCTGCTTCATTTTTCCCACATACTAGCACATCATCCTGGTAACACATGACACCTCTCTCTCCTCCCAGTAATCTGTACATGACGTTCTGAAATACACTAGCTGCTGAAATCAATCCAAATGGCATTCTTATACATCTGAAAAGGCCAATAGGGGTAATGAAAGCTGTGAGATATCTCGAATCAGGGTGTAATTCTACTTGGTGATATGCAGATTTGAGGTCAATAAGAGAAAATACTTTGGAATCAGACACCCCTGCCAATAAATCATCTATTCTGGGTAAAGGAAATTTGTCAGCCACTACATTTTTATTCAGGTGTCTAAGGTCTATGCATATCCGCAGAGATCCACTGCTCTTTCTCACTATTTCATTAGGACTAACCCACTCTGAGGAATCAATTCTCTCTATCACCCCTTCACTTTCCATTTTATTCAATTCACTCTCTACATCTTTTCTCAGGGCCAAGGGAATGGTCCGTAATTTGGCAACTTTGGGAATGGCATCCCTTTTCAAACGAATTTTGTGCACAAATCCCTTCAAGCACCCTAACTTAGTGCCACTCGAATGCCCTCTGGCCCCTTCCATAACAATGCTCGAGACCGATTTTCCACCGGATTTTCCACCTTCAACAGTCAAAACCTGTTCTGGGTGGCTTGCTTCAAGTCTTATCTTGAGCTCTGCCTGATCGCTCCAGGACAACAGCTCTCCACCTCTGTTGGCTACATGGATAGTCCCTAACGCCTTCCTGTCTTTGAATTGGAGCTCAGCTTCAAAGCACCCTAAAATTTCTATGGGCACATCTCCATAAGCATTTGCTCTGACTACATTCTCCCACAATGTACAACATCCAAATTTCTCCTTCCACACTTGCACACTTATCAAAGTATAATCTGCTCCACTGTCCATGAGCATTGATACTGGCACCCCTCCAACTAACACAGTTGCATATGGTTTCTTTTTCTTGACCTTCCCATCAATGGCATTGACTGAAAATATAACTTCTCTACCAGCATCATCAATTGATATAAATTCTTGATCTGCATTGACTTCATGTATTTGACTTGGGGCGGTATAAAAATTCCTACAGCATCTAGCCATGTGTCCTCTGACCCCACATTCATTACATATAATGTTTGATGCATAACATTCTTTGTCAGATGCTTTGTGATATAGACTCCCACATCTGAAACACCTCCTAATTGATGCACCTCTAGGATAACCAGAGTCCCTGCCACCCCTGAATGTAACATTCTCACTGGGCGACCCTCTGGTAGATGATCCTTGTCCCCATGCTCTGGTAAAGGGACCTTGGCGACCCTCAGGTCTCCTACCCATTTGCCAAGTGCGACGCGCAGTTGCCGCACCTCTCTGCATCACTCTCGAAACCTTATGTATGGCAGCTTCATTGTCATCAGTTTTGGGCTTATCTTGAGATGTATTATCCACTTGAAGCATTTGTATACATTTGTCTGTGTGTTCTATCATTTTCGCTATCTCAATTGCTCCATCAAGAGAAGGATTTCTTTCCTTCCATAACTCCTTCCTGATGTTATCATTAGAACACTTAATCATGAGTTGGTCCCTGACATGCTCATCTCGACAATGGTCAAATCTACATTTGATGGCTAAACCTCTAAGAGCAGTTACAAATTCCTCAATACTCTCTCCAGTTTTTTGAGTTCTCGTGGCAAATTTGTACCTTTCAAGAATTATATTTTCTTCAACACAGTAGTGTTTGTCTAATTTTGCTAATGTTTTCTCATATGGACCCCCATCAGGAATGTCTGGAGGTTCTGGTAGTTTTTTGACCACTTCCTGTCCTGCGGCACCTAAACAGTGAAATAGGAGCGCCTCTTTGCGCTCATTGGAGAAATTGGGTCCAAATGCTGCCAGTGCATATTTTTGAAAACCCTCTTTCCAGTCTATCCAACGCACTCTGGGCTCACCTGGTGTAGGCAGGAAGAAGATTGGGGCTGGGACGTTTGCCATGTCGTGAATTAATTAATGTCACCCCCAGGTAGGAAACCTTACACAGCCACACTGTCACTTACTTGTACTTAAATTTTATAAGGTGTGATTTCAGGTGGAACCTGTGCTGATATTGTCAGCGCTGTCTGTGGTAGTTGCAATTTGTGATCCACAGGTCAGCCTCCTCCGTAATCCACAGGTGATCCAATTTGTGATCCACAGGTCATCCAACCTCCTCAATATTCGTGCTCAGCTCCAGTATGCTTTTATGGTTCTCTCCACTGCCAGGCACTGACTTCTTTCTTGGTGCTCCGCTCCAAAATGCTCTTTGCTGGTTTACTCCGCTCCAGGAGGATGGCCGTGTTTCTCGCCTGCTATTACACAACACATCTAGTGTAACACTCCGTCCATTTGCATCCAAACTGTAATCAATATTGCTGCAGTGTTGCTGCTGCTGGGGGCCTTTTCTCCTTGGCCCAATCCTCGTCGCCAATGTTAATATGTAAATGACCACGCTTCACGCTGATGCTTGTCTTTATAGAGAGGCTTTATTTCTTTAGTTCATCCAAGAGAAAGGCCCCCAGCTGTGGCTGTCCTCCTGCTCTCAATCCTCTCTCTCTCTGCTGCTAGAATGTGGAACCTTTGCTTAATCATAACAACAAAGGTTCCTTGGTAACTAGGTTACATGGCAGCAGCTGAATTGATGTGATTGTAAACTCAATGAAGTAAATGTAACCACCTCCTAACAGGCTGGCATGGCCAGTAAGGCTTGATGCTGGAAGGCATTTCAGCCTTCCCACGCCAGCCGTAGTGCCAGGGACCTCACCAGCGTTCCAGCTAGCCTGCGTTCCAGCACGTCCGGTAAGTGGCCTGTTTGTTTGTGTTTGTGTGTGGGGTCTGTTCTGCTGTATGTTTGTGCTGTGTTTGAGATGCGGGGGGGAGGGGTGTACATGAATGTTTGTTTTTGTATGTTTGTGTTGTGCATGTTGAGATGCAGGGGTGGGGGGGGTGTCGGGTGTGCATGAATGTTTGTTTTGGAGTGTAAGTGTGGTGTATGTTGAGATGCAGGGTCTGTATGGGTGCATGCTTGATAGTTTGTATGCTGAGTTGAGGGGTGGGGGGCTTGGGTCTGTATGGGTGCATGTTTGAGAGTTTGTATGCTGAGTTGGGGGGTGGGGGTTTTGGGTCTGTATGGGTGCATGTTTGAGAGTGTGTATGCTGAGTTGGGGGTGTGTGGATTTTGGGCCTGTATGGGTGCATGTTTGAGAGTTTTATGCTGAGTTGTGGGGGTGGGGGTTTTGGGTCTGTATGGGTGCATGTTTGAGGGTTTGTGTGCTGAGTTGGGGGGTTGGGGTTTCGGGTCTGTATGGGTGCATGTTTGAGAGTTTGTATGCTGAGTTGGGGGGGTGGGGGTTTTGGGTCTGTATGGGTGCATGTTTGAGAGTTTGTATGCTGAGTTGGGAGGTGTGGGGGGTTCGGGCCTGTATGGGTGCATGCTTGGGAGTTTGTATGCTGAGTTGGGGGGGTGGGGGTTTTGGGTCTGTATGGGTGCATGTTTGAGGGTTTGTATGCTGAGTTGAGGGGTGGGGGTTTTGGGTCTGTATGGGTGCATGTTTGAGAGTTTGTATGCTGAGTTGAGGGGTGTGGGGGGTTCGGGTCTGTATGGGTGCATGTTTGAGAGTTTGTGTGCTGAGTTGGGGGGTTGGGGGTTCGGGTCTGTATGGGTGCATGTTTGAGAGTTTGTATGCTGAGTTGGGGGGGTGGGGGTTTTGGGTCTGTATGGGTGCATGTTTGAGAGTTTGTATGCTGAATTGGGAGGTGTGGGGGGTTCAGGCCTGTATGGGTGCATGCTTGGGAGTTTGTATGCTGAGTTGGGGGGTGGGGGTTTTGGGTCTGTATGGGTGCATGTTTGAGGGTCTGTATGCTCAGTTGAGGGGTGGGGGTTTTGGGTCTGTATGGGTGCATGTTTGAGAGTTTGTATGCTGAGTTGGGGGGCATGGGGGGTTTGGGTCTGTATGGGTGCATGTTTGAGAGTTTGTATGCTGAGTTGGGGGTGAGGGGGGTTCGGGCCTGTATGGGTGCATGTTGAGTTTGTATGCTGAGTTGAGGGGGTGGGGGTTTTGGGTCTGTATGGGTGCATGTTTGAGAGTTTGTATGCTGAGTTGGGGTGGCGGGGGGTTCAGGTCTGTATGGGCGCATGTTTGAGAGTTTGTGTGCTGAGTTGGAGGGCTGGGGGGTTCGGGCCTGTATGGGTGCATGTTTGAGAGTTTGTATGTTGAGTTGGGGGGGTGGGGGTTTTGGGTCTGTATGGGTGCATGGTTGAGAGTTTGTATGCTGAGTTGGGGGAGGGGGTTTTGGGTCTGTATGGGTGCATGTCTGAGAGTCTGTATGCTGAGTTGGGGGGCTGGGGGGTTTGGGGCATAGTGTTTGGTTGGGGGTGGGAGCCATGGGCCATAGTGTTTGGTTGGGGTGGGGGGCCATGGGGCATAGTGTTTGGTTGGGGGTGAAGGGGCCATGGGGCATAGTGTTTGGTTGGGGGTGGGAGCCATGGGGCATAGTGTTTGGTTGGGGTGAGGGACATGGGGCATAGTGTTTGGTTGGGGGTGGGAGCCATTGGGCACAGTGTTTGGTTGGGGGTGGGAGCCATGGGGCATAGTGTTTGGTTGGGGGAGAGGGACATGGGGCATAGTGTCTGCTTGAGGTGTGGGGGCCATGGGGCATAGTGTTTTGTTGGGGGTGAGGGGGCCATGGGACATAGTGTTTGGTTGGGGATGGGAGCCATGGGGCATAGTGTTTGGTTGGGGGTGAGGGACATGGGGCATAGTGTTTGCTTGAGGGGTGAGGGACATGGGGCATAGTGTTTGGTTGGGGGTGAGGGGGCCATGGGGCATAGTGTTTGGTTGGGGGTGGGAGCCATGGGGCAAAGTGTTTGGTTGGGGGAGAGGGACATGGGGCATAGTGTTTGCTTGAGGGGTGGGGGCCGTGGGGCATAGTGTTTGGTTGGGGGTGAGGGGGACATGTGGCATAGTGTTTTGTTGGGGGTGAGGGGGCCATGGGGCATAGTGTTTGGTTGGGGTGAGGGGGCCATGGGGCATAGTGTTTGGTTGTGGGTGGGAGCCATGGGGCATAGTGTTTGGTTGGGGGTGAGGGACATGGGGCATAGTGTTTGGTTGAGGGGTGGGGTCAATGGGGCATAGTGTGTGGTTGGGGGTGAGGGGGCCATGGGGCATAGTGTTTGGTTGGGGGTGGGAGCCATGGGGCATAGTGTTTGGTTGGGGGTGAGGGACATGGGGCATAGTGTTTGCTTGGGGGGTGGGGGCCATGGGGCATAGTGTTTGGTTGGGGGCGAGGGGGTCATGGGGCATAGTGTCTGGTTGGTGGTGAGGGGTCCATGGGGCATAGTGTTTGGTTGGGGGTGGGAGCCATGGGGCATAGTGTTTGGTTGGGGGTGAGGGAGCCATGGGGCATAGTGTTTGGTTGGGGGTGGGAGACATGGGGCATAGTGTTTGGTTGGGGGTGAGGGACTTGGGGCATAGTGTTTGGTTAGGGGTGGGAGCCATGGGACATAGCGTTTGGTTGGGGGTGAGGGGGCCATGGGGCATAGTGTTTGGTTGGGGGTGAGGGGGCCCTGGAGCATAGTGTTTGGTTGGGGGTGAGAGGGACATAGGGCATAGTGTTTGGTTTGGGGTGGGAGCCATGGGGCCTAGTGTTTGGTTGGGGGTGAGGGACATAGGGCATAGTGTTTGGTTGGGGGTGGGAGCCATGGGGCATAGTGTTGCACTCCAAGAGTGAACCCAATAATAAAGCAAAAACATGCACATTTAGGAGATGTACATCCTTTGCTTTTTGAGGAAACCTGACTCAACGAAGGTCATACTCCTCTTGGGCAATCAAAACAGCAAACTATAGCAGTCCAAGATAACGGAATGTCCAATCAAGGGTCAATAAAATATCATTTATTTCTATTTAGTTATTGTATATCGTCTGTTTAATTAAATTATATATAACAATGGAAAATGTGTAGCACAAAATGTAAGTTTGAAATACAAATAAAAATCGTTAATCCTCAAAAACATTATTTTTCCATGTGTTTAATACAAATTGGGGGTTGAAAAAGCCTCCTGCCACGCCCCGCCTACCGCCACGCCCACATTTACTTTTCAGCCCACTATAGCCATCATGTAAGGTACTTTCGGCCCTCTGTCAAAATCAGTTCTGCACCCCTGCTCTAGGCCTTTATACAATCTTCTTGCTTCTCTGCGGGTTCTGTTAGTAAATTATGCGGACGATACTCAGATTGTGATTGAGCTATCTGGCTCTTATTATAATGACTCTGAAAGACTCAATTAAGTCTTTCAGGCCATACAGTCATGGATGGCAGTGAACTCCTTGGCCTTGAACAACTCTAAAATGGAGCTGCTTATTCTTGGCACCCAACAAAAGCTGATAAAACTTGATGCACAGATCGCTGGTAATGTCATCAAAGTCTTTGAATCTGGTAAAACATTAGGTGTTTTCTTTAATTAACACTTATACTTCAAGAAACACATTTCATATCTTAAGTCCTCCTGTTCTCACTATAGTCACCTGCTATGGCAGATTCGCCCTTATCTCTCAGAGGCAAATAGAGCCATGATTGCTGCTGCTATTATTAACATGAAATTAGACAATTGCAATAGCTTGCTAGTCGTTACTTCACAAACTAATATGAAAAAGCTGCAGGTGACACAAAATGGAGCATTGCATGCTGTTTGTGGACTGGGTCGTCAATCCCAGGTGTCTGAGGTCCCGTAGGAAATTGCACTGGCTCCCGGTGGACCAGAGAATTCAGTTTAAGGGCTCTGTCATGGTGTTCAAGTGTATGTTACGCTCACCTGGTCTCTGCAGAGGCATTGGGGCACGGTTGCATCCCTCCATGAACTTGAATCACCCTCTTCAGGCCTCTGCCTCAGTAGAAAACCTGTGAGCGGTGGTACGTGGTGATACTGCTCCTGCATGGAGATAAGAGTGTATGAGTGCGCCGATCTGTGATTGTTGTACCTCTCAAACCCTTCACCCCAAAGTACGGTTTCTGTGAGCATACGCCAGCCCATAAAGCTCACCTGTGAATTATGGAAGATAAGCTCTCCGTCCTGCTACTTCTGGCAGGAGCGCGTCGAATGGGATCTAGTTCCTTCACTGACCCCTGATAAGGATTAGTCCAGTCCAACTGCGACTATGTTTCTCCTTATGATTGGTAAGTCTTTCTTGACTTCTTGTGATGCTGTTTGTTCTCTTTAATCTCTGTATATGTTGCTCGTATTTATGCCCGCAATAATGTCTCTCTTCTGTTTTCTTCCCTTAGATGGAAATGCGGCCTCAATGCAGCTGTGAGACGCGAGACGCGAGACGCGGCCGGATGGAAGATGGATGCAACCACAATGCTCGACAGCAGGTAAGTTATGGTTTAAGGGAAAGCGCAAAGTGTGGCGAAACTCAACCGTAAAACTGACAGTTTTTTCGATGTCTAACCTTGTCTTCTGTTTTTCCTTGCAGGCACTGCTGTTAACAATGGAGCGTGTCATGCTGCGGTGCCAAGATGAAGATTTTGGCGTTCCGGAAAGTTAAAGATGAATACTTGGTTCGCCGAAGAGATGAACAGGTAAGAACAGCTTCCCCCAGTTGGTTAGCATGCTGGCAGGAAGCAGGATGTCCAGGAAGCAGGATCTTTAAAGGTAAGTCTGACCTCAGGCGATGGTGAGCGTTATGCTGCTTGCAAGTGCAGAATAACGCGAAGCGTCTGTCTTGAGGATCGGGGCAGCTTATATAGCTGAGATCGTGGGCATGCCCATTAGGGCCGACTTACCAGCCACACCCTGCCACTCCTAGAGAGTGAGCACATGCAAAGGCAATCCATTAGCAGCCATACCCAAGAATACACTTGGGGCTGCTTAATGGATGGAATGTTCAAGGTTAATGCATCTGAAGTGCTATGTCCATAATAAAAGTCTATTGGTGTTAAATGGATGTTCTTGTTTACTTTTGTTCATGAGCCTGGCGCCAAAGGCGCCAGGACAGTGTCCACTCGGGTCTCCTGTGCATGCGACCCCTGCATGTCTGTGCCCCTGACTTCATGACCATGACAGTGTAACATATGTGAAGCCTCTGCATACCTTTCTTCAATAGATTCCTTTTAGGCGAACTCTGTGCTCTAATAACAATATTAGACATCTTCAACCTCGAGTCCTTCTTAAGCTTTAATGCCGGGAAACCTGCTCTTTCGAACACCCTTACCCGGATCTCAGAGGTTGTGTATCGACTGCTCAATTTATGAACCAGGCCTTTGGGTGAGTGGTGCAATACAAGAATTATATAGATAGATAGATAGATAGACAGACAGACAGACAGACAGATAGATAGATAGATAGATAGATAGATAGATAGATAGATAGATAGATAGATAGATAGATAGATAGATAGATAGATAGATAGATAGATAGATAGAATGGCCCCACCGGTGAGACCTAGAAAGTCTCACCTGTATCTGTGTGGTGGGCATGTCCCAGTCCTTCACACCTTGTACCTTTGCTTCTTGAGGTTGTTTCTTACCTCCACCGACTAGGCGGCCTAGGTAAGTCCCTGTGCCCTGCGCTATGTGGCACTTTGTGGCCTTGATAGTCAGACCTGCGTTCTGCACCACCTGCAGCACTTGTTTCAGGTGGGATAAGTGATACTCCCAGGTGTGGCTGAACAAAGCAGTGTTGTCTAAGTAGGAAACACTGAAGTTTTCCAGTCCAGACAAAACCTGGTTAATCATCCTCTGAAAAGTGGCAGGGGCATTCTTCAATCTCAAGGGCATCACAGTAAACTAATAATGTCTTTCTGGGGATGAGAATGCTAACCTCTCTCTCATTCCATCTGTCAAGCTGACCTGCCAGTACCCTGTCATGTACTTGGCAGCAGCAAGCTTTTCAATGAGCTCATCAGCCTGAGGAATGGAGTGAGCATCTGTCTTCGCAACAGAATTGGGCCCTCTGCAGTCCACACAAAAGTGGACTTCCGTCTTCGCATCAGTTGGTCTTTAAAGGGACCAGGACCACTGGGCGAGCCCAGGATTTGTGGGATGGCTCTATCACTACTAGGGATAACATCTTGGAAACTTCCTCCTTGATGGTGACCCTGACCTTATCGGACATTACGTGAATCCTACTCTTCACCGGCTTACTGTCTCCAGTGTCCACATCATGGGTGCACTTATCTGCATGACTTTGAGTCAGTGAAAACAGGCGGGCAAACTGTCCAAGTAAATGGTGACAATCTGTCAGTTGCTGTTCTAACAGGTCTGTTGCAAGGTTGACACCTTCAACTGACCCATCTGTGGCTTCAATCTGCAGGAGGTCTGGGGGGGTTCGGTCTCCTCAGTCTCTCCATCAGTCACTAATGCCATGACCAAGTCATCTCAGCTATAACAGGGTTTTAGCCGGTTGACATGAAAGACCCGGCACATCTGTTTAGGTCCTTTCACGTCAATGAGATAATTCACCTCACTGACATTTTCCAGCACACAGAAAGGCGCAGTCCATTTGTCCTGAAGAGCACTGGGTTTGGGTTTGACAGGCTCCATAATCAACACCCACTTGTCTGGAGAATAGACTGTCACTGTGGCCTTCTAGTCGTGCCAGTGCTTCATCAGCTTGTGACAGGCCTTTAGGTTTTTTTTTACTTTTCCATGTACTTTGACATTCTACACCGAAGGCTAAGTACATAGTCCATCACACCTCACATAGGGGATGAGGGGTTGCCCTCCCATCCCTCCTTCACTAGAGTGAGGGGACCTCGTTCAGGGTGTCCAAACAGAAGCTCAAAGAGACTAAACCCTTCTCCATTCTGTGGCACTTCCCTGTAGGTGAACAGAATGCATGGCAACAGAATATCCGAGCCACCTATCATGCCTTTCAGTGCCTTGTTGAACTGCTCTGTACAGGGGGTCCATCCCCCACACACCCTATGGCTCAGAAGACATCCATGGATTCTCATGCTCCTATCCTTCAGGCAGAGTCAGGGATGAAACAGATGCCTGGGAGTCAAAACGTGTCTTTAATCATCAAGAAAAAAAACACACTATATCCATGTCTGCATCCAACCTATCTTTATAGATTTTCTAAAATTATGCAACATTTTAATGTAAATTAGCACCTTGTGAATGGTGGGCTTTGATAGGACAGGTTAATTAAAGGGCAACCATCCCTTTGTTACCATTGGATAACATTATCACATGTGTACAACAATTTTTCATTAGCATACCTGGCATCCCCAGCTTTTCTCTGATGCACAAAATTAATACGTCTATTTTAGAATTGGCTGGACATTGCTATAAAAGTGCTCAACTCCTGCGAAGAACATTCTTATGACGTCAATGTCTGCACCTTATCTACTTCCTGAGGTTATGCCAAGTTTTCTGGTACACAACACCATTAGAGAATGTAAATATATCCTCATATTTATGGTGCCAAATAATACAGCTGAGCTTTTGAAACTAATTTGAGCACTTTCTCCACAAGAACCTAAGAACATAGATAAATGTGTCAGAAGCTTCTATTAATTGCCTAGCCTTATCTCATTCTTGTCTGATGTGTATGCCAATTCCATTTTCAACCTACAAACATCATATCTTGTTACAAGATACTGCCAAAACTGTTTTACTCATATCATTAATAGTTTTAAATTCCAAATTTCTGATTTTGCTGCCAAAATCTGTGCATCAGTCCTTCTTGCTTATCTCAAAACCCTTTGCATTGTTTATAGTTCCCGACACCTGGCTTCATAGGATTGGAAACCATTTGAATTTGAGTATCCATTTTAAAATCACTGTGCATTTCTTCTATCAGGAAGCTACATTCTGCATTTATTTAAGCATTTTCATTTTGTAGACACCTTATTCACAAAATATCCCTTTAGCACCTATGGAGTGTGTGCAATATAAATGCATCCTTCATTTCCTGTGCCACCCAAAACCAAGTGTGTGCAGTGATCTCTATTTCTAATGTACTCTTTACTTTTAATAAAGGTAATGTAATCCTGATTTCCACAATGATGGCCAGGAGAGTGAACTATTTGACCTACATACCATTTTACATATATATCAGATGAGGGGGAGGTGCTGGCACCCCCTGTACATTCCCCCCTCTGGTCGATATTCGATCAGAATTCACTATTCGACCAACAACTAACCTTGTACCTAGTGTCTACCCTCCCCCATATGCTGTTTACCTATGCATCCCGATCTCAGTCACCACCCTCAATGCAATGCTCTATCTCAGCATGGGACGTATCCTGAAAGACACGTCTAAAGAACCAATGGTGTCTCCAACCATATTATATTCTCCTAATCAGATATATATATATGTATCCCTTTTTTTGTCAAAAGTTGTGGCATATGTTTTCCCTCTTTTAATCCTTGAATGTATGTACATTTCGTCAAACAGTAACTTGGTTTGCTCCCATCTTGTTAACACCCCTGTTACCCAATTAAATGTTAAATAACATGCACAACAAGTGATTTCAGCCACCACAAGAATCAGGAGATATTGTTAGAACAATATTTGCTATCCCTTGTGGGAACCCACCAGCCCATTTTTTACTGTTACTTCCATTTCTCTTTCCTCCCACCCCACAACGCTTCCTTGGTCCCTGCCTTATTTCCCATTCACTTCTATTACATCTTCTGACTGTCATCTTATTCGTCTTCCAGCTGTGCATCTTCCACCCGATTCTTTGTTTTCCTTATTCCAAGTCCAAGGACTTTTACATTTAGTCCATGTATCATGTATATGTCTTTGTGGCTGATTTTCAGCTAGTTCAAGGGCCGCTTAATTCATAGGCCATTCTACTGCTTCTTTAAACAAGATAGTCAGTCAAGGGGATATTAAATGTTCTGTGAGACACAAGGATGGGGGAGTTTCATAAAGAGAGTTATTGCTTTTATTTTTAGTCACAACTGGCTGTGTCCCTCAAAACCCTTTATTTTTTATTTTTTTATTTTTTTTAATGGTATGTTTGGTAAACAAAACTTTTCATTATATTGGTCTCTTGAAGAATCGCTCAGTAAATTGCCATGGGTCGATGTCCTTTTTTTAGTTTTTCGTATTCTTTTCGATTTCTATCCAAAATTTGATGGGCATTAGAATTAGATGTTTGTCATTGCCTTTTAGTAGTTGGTTCCAGCGTTCTTTTGTGGTCATCTGTTTTTTTGATATTCTGAAGAATTCTTTGAATAGATTTCTTTTTTCTTGTAGGCCTGGGCATATCATAATGATATGGAACAATGTCTCTTTGGTTCCCCCATTCTGGCAGAAACGGCAATCTGCAGATTTAATTTCTGTCTGTTGAGTGATACTCATATAGTCTTGAGTTGGTAGGATGTTCAATCGGAACCTTAAGAATAGATCTCGGGACTGTCGATCTTGAAAGCAGGTCAGGTATGGGGGAAGTTCATGTAGGGCTCTTATGTCTGTTTTGCATACTTGGTGGAGTTTATAGTTGGTTTGGTCTTCGAGGGTTTTTATCCAGTCATTCCTCTGTAGCGTTAGTTTTGCATGTTGTGGCCTGTTTATTAGCGTTTCTTCGGTAATGCCTTCGGCGTCCATTTTGGACTTGATCTTATTGGTCCATTGTTGGAGAACCGTTGCGTTCAGTGCGTTGTTTTTGCTTTTCTATATTTCTATCGCTGGAATCTTTTCATGACTTATTATTATTCTGTAAAGAGCCATCTGTTTCCATAGTATCATGGATTGTAATGATTGCAACGCCAGTTTAAATTGGATCCTTGTCATGGGGAAACTTTTCGGTAATGCCAGTGTTTTTCTCCAGAATATTGCTTCATAGAGGTGCCATTTCAGTCCTTGGTTGTTTGCTAGGGTTTCGCCAGCGTAAATCAATATGGGAACAACTTTTTGTTTATAGAAAGTGATTGTTGATTTGAAGGAATATGTCCTGAATTTGCAGTAATAGAACCGACCCAATCTGGCTAGGGTCCTAGCTTTGTTTTCGATGTGCATTTTCCACTGTTGTTCCGTGGATGACGCATTTATTATTACCCCCAGATATATGATGACATTTGTTGTTCCAATTTCTTTCCCTTCGAGGTAAAACTTTGTTTTTTTTTCGGTTCTTCTTTGTTCTTTGAGTAATTAGGTTCATTACTTTGTTTTTTTTATGTTGATCTGAAATTCATTAGCTTTCATGTAAGTCACTACTTTGTCCAGAGTTTTTTGTAGAACTGCTGTGGTTTTATCCATGACTGTGATGTCATCAGCGTATATTAATGATAGAACTGATTCATTATTAAGTTTCGGTGGATTTGCAAGTGGATCTTTGATTGAGTTGATAAAGTGAAAGTATTGATCGGTTGTGTAACTTTACCATGTTTTGTTAGCCTGACTCGGACTGAAGTGTTGGTGTATAGTTGTTTGATTGGATGAAGAATTGCTAGTGGACAGCCCCATGTTGTTAATTTAGTCCATAGTTTTATTCTATTACTGAGTCGAATGCCATTTTTAGGTCGATAAAAACTGCATGTACCTGTTGATTTCTTAGTGCAGCTTCGTATTTGAGAAGGCTCAGTATTATCAAGTTGACGTTGGTTACAGTTTTGCCTACAAATCCTGTTTGCCTTTTCTCTAGTTTCCCGTTATTTGCTGCCCAATCGGTACGTTTTTTCAATAGAAAGTTTGCAAAAAACTTTCCTTGTGGGTCAAGTAAGGCTATGGATCTGTAGTTATGTGGGTTCTTTCTGTCGCCAATTTTGAAGATTGGGATCAAGATGGCTAATGTCCAACTACTTGGGATTTTTTGAGTTTTTTCTATGCTAAGGAGCAGATGGGAAAAGAGGCTAGCCCAGTTTTCTGGTGCATCCTTCAGGATTGTGTTTGACAGTCCATCTGGGCCTGGTGCTCTTGATGGATTTAGAGTTCTGATGGCTTGAATGATGTCCTTGGTTTCCCATTTCAGATTCCACAGAGGACAGATGAGTTCTTGTTGGGTGGTCTGTACAGATGTACTGATGTTATATAAAGTGTTGAAATGTGTAGTCCACGCTTCCGGATCGACTTCTTGGATCATATTTGTTGTTCTGTTGTTTCCGTTTCGGAGGGACCATAATTGCCTCGTATTTTTCCCTTTGATTGCTGCTAGAATAGCTTCAGCATCCGCTTGTAGCAGTAATCCCTTGGCTGATTTGATGAAGTTAGCGTAATTCTGTTTTTCTTTTTTATGGTGATATTTGCTGCTGTTGTGTTTAGTTTTTTCAGTTGGTGTATTTTTTTAAGCATTTCTCTCCTTTCTTTGATGTCCGTATCGAATGCGTGTTTATGTTTAACAATGGAGTTGGTGCTTTTGGGGGTCTGGTAATCTCTGAGTACCCATTCGTAGTTGAGTTTTTCATGATCAGGCATCAATGATCTTTCAAATGTCGATACTAGCTTGGTTGTTTGGTGCTGTTTTAATCTTAGTTTCGTTAGACCGTTGTTTATTTCAAGATCTGGGAGGTTGAGGGAGAAATTCTCGATATGTTCTGCCTGCCATGTTATTGATATTTGGCAATGGTCGCTATTAGATTGTGCTGTGTTTTCTGTGGCAATGAGGTTATTCTTTATTCCTTCAGAGATGTAAATATAGTCAATAATCGATTTCGATTTTCCGCTGGACCATGTTGGCGGCATTTGACCTTGTATGTTTAGCAGTTGTTCTGTTAGTATTAGTTTTCGGATCTCGATCTCTTTAGTCCATTTTCTTTCTCTTGGGGATATTTTCTGGATATCTAGACGCATTCCTTCAGAGTTGTAAATCACTGGCGACTACAAACTCAGTTTTCGCGAAGGAGTTTGCTATTTTGTCGAACTCGTTGTAGATGGAGTCTATGAACTTATTATCAGTCATTGCTATTGCGTTCCAGTATATGTTGAAGATTGCTAAATGTGTTCTGTTTGGAGGTTGCTCTGGTTTGGATGACGGAGTCAAAAGGCAGATGAAATTTGTATTGGGCCGATGGGTGGATGTTTTTCTTTTTAACAATTGACCAACCGGATGATGGTCGGCCTTGTTGTATGGTGATTGCCGGGTTCATATATGTAGAAAACCCATCGCAGACAACTTCTGTCGATATCCAGGTCTCTTGGAGGCATATTATAGCCATTTATTTTTGGTTTGTAGCTCCCTCTAAAAGAAGATGTTTGAACCCTCTCGTGTTCCATGAAGATAAAGTTATTTCAGTTGTTGGATTTCCATTTGGGGTTGGTTGTTATAGAAAGGTTTTCCTTTGTGTGCTTCGGTGTTTGCTTCTGGTTGATGAATTTCTGTTGGGATGCGTTGGGGAGATTATCTCCCTTGGTACTTCTGTCGTTCTGTTTTTCTGGTATGAATTTGGTTGCCTAAACAGGTGGTCTTTTCCTGTTAGGTATGGTTCTTCAGTTGTTCGTGGTCTACTTGAAGATTGTTGTTGGTCGTATTTGCGATGAATCGGGGCAGCTTGAGGTCTGGTGTTAGTATCCGATTTCTTTTCTTTGAGAGCCATGAATCTTGTTACTTGGATTTGTTCTATGATGAAGCCCCATTTGGCCAGTTGTTTTTTGGTGGACATAACTAGTTGAGTCGTTTGGTTGTTATGGAAGTCAATATGGACTGTTTCCATCTTTTTCTTGTTCGGAAAATGTATAACGTTGATGTCTTGAGTAGCGATCTTCGACAGTATCGGGATAGCGTTGAGTAGGCAAAGAGTGTTCACTCTATTCAAGATTCGTTTTTCGTGAGCCTTAAATCTGAAGCAGTTAGCGAGAGTCTGAATATGTTTGGTTCCTGACGCGAATCTGTAAATGTATGTCTGATTAAAGATGTGTTTGTTTCAATTGGTCTGTGGGATGTATTTACCCATGCATCCGAGCCATACCTCAAAACTGTGCAGTACTGACATGGAAAACATCATGATGGCCAGAGCTTCCCAGAAAATGCACAGGGAAATGCATGAAGAATAGGCTGCCACTCATTGTTGCCGATGTTATGGGCACAGAAGGACACTGCCTAAAACCACCATTGGACTACCCACACAGTAGTCTGAAACCATTGGGAATGGCAATGCTGATTGCCAAAAGCAAACCCATCTGTGGAGAATTCATTTTCTTAAATCCCAAAAAGGGGTGCAGTACCAGTACTCACCACTATCCAAAAGCCGGCATTTTAAAACCACCAGATTTTACTTTTTTTGTAGAAAACTGAATAAATGAACCCAAGGCATGCCAAAGAAAGACTTACTGAGAGGTGGATACAATGTAAAGTTATATTCTGAAGTGACTTGAAGGTTTATAACAAGACTGGCTGCGCTGTGGATTTCAGCAGTTTAAGTAAATTTGGACTGAAAGACACTAAAAAAAAATCTAAATGTTTAAATTGACTGAGTGACCTACTTTTGAGTGTCACATAGGTTGCAATTGTTTAAATGTCATGGTTTTAAACTTAGAATCAGCATTCTAGCTGCATATGTGAAAATGTTTAGTTTTATTTGAATGCAGAAACTGGGGAACAAAAAGTGACATTTTATCTGAAACTGGCTTAAAGAGATTCCAATTCTGCCTAGCAACTACCCCCCATCAGGAGTGAAACTTGAGTCACAGCTGTGTTCCCAGGCCTAGCTGCCCTTATGCTGCTCACACCAAAAGGGATATGACACTTCCCTGATTGAATTACCTGGGCTCTGCAGGAAATTGAACAAAGCCCTGTCCTGACTCAGGCAAATGTTTTATTGGCGGGAGTCGTAAATGGAGCTTCCTCTTGGCAAAAGCTGGGAGTGGCAGGGTCTCTGAGCTTGGCAGAAACTGGAAAGACTGGTTTCTGTACCATGTGACATGAAAAGACACACCTCTATAGCCAGAATATGGTTTTAGAAAAAGATGAATAACTCATAGAGCGGACATGTGAAAATTGTATAAATGACACCATAATTCTTGTGATTTTTCTGCCCACATTTTAAGAGGTTTTTAGAACCGGTGGTATGTTCAGGGGGGTTTTAGAGGAAAAGAGGATATTACTCAAAATGTGTGCATGTGAAAAATCTGACACTTCATCAATTAATGTCCATACTCCTTGCGCACATGTGTGTAAATTTGGGGTAATGTCCGGAATTGCAAACCAGTTAAAAAGTGCAAAATATTGCCATTTCTGAATGCAAGCTCCCAGGAAGAGCAGAGTTTGAACAGGAGATACCTCCTGTGATATGTGAGGGGTGCATATGATTTTAAAACAATATGTACCTCTGCAAATATGTATTTGTTTCAAATCTAGGTTTGTGTGTAAGTTGACAGGAGGAGTGGACTTTCTGCAGGCTGTAAAATGACATCACTCTGACACAACTTAGCTCCCCCAATCAAGTGAGAAATGGAAGTTTGACCAATTAGAAGCTGAGAGAGAGGTAGGGTCAGTGATGCTAGAACACACCCACATTCTAAACACATAAAAGCAGAGAGACAGGACAGATAGGGACTTTCATTTCCATCTGCCGCTGGAAGCTCTGCCGGAAAAATCCATATTTACCTCCATCAAACCTCCAGAGAGACAAACTAGAGACTTCAAATCCATCAATCTCCAGAGAAAGCTGTGCAGAAAGATCCAGACTTTAAATCCCTCAATCTTCAGAATCCAGAGAGAGAGCAGACCCAGATCACTGTGAAGTGCAGAGACCAGAGTCCCGTCTAAAACCTGACCAGATCCATGGCGAGGCCCATTTCACTCAAGAATATAGTGTGAGTACATAGCAAAACTGTGCAGAACCCAATCTCTTAGTTAAAATAATATAATCCAAGCTATTTTAATCTAAGTAGAACTGCCTCCTAACTGTCACCTGTCATTTGTAAAGCTGTCACTTGTCATTTTCTAGTTGCAAGCTGCACTTGTCTTTTTGAACTTTAAAATTTCAAATCTGAAAAACGACCTTTATTTAATCGCTCATATCTCTGCGACCGTTTGTGCTAGAGACTTGCAGTAACTTTCATCTGAAAGCTGAGAATCTTAGCTTTTAACCGCACCAAGAACCACATTCCTACCCCTTATAGTTTTACCGCAATCGCGGAACACGCATTCGCGAATTTTGCCGCGATTTGAAAATTTCTCCACTTGCAAAAAGATAGCTGCTTTTGCTTTCCTCTGAAAAAAAATCGTTTGCCTCATAAAAACTATCCCTGCATCACTGCTAGAGTGAGCCTGAGCTAATATTAACTTGATTTCACTCACCCTGAACCTCTAAAGGGAATTAAAAGCATTTTAGCATATTTTTTTCTACATTGCCAGCACATTTAAAAGCATTTTGCCTGTGTTTTCAACTTCTGTAGTCTAAGTTGCTGGGTGAACTGAATTACATTTGAATTGCATTTCTGAGAACTGTGTGCTTCCTTCCATTTCCTTGCATTGCATAAAAAGGGGGGGGTGAATTGCCAGAGAAAGTGATTACATTGTTTGGTTGAAATCATATTGAGTATTTTCTGTACTGCATGCATTGAATATTGCATCCACCTGAGCTTACATAAAGCATTCTGTACCACCTTCTTCTTTTGTTCCTATTCACCTGTGTGCTACCTTATCCATTTCATGTCAACTCCTTATTGATTATAGAGAAGCGTGTTGGTGCCAGATTCTCCGTTGTTAATCTTTATCATATCAGATTAAGTGTGCTATTCAATTATTAATTTATTGTAAAGTGTGATATATATATCTATTGTTTAAATTATCAAATAAACCTTTTAACTTGCAAAACAGAACTACTTCTTGGCTCAGTGGGGTCAGGAGGATTCCAACAGAGGGGTGTTATATAGGGGTAGTCATCCAGAACGCATGAACTGGACATAAAGATATATCAATAAGGGTTTTCATTCAGTATTCTAGACTAGGCGTTGACTTGGCTGTAGTGCTGAATTGAATCCTCTTACAAATTGGGGGCTCGGGCCGGACGTTTGGGTTAGAATACCACTTATGCAGCTTAATACAGCGTGCCAGCTGACCAGATACACATATCCAGTCGGATCACCACGCTGCATTACGCTGTGAAGCATTCCTCAAAAGGGACACTCCAAGAAAAGTTCTGTTCTGCAAAAATAAAATACAAACTTCTGTAAGTCAGGACAGAGACCAATCTCTAGAATGACGACCTTGGTAGATATGAAAATAGCCAGAGAGCACTTCTTACATAAACTATTTGTGAGAGGTGAATGGGCTGAGCAGGGCCAGGATGCCTGGTTGCAGGCCATCACGCGACAGGTCACTGAAACAGGGTCAGACTTATGGAGAGATCACGGTCCATTACATGTGGCCCTGAGTGAACTATATATGGCTCCTAAGGCCAAAGATGAACACGACAAGATTGTTAGGATAGCGGCATATTTATATTTATATATGGGAGCCATACAGAATAAATGTGCTGAAGGCCATGATCTGGCAAAAAGACAACAGATGGCGTTAGAGAAGGCCCAATCTGATCTGGACTCTTCTGAGCAAAGGCTGCACAGGAGCCAGGAGTCAGAAAATGAGACCAGGCAGTACATCACTAAAATAAAGGAGGATATGGATGTGCTGCAAAAGGAAAAGTCAGAACAGGATACCAGATTTCTGGCCTTGCAGAAGGAACACCAAGAAGGTTTGGACTCCCTACTGCAAAGCCAGAAAAAGCTGGAGCAACAACTGGACTTCAACAGGGTATGTGCTGAGCAGGTAGTCACCCTGCAAGGCCACCTAGATAGAGTGAAGGCAGAGAGCAACAAACTAATTCTGAAAGACCTGGATACCCAGGCAGAGTTTGATCAGGAGCGCCAGAAAGCTGGTGCCTTCCAAAGGCAAAGGGACGACCTGGCAGCACAGATGCAGGCTCTCAGTCAGGAAAGAGACACCATAGGCCAGGAAGTCTGCCATTTAAAAAGGAAAATGGAAGAAAATCACCTGGCCCTCCAGGGGCTGGGTGACCTCCAAAAAGAAAACCAGAACTTGTTAGAGCACACCAGGAGGGTGGAAGAGGCTCTGGCAAGAAAGGAGCAGACCAATAGGGACACAGCTCAGGAGGTAAACCTCCTGCAGCAAAGACTGGCCCGGTTCTCCAGGACCAACCAGGAAGCACAGAGGGAAAATGAGGCCCTCTGTCAACACAATGATAGGCTCCAACAACAGGTAGCGATGCAGGAGAGACTTATAGAGTCTAGTAAGGCCTTAACTGAGGAACTGAAGGCACAAATGCAGGCTCTTGCATTGCAACAGGGAGCAGGGGCGGATAGAGATGAGAATCGCTGGGAAATGGAAACTCCGGAGCATAACCTCAGGAGCCCTAGTACCAGAGGCCCTCATACCTCTCAGTCCCTGGACTCTGCCACCCCCATGTCCCCTGGCGCACATGAGCACAGGGCCACAAGGATGGCAGATTACTATCCAGCCAGAAGCATGGGGCTCATAGGCCAGTACCTCCCAGGAATGGATGGGCGGGCATCTGGGCATGGGCACCCAAGCATGGTGCAGTTCAGTGGGGAACCCCAGGAGAGTAGGCCCATTAAGGGCATCCTGAAAACCTCTGCCCAGTTAGGTCAGTGGGGGGGGTACCCAGCAAATCCTGGTTCCCAGGCTCGCAGAATCCGGGAAAACCTGGAAGAGCAGACAGGAACCTCTGGGAGCAGTGCCTCTGAGTCAGAGGAGGTATGGACAAGGGTTACCCGAACCAAAAAGGCCAATAAGGCAAAAAGGGCCTTGCTTAAGGACCCCTTAAAGCAGATTAAGGCGATTAGGAGCGTCACCACGCCTTACCATAAGAACGCTAAGTATTCTGTTTGGGAGCACTTAGAGTTGTTTGAGCAAATGATGGAGACTTTCCATTTGAAGGACAGCCAAAGCTGTATTTAATATGTAAAGTGGACCTTCTCCCCGGAATACTCCAGTTTCTTTGCGGGGCTGGAGGACCAAAATCATTTAAGATGGTCCACCTATAAGGCGGCCATCTTGAAACATTTCTCCATTCATAGAAATCCTCAAGAGGCTCGCAAGGCAGCCTACAATTTGCAATGTGGGGAGGATCAGGCCCCACAAGAATTTGTGCAAGAACTGAAACGTGCTTTTGCGCAGACCACCAGAAGGGTGCGCACAGACAGTAGAGAATTCATAAGTACATTTTTTCATGCCTTGCCCAAATACATAATGACCCAGCTTGTGAGGGATTTTCACGAGAAAAGATCTTTAGACTGGGTCCTTGAACAGGCTACCCGGATCTATGAGGTGCAGAAATCGGTAGATAGCAAAAATAATGCTCAGAAAAACCCCAAAGCCAACAGCACCCCTGCTGCTGCCAAGGTGGCAGAGGTAAAGGTCACCCCCGTTTTAGAGTTGGAGATGGGGGGGCCTAAAAACCTACCTGCACCTAATAATGCTAGGCCCAGAAGGTCCTCGGGCCAGTCACAGACAGGGAGCCAGGGAGGCAGCCCCACAAATGGGGTCCCTCGCTCTCCTGATTATGTAAGTCCCCGTTACAAGGGAAATCGACCCATCCTGGGTTATGAGTGGACTCCTCCAGCCCAAGGGGGGGATCCAGCCAAGCACCTAACCCAGGGAACTTCCCTCCCAACTTCCCACAGGAGGGCAGAAATTCTCCAAATCCTGGGCAGAACTTTTTCCCCAGGTATCCACCCAATTTCCAACCCCAAAATCATCCATCCTTCTTTCCCCAATTCCCTGAGCCCAGACAACCTAATCTGGGAGAGGGGAGGCCAAGGGTGGAGGGGTACCCAAATCTTCCCAACCCGGGGTATTACCAGAGGAGGGACAGCTACCCTTCCCGGGATCAGCCCAGGGGAGAAAACAGGGCCCCGTATCAGCCTGAGCGGGTTTCCCAGTTAGAGCGCCAGGTTCAAAACATGGCGCGGGATCTGGGTCACATACTGAGGGCTCAGCAGAACCCTCAGACCGGCATGCCGGCGCAGAACGCACCCAACTCTGGACCTGGTGCTCCAGAACAATGACGGGGGCAGCACCCCGATAACTCACCGGTTCCCAGGGAGGAGGCACAAAGGGAAGGGGGGTGTAAAGCCTTGGAGGAAGCTTCCTTCCTCACTTGTAAACAGCCCCTGGAAACCCAGGAACCGGAAACAAAATCTCTTGCCCCTGAAAGTCTGCCTCCTAAGGAGCAGAGGGGGAGTAGGAGAAACAAAAGACCCAAACAGACTCAGTTTGAGGAGGAGGTACAGATCTTCCAATTTGAGGGAGAGCGATCCTCAGAGGATCCTGGGAAAAGGATCTTCTCCTTCAGAGAGGGGGGAACTCCTCCCAAAGAAAAATGGGTCCCTAGGGATGCAAATCCAGACTGGGGAGATGTGGAGACTGAGCTACTGCCGCCCACTATCTCATCCCAGAACCAACAGCAAGAAAATCCCCTGGTTCAAACCCATCCTGGTGACTGCCTCCAAAAAGGGGGGGGCGGCCTGGAACCGGAGCCAGGGGAACCCAAAATGGCTCTGATCTCCAGTTGCCAACTTTTTCTTTCAGATTCCCAAGGCTCTCCACAGCATTCTGCCCAAATCTCTTCGCTAGCGATGTCCAAAACCAGAAAGTTAGCCTACCAGTTGTCCAAAAATGTGCATTATCTGTGCCCCCTTGAGGAGAAGGAGGAAAGATACTATGCCCCGGTACAAGTACAGGGGCAGGGTACAATTTCAGCGCTGGTGGACACGGGATCTCAAGCTACCCTTCTGTCCAGAAGGGCCTTTGACGAACTGAATGCAGGAAGGGGAGAGAATTACCAAATTCCTCTCACCTCCCTTCCTGGACAACTGCAGAACTTTGACGGGAAGGAAATTCCCGTCCAGGGGACGGCAGACTTGGACATTAAAATTGGGCGACACAAGTTGAAACACCCGGTCATAGTTGTGACTCCAGAGGGCACCCCTTGTTTACTGGGGAATGACCTCCTGAGAAGGTTGTCACCCCTAATAGATTGTGTAAACAAGGTCCTCTGGACCCAGACTAGCCGACCAATAAAATTAAAACAGAGTGTCAACCATGTTAGTTTAAACGGCACCTGCCACATGGTTGAACAAAAACCTGACCAAGTAGAATTTCACTTCCAGAATAGCCAAATTCCAGACGTGACTGTAATAGCAGTAGGACAACAGACTGGTGATGGGGGGTCCTCTCTGTTTCTGAAAATCAACCTTCCTTCCAGTTTAAGGTGGTATTCCACGCTGGAAGGAAACACTCTGAAATTCTTTACTAATCCACAATCAGAAACTCCCACTCCTATAGTCCAGAAAGATGTGAAATCAGCTCAGAGCCTGGCTGATATTCAGCAAATTGGAGAGCAGTTGTTCATCCCTGTCCAAGTAAATGATGGGAAGGACTCTGTTCTCGCTCGAGTGTGTGTGAACAACGGTAAGAGCTTCATCAGCGAAGTCATGTTCCGCCAACTCCCAAAAGATCCAGCCATTCCCACATTCAAACTGATAGACAAATGGGAAATGGACCTGGAAGCACCTAATTCCAAACAGCTCCTGCCAAGCAGGTGTATGCTCAAAATCTCCATTGGCAACAAGAGCATAGTCCATAATTGTTGGGTCGTGCGAGACGTCACTGCCGCCTTTTACTTAGGCAGTGACATTCTCAATCGCTTTGCCATTAGTTTGGACCTAATAAACTTCAAAGCTTGGTCTCGATTAGCGGATAATCCCATGGGCTTTGATGATCCAGAAAAAGCATTTAGGTCAGCTCAGTTGCTACCTTATGCAGTTGAAATTCAGATCAAAGAGGAAGTCACAATCCCAGAAAGGACTCGACAATTCTCCCTGGAAGTGAAAGTTAAAAGAGGACAACATTTGAAAAACCCTGATGCTTACATACATCTAAACGCTTCTCTCCAACAGCCAGGGTTGGGGGTAAACCCAACTCCATTAGTCAACATAGAACATGACACCATTCCAATAGAGGTGAATAACAGCGACTTAAAGAGTATTACTCTAGCCGCAGGCACCATTATTGGAATGGCGGTTGATGACCGACATTTTTCCATCGACCTAATAAATGAACTGTTAGGACCAATCCCCAAGGACTGTTTTGACGGTGACAGTGATGACAATACAACACCAGACAGGATTTTTACCCGGCATGGGGGGAACTTCCTGGTGTACACTTCCTGCCCCTATGGTAAGGAAGATGTGACTTGTGACTTCAGGAGGGATGAGGTGATTTTCCAAGTCCATGAGGGCTGCCTTTCCCACCTGAAGCCTCCGGTCCAAATCAGCACTCTGACCAGGGACTTCTCCACCCAGTTGGAGGAGGCCGCGGAGATAGCCAAACCAGAAGTCTTTCCAGGCTTCAGGCAGATGGTGGAAGAGAGAGTCAACCTAGCTGATGCCTGTGTGACTCTGGAACACAAGCAAAAGTTGAAACAAGTTTTCTTGGATTTCCAAGATCTCTTTGCGGTAGACTCATATGACTGTGGTCGCACTGACATCCACACAACAACAATCCCCACGGACCCTGGCATGACTCCAGTGTTTGTGAAGCAATATCGCTTGCCTCTCGCATCAATGGAGTCCCTTACTGAAATAATTAAGAACCTTGAGTCCCGGGGAATAATCCGTCCAGTCCACAGCACCTTCAATAATCCGGTGCTGGGAATATTGAAGCCAAACGGCCAGTGGAGACTCTGCGCTGACCTTAGGGAGCTCAACAAACGGGTCCATACTTCCCGATGGCCTCTGCCCTACATTGACCAAGGGCTGGCCCAGATCCAGGGGTCACAGGTATTCACTGCAATAGACCTGACCAATGGATATTGGACCGTGCCTGTCAGTAGGGAGGACCAATACAAACTGGCTTTTACCTTTGGGGGCCAACAGTATACATGGACCCGGACGCCCTTCGGATACCTTAACTCCGGTAATGAGTTCAATATTTTCCTACATAAGGCCATGCCCGACCTGGGTGCAAGGGGTAGCCTGGCTTATGTAGATGATGTCCTCATCAAAAGTTCATCTGTGGAGGAACACATAGCGGAGATCCGTTATGTTCTGACTCAGTTGAGAGCCGCCGGAGCAAAACTTTCCTTTCAGAAAGCACAGTGTTGTAGAACCCGTATTAATTTCTTGGGGCATGAGATTACTCCTCAGGGTCTCTGTCCCCAGGAAAAGAAAGTGGAAGCACTTCAGAAACTGAAAGACCCCACAACTCTGCGGGAACTAAGGAGCCTCCTTGGACTGACTAATTACAGCAGAAAGTTCATTGAGGGCTACGCAGAGATCACCAGATCCCTGATTCATCTCCTGAAGGGGGGGTCAAGTGGGAATGGGGTCCAGAACAAGCCGAGGCAGTAAAACAACTCAAAAGAAGCATCTCACAAGCGCCTTGCCTAGCTTACCCTGTCAGAAACAAGGAGTTCTTCCTGGAGACGGGGTTCTCTAATACGTGCTTGACGGCAGTATTATACCAAAAGCATGACAAGGTCAATAAAGTAATCTCATATGCGAGCAAAACTTTATCCTCTGTGGAGGAAAAATTCAACGATTGTGAGAAGGCACTCCTGGCAACGGTGTGGGCATTGAAGAATTACCGCCCGTTTATCCAGGGGGAACACATCATAGTGGAGACTCCACACCAGCCTCTGCAATATCTCCAAAGTGACAGAATCCGGGCCAGAAATGTGAGTAATTCCCGAATTACTTCCTGGATTCTGTCAATGCAAGGCTTTCCTGTGGAGGTCAGATATGGCCAAAACAAGAAGAGTCCCCTCGCGCAAGGTCTGGCTGACTTGCATGATTGTGCCAGAGAAAACTGTCTCGAGGACGAAAGTCTAAAAATCAAGGACAACACAGAGGCATACCTTAATTCCCCACACAAAGTCTTTGAAGAGGACAAGTGTGAGGGAATGCCCACTGTCTATGTGGATGGATGCTCTTACCATGTTGACAACAACGGGGAGAAAGAACTGGTGGCCGGCGTAGGGAATGCGTGGGTGAATGAGTCCCCAGAATCCTCCGCTGGATACAAAATTGGTCCCCGAAGTAGTCAGGTGGCAGAATTGATGGCTGTGCATCAAGCCATCCTCACTGCTGTCCAGCATCAACTCCGCGAACTGGTCATAATCACAGATTCGGATTATGTACGGAACGGGTTCGTGGAGCACCTGGTTAATTGGAAAACCAGAGGCATGTTATGTGCTAACAACAAACCCTTGAAACATGGGAAGTTGATCCAAAACATTGATGATCTGGTCACCTCGAATGAGATGACCGTCTATTGGAAAAAGATCAAGGGTCATTCCAAAGTAGAGGGACCAGACAAAACTGGAAATGACTTAACTGATCAGCTGGCCAAAACTGGGGCCATCCAAGGGGATCTAATTGAGATTGAGTCCCTGTTGGGGGAAATCCAGGTCACTGCTATCACTAAGTCCCAGACAAATGCTCACAACAACCTTTCAATTGCACAATGGAGTAAGGAGACCCCTGATGCTGATTTGATTACCGCTCAGAAGGGGGATCCAATAATTGGTAAATTTTACCAGCACCTTGAGGACCCTGAGAACTTTCCCCTGACGGATACCGATTACATTGGGAAAGAGGACCTAAGAGTGTTGATGAAATGTCCAAAAATGTTCCGAATCCAAGACGGTTTGCTGGTAAGGAAATCCAAAGCTGGCCACGATCAGTGGGTGGTTCCTACCTCATTCCGAAGCCTGATGTTAAGTCACGCCCATGATGCGGCCACCGCCGGTCATAGGGGGTTTCACACCACATTGGAAATCTTAAGAGAGGTTGCATACTGGCCACACATGGGGCAGGACCTCGACCAATACTTGAAGGGGTGTCTTGTGTGTGCACAATTTCAGCCATCATCCCTCACGCACCGTGCGCCTCTCCAAAAGAGGGGGATGACACTGCCATGGTCAGATTTACAAATCGACTTCGTAGGCCCCGTGAGTCGCTCTGCTAGGGGGAATAAGTACATGTTGACTGTGACATGCTTGTTTACCAAGTGGGTGGAATGTCTCCCAGCCCCAAATTGCAAGGCAGAAACGGCAGCTGCCTTGATGATTAACCACATCTTTTCCCGTTTTGGTCTACCTCAAAGGATTGAGTCAGACAGAGGTAGCCACTTCACCAGTGAAGTAATGACAAAGATGTGGGAGATACTGGGGGTCAAAAGGAAGTTGCATATTGCTTATAGACCAGCTTCTTCTGGGGCAGTAGAGAGATATAACCGGACAATTGTGAGCATATTAAAGAAGTTTGTGGCAGATTCTGGGCCAAGTTGGGATATCCGATTACCTCTGGTCCTAATGGCCATCAGATCTACCCCTTCATCTGCAACCAAAATGTCACCATTTGAGTTGATGACTGGGCGCAAGATGGTGCTTCCCCAGCATTTGCTCTACAGGACCCAAGAGCAGACACTGATAAATGCCTCCACTACTCATGAGTATGTGGAGAATTTAAGGAAACACCTCCAACATGCTTTTGCTTACGCTCAGCGGAATCTAGAAAGATCAGCTGATAGCATGAAGACCCATTATGACCTGAAAACTTCCAGGAAGGAATATCAGGTGGGAGACCGGGTCTATCTATACAACTTCCAAAGGAACCAGGCCAAGCAGCGCAAATTTTTGCCTACATGGAAAGGACCCTTTGAGATCATCGACAAGATCTCCCCTGTGGCCTACAAAATCCACTTCCCCAAAGGTCCTTTGGCAGCGGGGGAAGACAAGTGGGTCCACATAAACCAGTTGAAATGTTGCCATCCCAGGCACACTCTGCAACAACTGGAGGAATCCTCTGGAATCCTAGCGGGTACTGTCTCAGACTAATTCAGTTCCAATCATAAAACATACCACATCTAGTCTCTAAAATATTGTGATTTGCATGAAACTGTCTCTTAGTTATACTGTTTTTTTTTTCAAAATAAGAATGTAATGTTTCGTGATGATGAAATGCATATGCTGCCCCACTATCTCAACAGTGGTGGAAAAACGTCTATGAGTAGGTATTGCCGCTTTTGCTTTATCATCCTAGGAGAGATGAAACCATGGAGAATGACCAAGGAGGACGATCCGGAGACCGCGAGCAGAGACGCAACGGGCCCGGGGTACCGCCCAATCTTCCCATCAGGACCGGCGAGGAGAACCGATCGATCAGTACCGGATGGAGGAAAAGATGCTGAACTGTGCCATCTATTGGAAGAAGATGAGGAAACATCCCAGGTCTTGCGAGTCCCATTCGTGAAATAGAATGGCCATCGCAAGAGGGGGGCTTGTGGGATGTATTTACCCATGCATCCGAGCCATACCTCAAAACTGTGCAGTACTGACATGGAAAACATCATGATGGCCAGAGCTTCCCAGAAAATGCACAGGGAAATGCATGAAGAATAGGCTGCCACTCATTTTTGCCGATGTTATGGGCACAGAAGGACACTGCCTAAAACCACCATTGGACTACCCACACAGTAGTCTGAAACCATTGGGAATGGCAATGCTGATTGCCAAAAGCAAACCCATAACTGTGGAGAATTCATTTTCTTAAATCCCAAAAAGGGGTGCAGTACCAGTACTCACCACTATCCAAAAGCCGGCATTTTAAAACCACCAGATTTTACTTTTTTTGTAGAAAACTGAATAAATGAACCCAAGGCATGCCAAAGAAAGACTTACTGAGAGGTGGATACAATGTAAAGTTATATTCTGAAGTGACTTGAAGGTTTATAACAAGACTGGCTGCGCTGTGGATTTCAGCAGTTTAAGTAAATTTGGACTGAAAGACACTAAAAAAAAATCTAAATGTTTAAATTGACTGAGTGACCTACTTTTGAGTGTCACATAGGTTGCAATTGTTTAAATGTCATAGTTTTAAACTTAGAATCAGCATTCTAGCTGCATATGTGAAAATGTTTAGTTTTATTTGAATGCAGAAACTGGGGAACAAAAAGTGACATTTTATCTGAAACTGGCTTAAAGAGATTCCAATTCTGCCTGGCAACTACCCCCCATCAGGAGTGAAACTTGAGTCACAGCTGTGTTCCCAGGCCTAGCTGCCCTTTTGCTGCTCACACCAAAAGGGATATGACACTTCCCTGATTGAATTACCTGGGCTCTGCAGGAAATTGAACAAAGCCCTGTCCTGACTCAGGCAAATGTTTTATTGGCGGGAGTCGTAAATGGAGCTTCCTCTTGGCAGAAGCTGGGAGTGGCAGGGTCTCTGAGCTTGGCAGAAACTGGAAAGACTGGTTTCTGTACCATGTGACATGAAAAGACACACCTCTATAGGCAGAATATGGTTTTAGAAAAAGATGAATAACTCATAGAGCGGACATGTGAAAATTGTATAAATGACACCATAATTCTTGTGATTTTTCTGCCCACATTTTAAGAGGTTTTTAGAACCGGTGGCATGTTCAGGGGGGTTTTAGCGGAAAAGAGGATATTACTCAAAATGTGTGCATGTGAAAAATCTGACACTTCATCAATTAATGTCCATACTCCTTGCGCACATGTGTGTAAATTTGGGGTAATGTCTGGAATTGCAAACCAGTTAAAAAGTGCAAAATATTGCCATTTCTGAATGCAAGCTCCCAGGAAGAGCAGAGTTTGAACAGGAGATACCTCCTGTGATATGTGAGGGGTGCATATGATTTTAAAACAATATGTACCTCTGCAAATATGTATTTGTTTCAAATCTAGATTTGTGTGTAAGTTGACAGGAGGAGTGGACTTTCTGCAGGCTGTAAAATGACATCACTCTGACACAACTTAGCTCCCCAAATCAAGTGAGAAATGGAAGTTTGACCAATTAGAAGCTGAGAGAGAGGTAGGGTCAGTGATGCTAGAACACACCCACATTCTAAACACATAAAAGCAGAGAGACAGGACAGATAGGGACTTTCATTTCCATCTGCCGCTGGAAGCTCTGCCGGAAAAATCCATATTTACCTCCATCAAACCTCCAGAGAGACAAACTAGAGACTTCAAATCCATCAATCTCCAGAGAAAGCTGTGCAGAAAGATCCAGACTTTAAATCCCTCAATCTTCAGAATCCAGAGAGAGAGCAGACCCAGATCACTGTGAAGTGCAGAGACCAGAGTCCCGTCTAAAACCTGACCAGATCCATGGCGAGGCCCATTTCACTCAAGAATATAGTGTGAGTACATAGCAAAACTGTGCAGAACCCAATCTCTTGGTTAAAATAATGTAATCCAAGCTATTTTAATCTAAGTAGAACTGCCTCCTAACTGTCACCTGTCATTTGTAAAGCTGTCACTTGTCATTTTCTAGTTGCAAGCTGCACTTGTCTTTTTGAACTTTAAAATTTCAAATCTGAAAAACGACCTTTATTTAATCGCTCATATCTCTGCGACCGTTTGTGCTAGAGACTTGCAGTAACTTTCATCTGAAAGCTGAGAATCTTAGCTTTTAATCGCACCAAGAACCACATTCCTACCCCTTATAGTTTTACCGCAATCGCGGAACATGCATTCGCGAATTTTGCCGCGATTTGAAAATTTCTCCACTTGCAAAAAGATAGCTGCTTTTGCTTTCCTCTGAAAAAAAATCGTTTGCCTCATAAAAACTATCCCTGCATCACTGCTAGAGTGAGCCTGAGCTAATATTAACTTGATTTCACTCACCCTGAACCTCTAAAGGGAATTAAAAGCATTTTAGCATATTTTTTTCTACATTGCCAGCACATTTAAAAGCATTTTGCCTGTGTTTTCAACTTCTGTAGTCTAAGTTGCTGGGTGAACTGAATTACATTTGAATTGCATTTCTGAGAACTGTGTGCTTCCTTCCATTTCCTTGCATTGCATAAAAAGGGGGGGTGAATTGCCAGAGAAAAGTGATTACATTGTTTGGTTGAAATCATATTGAGTATTTTCTGCATTCATTGAATATTGCATCCACCTGAGCTTACATAAAGCATTCTGTACCACCTTCTTCTTTTGTTCCTATTCACCTGTGTGCTACCTTATCCATTTCATGTCAACTCCTTATTGATTATAGAGAAGCGTGTTGGTGCCAGATTCTCCGTTGTTAATCTTTATCATATCAGATTAAGTGTGCTATTCAATTATTAATTTATTATAAAGTGTGATATATATATCTATTGTTTAAATTATCAAATAAACCTTTTAACTTGCAAAACAGAACTACTTCTTGGCTCAGTGGGGTCAGGAGGATTCCAACAGAGGGGTGTTATATAGGGGTAGTCATACAGAACACATGAACTGGACATAAAGATATATCAATAAGGGTTTTCATTCAGTATTCTAGACTAGGCGTTGACTTGGCTGTAGTGCTGAATTGAATCCTCTTACAAATTGGGGGCTCGGGCCGGACGTTTGGGTTAGAATACCACTTGTACAGCTTAATACAGCGTGCCAGCTGACCAGATACACATATCCAGTCGGATCACCACGCTGCATTACGCTGTGAAGCATTCCTCAAAAGGGACACTCCAAGAAAAGTTCTGTTCTGCAAAAATAAAATACAAACTTCTGTAAGTCAGGACAGAGACCAATCTCTAGAATGACGACCTTGGTAGATATGAAAATAGCCAGAGAGCACTTCTTACATAAACTATTTGTGAGAGGTGAATGGGCTGAGCAGGGCCAGGATGCCTGGTTGCAGGCCATCACGCGACAGGTCACTGAAACAGGGTCAGACTTATGGAGAGATCACGGTCCATTACATGTGGCCCTGAGTGAACTATATATGGCTCCTAAGGCCAAAGATGAACACGACAAGATTGTTAGGATAGCGGCATATTTATATTTATATATGGGAGCCATACAGAATAAATGTGCTGAAGGCCATGATCTGGCAAAAAGACAACAGATGGCGTTAGAGAAGGCCCAATCTGATCTGGACTCTTCTGAGCAAAGGCTGCACAGGAGCCAGGAGTCAGAAAATGAGACCAGGCAGTACATCACTAAAATAAAGGAGGATATGGATGTGCTACAAAAGGAAAAGTCAGAACAGGATACCAGATTTCTGGCCTTGCAGAAGGAACACCAAGAAGGTTTGGACTCCCTACTGCAAAGCCAGAAAAAGCTGGAGCAACAACTGGACTTCAACAGGGTATGTGCTGAGCAGGTAGTCACCCTGCAAGGCCACCTAGATAGAGTGAAGGCAGAGAGCAACAAACTAATTCTGAAAGACCTGGATACCCAGGCAGAGTTTGATCAGGAGCGCCAGAAAGCTGGTGCCTTCCAAAGGCAAAGGGACGACCTGGCAGCACAGATGCAGGCTCTCAGTCAGGAAAGAGACACCATAGGCCAGGAAGTCTGCCATTTAAAAAGGAAAATGGAAGAAAATCACCTGGCCCTCCAGGGGCTGGGTGACCTCCAAAAAGAAAACCAGAACTTGTTAGAGCACACCAGGAGGGTGGAAGAGGCTCTGGCAAGAAAGGAGCAGGCCAATAGGGACACAGCTCAGGAGGTAAACCTCCTGCAGCAAAGACTGGCCCGGTTCTCCAGGACCAACCAGGAAGCACAGAGGGAAAATGAGGCCCTCTGTCAACACAATGATAGGCTCCAACAACAGGTAGCGATGCAGGAGAGACTTATAGAGTCTAGTAAGGCCTTAACTGAGGAACTGAAGGCACAAATGCAGGCTCTTGCATTGCAACAGGGAGCAGGGGCAGATAGAGATGAGGATCGCTGGGAAATGGAAACTCCGGAGCATAACCTCAGGAGCCCTAGTACCAGAGGCCCTCATGCCTCTCAGTCCCTGGACTCTGCCACCCCCATGTCCCCTGGCGCACATGAGCACAGGGCCACAGGGATGGCAGATTACTATCCAGCCAGAAGCATGGGGCTCATAGGCCAGTACCTCCCAGGAATGGATGGGCGGGCATCTGGGCATGGGCACCCAAGCATGGTGCCGTTCAGTGGGGAACCCCAGGAGAGTAGGCCCATTAAGGGCATCCTGAAAACCTCTGCCCAGTTAGGTCAGTGGGGGGGGTACCCAGCAAATCCTGGCAGCAAGGAGGAATCTGAAGACTCCTCTGAACTGCGCAGGACACAGGAGACCAGATCCCCACATTCTGCCAGCCATTCCCAGGCTCGCAGAATCCGGGAAAACCTGGAAGAGCAGACAGGAACCTCTGGGAGCAGTGCCTCTGAGTCAGAGGAGGAATGGACAAGGGTTACCCGAACCAAAAAGGCCAATAAGGCAAAAAGGGCCTTGCTTAAGGACCCCTTAAAGCAGATTAAGGCGATTAGGAGCGTCATCACGCCTTACCATAAGAACGCTAAGTATTCTGTTTGGGAGCACTTAGAGTTGTTTGAGCAAATGATGGAGACTTTCCATTTGAAGGACAGCCAAAGCTGTATTCAATATGTAAAGTGGACCTTCTCCCCGGAATACTCCAGTTTCTTTGCGGGGCTGGAGGACCAAAATCATTTAAGATGGTCCACCTATAAGGCGGCTATCTTGAAACATTTCTCCATTCATAGAAATCCTCAAGAGGCTCGCAAGGCAGCCTACAATTTGCAATGTGGGGAGGATCAGGCCCCACAAGAATTTGTGCAAGAACTGAAACATGCTTTTGCGCAGACCACCAGAAGGGTGCGCACAGACAGTAGAGAATTCATAAGTACATTTTTTCATGCCTTGCCCAAATACATAATGACCCAGCTCGTGAGGGATTTTCACGAGAAAAGATCTTTAGACTGGGTCCTTGAACAGGCTACCCGGATCTATGAGGTGCAGAAACCGGTAGATAGCAAAAATAATGCTCAGAAAAACCCCAAAGCCAACAGCACCCCTGCTGCTGCCAAGGTGGCAGAGGTAAAGGTCACCCCCGTTTTAGAGTTGGAGATGGGGGGGCCTAAAAACCTACCTGCACCTAATAATGCTAGGCCCAGAAGGTCCTCGGGCCAGTCACAGACAGGGAGCCAGGGAGGCAGCCCCACAAATGGGGTTCCTCGCTCTCCTGATTATGTAAGTCCCCGTTACAAGGGAAATCGACCCATCCTGGGTTATGTGTGGACTCCTCCAGCCCAAGGGGGGGGATCCAGCCAAGCACCTAACCCAGGGAACTTCCCTCCCAACTTCCCACAGGAGGGCAGAAATTCTCCAAATCCTGGGCAGAACTTTTTCCCCAGGTATCCACCCAATTTCCAACCCCAAAATCATCCATCCTTCTTTCCCCAATTCCCTGAGCCCAGACAACCTAATCTGGGAGAGGGGAGGCCAAGGGTGGAGGGGTACCCAAATCTTCCCAACCCGGGGTATTACCAGAGGAGGGACAGCTACCCTTCCCGGGATCAGCCCAGGGGAGAAAACAGGGCCCCGTATCAGCCTGAGCGGGTTTCCCAGTTAGAGCGCCAGGTTCAAAACATGGCGCGGGATCTGGGTCACATACTGAGGGCTCAGCAGAACCCTCAGACCGGCATGCCGGCGCAGAACGCACCCAACTCTGGACCTGGTGCTCCAGAACAATGACGGGGGCAGCACCCCGATAACTCACTGGTTCCCAGGGAGGAGGCACAAAGGGAAGGGGGATGTAAAGCCTTGGAGGAAGCTTCCTTCCTCACTTGTAAACAGCCCCTGGAAACCCAGGAACCGGAAACAAAATCTCTTGCCCCTGAAAGTCTGCCTCCTAAGGAGCAGAGGGGGGGTAGGAGAAACAAAAGACCCAAACAGACTCAGTTTGAGGAGGAGGTACAGATCTTCCAATTTGAGGGAGAGGGATCCTCAGAGGATCCTGGGAAAAGGATCTTCTCCTTCAGAGAGGGGGGAACTCCTCCCAAAGAAAAATGGGTCCCTAGGGATGCAAATCCAGACTGGGGAGATGTGGAGACTGAGCTACCGCCGCCCACTATCTCATCCCAGAACCAACAGCAAGAAAATCCCCTGGTTCAAACCCATCCTGGTGACTGCCTCCAAAAAGGGGGGGGCGGCCCGGAACCGGAGCCAGGGGAACCCAAAATGGCTCTGATCTCCAGTTGCCAACTTTTTCTTTCAGATTCCCAGGGCTCTCCACAGAATTCTGCCCAAATCTCTTCGCTAGCTATGTCCAAAACCAGAAAGTTAGCCCACCAGTTGTCCAAAAATGTGCATTATCTGTGCCCCCTTGAGGAGAAGGAGGGAAGATACTATGCCCCGGTACAAGTACAGGGGCAGGGTACAATTTCAGCGCTGGTGGACACGGGATCTCAAGCTACCCTTCTGTCCAGAAGGGCCTTTGACGAACTGAATGCAGGAAGGGGAGAGAATTACCAAATTCCTCTCACCTCCCTTCCTGGACAACTGCAGAACTTTGACGGGAAGGAAATTCCCGTCGAGGGGACGGCAGACTTGGACATTAAAATTGGGCGACACAAGTTGAAACACCCGGTCATAGTTGTGACTCCAGAGGGCACCCCTTGTTTACTGGGGAATGACCTCCTGAGAAGGTTGTCACCCCTAATAGATTGTGTAAACAAGGTCCTCTGGACCCAGACTAGCCGACCAATAAAATTAAAACAGAGTGTCAACCATGTTAGTTTAAACGGCACCTGCCACATGGTTGAACAAAAACCTGACCAAGTAGAATTTCACTTCCAGAATAGCCAAATTCCAGACGTGACAGTAATAGCAGTAGGACAACAGACTGGTGATGGGGGGTCCTCTCTGTTTCTGAAAATCAACCTTCCTTCCAGTTTAAGGTGGTATTCCACGCTGGAAGGAAACACTCTGAAATTCTTTACTAATCCACAATCAGAAACTCCCACTCCTATAGTCCAGAAAGATGTGAAATCAGCTCAGAGCCTGGCTGATATTCAGCAAATTGGAGAGCAGTTGTTCATCCCTGTCCAATTAAATGATGGGAAGGACTCTGTTCTCGCTCGAGTGTGTGTGAACAACGGTAAGAGCTTCATCAGCGAAGTCATGTTCCGCCAACTCCCAAAAGATCCAGCCATTCCCACATTCAAACTGATAGACAAATGGGAAATGGACCTGGAAGCACCTAATTCCAAACAGCTCCTGCCAAGCAGGTGTATGCTCAAAATCTCCATTGGCAACAAGAGCATAGTCCATAATTGTTGGGTCGTGCGAGACGTCACTGCCGCCTTTTACTTAGGCAGTGACATTCTCAATCGCTTTGCCATTAGTTTGGACCTAATAAACTTCAAAGCTTGGTCCCGATTAGCGGATAATCCCATGGGCTTTGATGATCCAGAAAAAGCATTTAGGTCAGCTCAGTTGCTACCTTATGCAGTTGAAATTCAGATCAAAGAGGAAGTCACAATCCCAGAAAGGACTCGACAATTCTCCCTGGAAGTGAAAGTTAAAAGAGGACAACATTTGAAAAAGCCTGATGCTTACATACATCTAAACGCTTCTCTCCAACAGCAAGGGTTGGGGGTAAACCCAACTCCATTAGTCAACATAGAACATGACACCATTCCAATAGAGGTGAATAACAGCGACTTAAAGAGTATTACTCTAGCCGCAGGCACCATTATTGGAATGGCGGTTGATGACCGACATTTTTCCATCGACCTAGTAAATGAACTGTTAGGACCAATCCCCAAGGACTGTTTTGACGGTGACAGTGATGACAATACAACACCAGACAGGATTTTTACCCGGCATGGGGGGAACTTCCTGGTGTACACTTCCTGCCCCTATGGTAAGGAAGATGTGACTTGTGACTTCAGGAGGGATGAGGTGATTTTCCAAGTCCATGAGGGCTGCCTTTCCCACCTGAAGCCTCCGGTCCAAATCAGCACTCTGACCAGGGACTTCTCCACCCAGTTGGAGGAGGCCGCGGAGATAGCCAAACCAGAAGTCTTTCCAGGCTTCAGGCAGATGGTGGAAGAGAGAGTCAACCTAGCTGATGCCTGTGTGACTCTGGAACACAAGCAAAAGTTGAAACAAGTTTTCTTGGATTTCCAAGATCTCTTTGCGGTAGACTCATATGACTGTGGTCGCACTGACATCCACACAACAACAATCCCCACGGACCCTGGCATGACTCCAGTGTTTGTGAAGCAATATCGCTTGCCTCTCGCATCAATGGAGTCCCTTACTGAAATAATTAAGAACCTTGAGTCCCGGGGAATAATCCGTCCAGTCCACAGCACCTTCAATAATCCTGTGCTGGGAACATTGAAGCCAAACGGCCAGTGGAGACTCTGCGCTGACCTTAGGGAGCTCAACAAACGGGTCCATACTTCCCGATGGCCTCTGCCCTACATTGACCAAGGGCTGGCCCAGATCCAGGGGTCACAGGTATTCACTGCAATAGACCTGACCAATGGATATTGGACCGTGCCTGTCAGTAGGGAGGACCAATACAAACTGGCTTTTACCTTTGGGGGCCAACAGTATACATGGACCCGGACGCCCTTCGGATATCTTAACTCCGGTAATGAGTTCAATATTTTCCTACATAAGGCCATGCCCGACCTGGGTGCAAGGGGTAACCTGGCTTATGTAGATGATGTCCTCATCAAAAGTTCATCTGTGGAGGAACACATAGCGGAGATACGTTATGTTCTGACTCAGTTGAGAGCCGCCGGAGCAAAACTTTCCTTTCAGAAAGCACAGTGGTGTAGAACCCGTGTTAATTTCTTGGGGCATGAGATTACTCCTCAGGGTCTCTGTCCCCAGGAAAAGAAAGTGGAAGCACTTCAGAAACTGAAAGACCCCACAACTCTGCGGGAACTAAGGAGCCTCCTTGGACTGACTAATTACAGCAGAAAGTTCATTGAGGGCTACGCAGAGATCACCAGACCCCTGATTCATCTCCTGAAGGGGGGGGTCAAGTGGGAATGGGGTCCAGAACAAGCCGAGGCAGTAAAACAACTCAAAAGAATCCTCTCACAAGCGCCTTGCCTAGCTTACCCTGTCAGAAACAAGGAGTTCTTCCTGGAGACGGGGTTCTCTAATACGTGCTTGACGGCAGTATTATACCAAAAGCATGACAAGGTCAATAAAGTAATCTCATATGCGAGCAAAACTTTATCCTCTGTGGAGGAAAAATTCAACGATTGTGAGAAGGCACTCCTGGCAACGGTGTGGGCATTGAAGAATTACCGCCCGTTTATCCAGGGGGAACACATCATAGTGGAGACTCCACACCAGCCTCTGCAATATCTCCAAAGTGACAGAATCCGGGCCGGAAATGTGAGTAATTCCCGAATTACTTCCTGGATTCTGTCAATGCAAGGCTTTCCTGTGGAGGTCAGATATGGCCAAAACAAGAAGAGTCCCCTCGCGCAAGGTCTGGCTGACTTGCATGATTGTGCCAGAGAAAACTGTCTCGAGGACGAAAGTCTAAAAATCAAGGACAACACGGAGGCATACCTTAATTCCCCACACAAAGTCTTTGAAGAGGACAAGTGTGAGGGAATGCCCACTGTCTATGTGGATGGATGCTCTTACCATGTTGACAACAACGGGGAGAAAGAACTGGTGGCCGGCGTAGGGAATGCGTGGGTGAATGAGTCCCCAGAACCCTCCGCTGGATACAAAATTGGTCCCCGAAGTAGTCAGGTGGCAGAATTGATGTCTGTGCATCAAGCCATCCTCACTGCTGTCCAGCATCAACTCCGCGAACTGGTCATAATCACAGATTCGGATTATGTACGGAACGGGTTCGTGGAGCACCTGGTTAATTGGAAAACCAGAGGCATGTTATGTGCTAACAACAAACCCTTGAAACATGGGAAGTTGATCCAAAACATTGATGATCTGGTCACCTCGAATGAGATGACCGTCTATTGGAAAAAGATCAAGGGTCATTCCAAAGTAGAGGGACCAGACAAAACTGGAAATGACTTAGCTGATCAGCTGGCCAAAACTGGGGCCATCCAAGGGGATCTAATTGAGATTGAGTCCCTGTTGGGGGAAATCCAGGTCACTGCTATCACTAGGTCCCAGACAAATGCTCACAACGACCTTTCAATTGCACAATGGAGTAAGGAGACCCCTGATGCTGATTTGATTACCGCTCAGAAGGGGGATCCAATAATTGGTAAATTTTACCAGCACCTTGAGGACCCTGAGAACTTTCCCCTGACGGATACCGATTACATTGGGAAAGAGGACCTAAGAGTGTTGATGAAATGTCCAAAAATGTTCCGAATCCAAGACGGTTTGCTGGTAAGGAAATCCAAAGCTGGCCACGATTAGTGGGTGGTTCCTACCTCATTCCGAAGCCTGATGTTAAGTCACGCCCATGATGCGGCCACCGCCGGTCATAGGGGGTTTCACACCACATTGGAAATCTTAAGAGAGGTTGCATACTGGCCACACATGGGGCAGGACCTCGACCAATACTTGAAGGGGTGTCTTGTGTGTGCACAATTTCAGCCATCATCCCTCACGCACCGTGCGCCTCTCCAAAAGAGGGGGATGACACTGCCATGGTCAGATTTACAAATCGACTTCGTAGGCCCCGTGATTCGCTCTGCTAGGGGGAATAAGTACATGTTGACTGTGACATGCTTGTTTACCAAGTGGGTGGAATGTCTCCCAGCCCCAAATTGCAAGGCAGAAACGGCAGCTGCCTTGATGATTAACCACATCTTTTCCCGTTTTGGTCTACCTCAAAGGATTGAGTCAGACAGAGGTAGCCACTTCACCAGTGAAGTAATGACAAAGATGTGGGAGATACTGGGGGTCAAAAGGAAGTTGCATATTGCTTATAGACCAGCTTCTTCTGGGGCAGTAGAAAGATACAACCGGACAATTGTGAGCATATTAAAGAAGTTTGTGGCAGATTCTGGGCCAAGTTGGGATATCCGATTACCTCTGGTCCTAATGGCCATCAGATCTACCCCTTCATCTGCAACCAAAATGTCACCATTTGAGTTGATGACTGGGCGCAAGATGGTGCTTCCCCAGCATTTGCTCTACAGGACCCAAGAGCAGACACTGATAAATGCCTCCACTACTCATGAGTATGTGGAGAATTTAAGGAAACACCTCCAACATGCTTTTGCTTACGCTCAGCGGAATCTAGAAAGATCAGCTGATAGCATGAAGACCCATTATGACCTGAAAACTTCCAGGAAGGAATATCAGGTGGGAGACCGGGTCTATCTATACAACTTCCAAAGGAACCAGGCCAAGCAGCGCAAATTTTTGCCTACATGGAAAGGACCCTTTGAGATCATCGACAAGATCTCCCCAATGGCCTACAAAATCCACATCCCCAAAGGTCCTTTGGCAGTGGGGGAAGACAAGTGGGTCCACATAAACCAGTTGAAATGTTGCCATCCCAGGCACACTCTGCAACAACTGGAGGAATCCTCTGGAATCCTAGCGGGTACTGTCTCAGACTAATTCAGTTCCAATCATAAAACATACCACATCTAGTATCTAAAATATTGTGATTTGCATGAAACTGTCTCTTAGTTATACTGTTTTTTTTTCAAAATAAGAATGTAATGTTTCGTGATGATGAAATGCATATGCTGCCCCACTATCTCAACAGTGGTGGAAAAACGTCTATGAGTAGGTATTGCCGCTTTTGCTTTATCATCCTAGGAGAGATGAAACCATGGAGAATGACCAAGGAGGACGATCCGGAGACCGCGAGCAGAGACGCAACGGGCCCGGGGTACCGCCCAATCTTCCCATCAGGACCGGCGAGGAGAACCGATCGATCAGTACCGGATGGAGGAAAAGATGCTGAACTGTGCCATCTATTGGAAGAAGATGAGGAAACATCCCAGGTCTTGCGAGTCCCATTCGTGAAATAGAATGGCCATCGCAAGAGGGGGGCTTGTGGGATGTATTTACCCATGCATCCGAGCCATACCTCAAAACTGTGCAGTACTGACATGGAAAACATCATGATGGCCAGAGCTTCCCAGAAAATGCACAGGGAAATGCATGAAGAATAGGCTGCCACTCATTTTTGCCGATGTTATGGGCACAGAAGGACACTGCCTAAAACCACCATTGGACTACCCACACAGTAGTCTGAAACCATTGGGAATGGCAATGCTGATTGCCAAAAGTAAACCCATAACTGTGGAGAATTCATTTTCTTAAATCCCAAAAAGGGGTGCAGTACCAGTACTCACCACTATCCAAAAGCCGGCATTTTAAAACCACCAGTTTACTTTTTTTGTAGAAAACTGAATAAATGAACCCAAGGCATGCCAAAGAAAGACTTACTGAGAGGTGGATACAATGTAAAGTTATATTCTGAAGTGACTTGAAGGTTTATAACAAGACTGGCTGCGCTGTGGATTTCAGCAGTTTAAGTAAATTTGGACTGAAAGACACTAAAAAAAAATCTAAATGTTTAAATTGACTGAGTGACCTACTTTTGAGTGTCACATAGGTTGCAATTGTTTAAATGTCATAGTTTTAAACTTAGAATCAGCATTCTAGCTGCATATGTGAAAATGTTTAGTTTTATTTGAATGCAGAAACTGGGGAACAAAAAGTGACATTTTATCTGAAACTGGCTTAAAGAGATTCCAATTCTGCCTGGCAACTACCCCCCATCAGGAGTGAAACTTGAGTCACAGCTGTGTTCCCAGGCCTAGCTGCCCTTTTGCTGCTCACACCAAAAGGGATATGACACTTCCCTGATTGAATTACCTGGGCTCTGCAGGAAATTGAACAAAGCCCTGTCCTGACTCAGGCAAATGTTTTATTGGCGGGAGTCGTAAATGGAGCTTCCTCTTGGCAGAAGCTGGGAGTGGCAGGGTCTCTGAGCTTGGCAGAAACTGGAAAGACTGGTTTCTGTACCATGTGACATGAAAAGACACACCTCTATAGCCAGAATATGGTTTTAGAAAAAGATGAATAACTCATAGAGCGGACATGTGAAAATTGTATAAATGACACCATAATTCTTGTGATTTTTCTGCCCACATTTTAAGAGGTTTTTAGAACCGGTGGCATGTTCAGGGGGGTTTTAGCGGAAAAGAGGATATTACTCAAAATGTGTGCATGTGAAAAATCTGACACTTCATCAATTAATGTCCATACTCCTTGCGCACATGTGTGTAAATTTGGGGTAATGTCCGGAATTGCAAACCAGTTAAAAAGTGCAAAATATTGCCATTTCTGAATGCAAGCTCCCAGGAAGAGCAGAGTTTGAACAGGAGATACCTCCTGTGATATGTGAGGGGTGCATATGATTTTAAAACAATATGTACCTCTGCAAATATGTATTTGTTTCAAATCTAGATTTGTGTGTAAGTTGACAGGAGGAGTGGACTTTCTGCAGGCTGTAAAATGACATCACTCTGACACAACTTAGCTCCCCCAATCAAGTGAGAAATGGAAGTTTGACCAATTAGAAGCTGAGAGAGAGGTAGGGTCAGTGATGCTAGAACACACCCACATTCTAAACACATAAAAGCAGAGAGACAGGACAGATAGGGACTTTCATTTCCATCTGCCGCTGGAAGCTCTGCCGGAAAAATCCATATTTACCTCCATCAAACCTCCAGAGAGACAAACTAGAGACTTCAAATCCATCAATCTCCAGAGAAAGCTGTGCAGAAAGATCCAGACTTTAAATCCCTCAATCTTCAGAATCCAGAGAGAGAGCAGACCCAGATCACTGTGAAGTGCAGAGACCAGAGTCCCGTCTAAAACCTGACCAGATCCATGGCGAGGCCCATTTCACTCAAGAATATAGTGTGAGTACATAGCAAAACTGTGCAGAACCCAATCTCTTAGTTAAAATAATATAATCCAAGCTATTTTAATCTAAGTAGAACTGCCTCCTAACTGTCACCTGTCATTTGTAAAGCTGTCACTTGTCATTTTCTAGTTGCAAGCTGCACTTGTCTTTTTGAACTTTAAAATTTAAAATCTGAAAAACGACCTTTATTTAATCGCTCATATCTCCGCGACCGTTTGTGCTAGAGACTTGCAGTAACTTTCATCTGAAAGCTGAGAATCTTAGCTTTTAATCGCACCAAGAACCACATTCCTACCCCTTATAGTTTTACCGCAATCGCGGAACACGCATTCGCGAATTTTGCCACGATTTGAAAATTTCTCCACTTGCAAAAAGATAGCTGCTTTTGCTTTCCTCTGAAAAAAAATCGTTTGCCTCATAAAAACTATCCCTGCATCACTGCTAGAGTGAGCCTGAGCTAATATTAACTTGATTTCACTCACCCTGAACCTCTAAAGGGAATTAAAAGCATTTTAGCATATTTTTTTCTACATTGCCAGCACATTTAAAAGCATTTTGCCTGTGTTTTCAACTTCTGTAGTCTAAGTTGCTGGGTGAACTGAATTACATTTGAATTGCATTTCTGAGAACTGTGTGCTTCCTTCCATTTCCTTGCATTGCATAAAAAGGGGGGGTGAATTGCCAGAGAAAAGTGATTACATTGTTTGGTTGAAATCATATTGAGTATTTTCTGTACTGCATTCATTGAATATTGCATCCACCTGAGCTTACATAAATCATTCTGTACCACTTTCTTCTTTTGTTCCTATTCACCTGTGTGCTACCTTATCCATTTCATGTCAACTCCTTATTGATTATAGAGAAGCGTGTTGGTGCCAGATTCTCCGTTGTTAATCTTTATCATATCAGATTAAGTGTGCTATTCAATTATTAATTTATTATAAAGTGTGATATATATATCTATTGTTTAAATTATCAATTAAACCTTTTAACTTGCAAAACAGAACTACTTCTTGGCTCAGTGGGGTCAGGAGGATTCCAAGAGAGGGTTGTTATATAGGGGTAGTCATCCAGAACGCATGAACTGGACATAAAGATATATCAATAAGGGTTTTCATTCAGTATTCTAGACTAGGCGTTGACTTAGCTGTAGTGCTGAATTGAATCCTCTTACAGGTCTACTTTCCGTAGTATCAGCAAGGGAGTCAGGTTCTGACGGGAACCAGGATTCTTCAGTTGATATTGATGAGTACACAAGTGACATGTTTGTTGTTGATTCGTCAATATTTGTGTACATTGAGGTTGAGGAGATCTCACAGTATTCATCTATTATGATCATTGAGTCTTCTTGGGAGTCATGTTCTCTCTTGCTAGTTTGAAGTGCGGACGAACTCAACGTTGGATTTTGTGCATCTGCTGTCGTCAGTGTTTTAGGCTCGGGGTCATGGTCGATAGCTTCCAGTAATGCGTCTAGTGGCTCATGTTCTTCAGTTGAGATCAATTCTTCTTGTGGTTGGAATTTCAGTTTTTTGTTCTTCGTATTTGCCTTTGTCGTTTCCTTGGCCAAAGGATTAGCGCTCTCTTCAATTTTTTTGTTGATGGGATTCTTTGTTGTTGTAGGACAGGATTGAGTTTTCTACTCTGGGTTGAGTTGCAATTTTCGCAGGAAAGCTCGTGAGGCTGTTTGACTTTTTTTTGTTGTTGTTTCTTTTGTAGTTGTAGCTTTGCTCGCTGGCATCGTTTGCTTAGATCAAAGATGTCAAAAGGAGTACATGTTGGGGGTTCCGTGCTAGGAATATTGAATTGAGTTGGTAAATTGTGCAATTGAAGTTCGTATTGGGTTGTTTGGTCTTTCTTAGAATCGCCTTTTGTTGAGGAATGTTCTGTATGAGGGCACCTTGTGCCTTGATCTTGGGGCATGGTTGCTTGTAGGTTTCTTTTTGCTTTGTCATGCATGGATTTGGTGGTAAATGTTGTCAATGTTTCTATAAGAGTTTGCTTGTCCAGTCGATCAGATCTTGCTATTTCAGCTAGGCGGTTCTGCCATATTATTGTGGATTCTGCTTCATGATTCAATCGATCTTGAATTGAAGTTATGAAACCGTCTATGGTTGTTTGTTTTGTTAGGATCATTGCAAGCAAAGTGGCTTGGTCTTTGGTGGCATCGACTGTTGCTTCTTGGATCTTTAAGAAGGGGACCATCGCTAATGATAGAACAGCAACTAGCGTATTTTGGAGATCTAGCATGGTCCCATATTTTGCTGGATTCTGAAGTATTCAGTGTTTTTTTGTTTTTTTGTGGAGGGTAGTCTGAGTCTTGTTGGTTTAGGGCGGCCGTCGTTGCATTCAATAGATTCCCTTCCGGGAATGTTTTAGGGAAAAACAAATTTGCTTTGGTGGGAAGTGGTGTCGATGTACTAGATATAACGTTCGTGTTTCCCTTATGTTCGTCTGTAAGGTCTTTCGTTTTCTTCTGTGCCTGGAAGTCCATGATGGCATCTGTTTCTGTGATGTCAAGTGAAGATCGAGATGCTCGGTTTGGAGGTTTAGAGCAGTTGTCTTGGGAGGAGTCTGTAAGATGGTAAGTTGACTGCCACTGTTGTTTGGCTATGATCGCTCGTTGTCGTAGTGTTAGGTTCAGCGTTGAGTCTTTCAATTTTTTGGTTGCAGGAGTATGAAGCTGGAGGTCAGATTGGAATGCCGAAGTGGAAGCTCTTTTTCCGAAAACTATTGGTGTTTCGGAGGTCATTTCTGGTATTTGATTTGTTGTTATTTTCTGTCTTCTGTCATTCTTTGGTGTTTTGACTGCAATTGTGGATTTGGGGTATTTCGGTTCTTCGGCCGCTTGATTGGAGGAGCATGGTGAAGTGCTTGATGGAGCGGTGGCGGAGGTAGATGACGAATCTTGATTCATAGGATTAAGGGATACAGATTGCTCTTTGTTGTGATTGGGGATTTGTGGGGGAATTTTAAGGGTAAGAGGCTTAGGTTTGCTTCTGTTGTTGCTGGGTTCTGTAAGTGTAGTGGTTTGTAAGTTCAGCATTGAGGTATGTTTTGGAAGATTTGGAACAGTTTCTTCTAGCTTCTCTTGGAGGCGTGTTCTAGGTTTAGTGTTCTCCATATCTATTTTTTTTCTTCCCTTTCGGGTGTGTAAGGTCGTAAAAGCAGCAGGCTCTCTCTTGGTTACTGCATATCCAGCATAAACAGCGGGAAACAGCAGACAACGACGCCCTTGTCACCGCAACGGGCTTACCCTTTATCATGACAACAAGGGCTTTTCCCCCTGCTCGCAGGATTGGTTGCTGTTAGTCACTTGTGGTGCAGGTACTGCCTGTCCATCTGTAATATAAAACTGGATGAGTTTCTTGGAAAATAAGTACATTTTATCATCAGTACTTCCTCCTAAAATCTAAACATTGCTGCTTGACTGCCTTGCTTTTTTCAATTCATCAAACCCTTCTTCCATTTCGTCAGTCTACACAATATTTTCCTGCGTTGCCTGTGCTTTCTTTAAGGCCTGTAACAAAGGCCTTCGATACAAGCAGTAGTCAAAGACCCATGCCCTGACGTAATTACATCATCCCAAAAATCTCTGCATGTGTTCTATCATGTGTGGCTTTGCAGTTTTCAAAATAGCCTCACTTCTTTCAGGGGTAACCTTCTTTCCTTCATGCAAAATCAATTGGCCTATGTATAGCACTTCTTGTTGACCATATTGTAACTTTTCTTTATCAACTTTATAACCTTTGTCAGCGAGTAGAATCATCAGCCAAACATAATCGCGTCTGCACTCTTCCTCTCAGGTGCTGCAAACTATAATGTCATCTACATATTGCAACACAACACTTTCCGAAGCGATATTGCTCAAGTCCATCTGCAGGACTCTATTGAAAATCGATGGAGACTCACAATACCCCTGTGGTAAACAAGTGCTTTCCAGGCGTGTTTGTCTGAACGTAAATGACGTCGGATCCTGTGAGTCGCTGTGCAACGGGATTGAGAAAAATGAATTTTTCAAATCAATCACGTTAAACATTGTGCTTCAATAGGTATATTACATAAGATTGTAGACGGGTTAGGAACTAGAGGGAACTCAGCTTCTACAATCTGGTTTATCGTCCTAAGATCTGGAATTAAACAGCACAACCCCTACTTAGATTTTTTGATAGGGTACACCACAGTATTACATGGTGACTCTGACATCACCAGAATACCCTTATCCATCATGGCGGAAATCGTCTTAAAAATACCTTTGTCTGCCTCTCGAGACATGGGATACTGTCATGCTCAAGGTGAAATTGCTCCTGGTTTCATTTTAATCTTCACTTCTCCAACCCCCTTCCGTAGGCCTAAGTCATAGGGGCCGGTGGCCCATATGAAACTGGTACTTTTGCCATGTCTTCAACAAAATACTCAGGACGCTTTTGTGCTAACATCATCTTCTGAGGAACTTCTCTTTTAATTGCTCTCATCCAGTAAGTTAAGCCTATGTCATATATTACTTTGTGATCAGATGGATGATCCTCAGACAGATCTTCATCAGTGACGTCAGTCAATCTATAACCCTCCCCAATGGCGATTACTGCGCACCATTGTCTGCCTTCATCATCATTTCCATCAAGCAAAACCATTTCTCCTCGCACTATGGCTGCTTGTAGCTTTAAGGGAAAGACTTGTCCCTCCTCTTCCAGCATAGGTATTCTCTGTCTGAACAGAAATTCATCGGGTGGTCTCATTGCTCTGCCTGCTAGGCCTGGTAGCCATTACAACAGAAGGCATACTCCATATTGAAACACCTCTGGTTCTAACAGTATTGCTCTTGCAGCTATCTGTCCTGAAAAAGCCATAATAATTGCACGTACATTTAAATAATGCATTCCTGGTGTTGAATACGCTATGCCTTCATCAGTAAATGAAATGGTCATATTCAACTTTGTCATTAAATCTTGTACCAATATATTAAGAGGTGTTTGTCTCGAATGTAGCAATGGCACCTTCATGCCACATTCTCCTGTAGAGACTGGTAATTCTTCAGTGAAAGGAACTCTGCTTGTAGCTCCTGTGAATCCCTGAGTATTCATGGCATTGCCAGACATTGAACATTTTCCCTCTCGTATACATGAACGTGTTGCACCCGTGTCTACTAAAAATGAAAAACGTTTGCCTCCTATAGTGACCTTCGGCTCCTCGTGAGGATTCGGCATCACGGATAGTGTTAAACACATCAGGTCTCCCAGTGAGCGGGTACAGCCTCATTCCATCATTCGAAAAAAAGGATTCCCTCCATTACCAGTAACACACCCTATCATAGGAGTCATTAACTGTCCTGTGTCTTATGTTTTGCTGAAGCTGCATATGTGACTGCTGTGACTGCCCTTGTGGCAGATTAAGTGCTGCCTGCTGTGGTTGCAGTCTTGCTGCACTCTCTGCGCTTGCTGCTGCATCATTTGATTCTGGGCAAATCCATCTCCATTATGCTGCGAATATGCAGGCGGATTTGACATCCCCCCTCTCAAAAACTGGCCATTTTGCACTAACCCGTGACATCTACACGTGCAAGCAAAGTGCCCTGTCATTCCACAAGTCCAACATATAGGCGGTGGACTCCCAACCTGCCCATTTTGCATATTCTGATTACCATCCTGCATATTCTGAAACCCACCTTGGTTATTCTTTCAATTCTGTTGATTAACTTGCCAACCTCGTCCTCGAATCCTCTTCCCCGTGGAGTAAATCCACTATTGTTTTGCTCAAACTGCCTTTGATTATTCACCTGCGGCATGTTTACTGTTTGCTGTAAATTCGATCCATCTACACTCGTCAACATTGCCCCTTCAATGGCGTACTTGGCCAATTTCTTCTGCACTTTCTTTCGCCTCCTCACCCTTCCTAATATTGTCTTTTTTGCGATTCATTTCTTGCAGGAGTCTGCAGTAATGTGCAATGGTAAGCTAAGTTTCTGACCATGGTTTTGCTTCTATAACCACTCATTTCTTGAGCTGCTTTTGTACTGGCTCTGGCAGCCCTTGGCATGATATATGATAGAATAGGGTATAGATTTTCCCCAAGATTCGCGCTCCATGTCTCCTGAAAATTTTGAATGTAAACAATTGTGTCATCCCCGTCCTGCATCTTTTTCGTCATTATAGCTCCCATATCGGACTCGTCCGGATACAGTACTCTAAGCACTTTCCAATCTGCCGTCCTACAGTTATTGAACAGTGCTCCACCGTGAGCAGTGTTGACTGTAGTCACACCAGGGTACCCTGCCCTTGTCCACACGTCATCAGCTCTCTCACCAAGTATGGCAATTAGGAGACCCTAAATGTCCCCTATAGCCAACCTGTTTCCTCCCATCATTTTTTCTAAATTATGTATCCATTTCCCAGCGGCACAAGTTTAACTCAGGAGTTTGCACCTTACATTATCTCTCTCCATTTGAGGCCATGGGATATACTGTGGTCTCGTTCTTCCTTTCTCTAGTAAGCTAAACTGCAAAGCCCCAAACTCATTCTCATCTCTCATCCTTTGTCTGTCCACCGCAAGGATATTTCCGCATCGCCTTCTACCTGGCAATGATCTTAATCTGCTTACATAAGGCGGCGACTCCCCACTCTCACCGTGGAGTCACCCTTTAGGTCTGTCTGACTGTGTCAATGGTTCTGATGCCCTAGGTATAGGTGCGTTTAAATCCGACCATGTTACATCCTTATCCATAGAAAAGCATCACTCAGGACCACATGCTTCATCTCTCTCTTCCCCATGGAAGGTTTCCCTGTATTCGTCTGACATTTTTTGTGCCCAACTCATGCAACTTCTCTCTTCGTCATCTCTATGTAGAGTCAGTCTATCTAACGACAGCTTCTTATGCTTCATACTACATGAGGTTTGCTCTGTGTCATAAAACTGAGTGCTCTCAAGTCAATATTTGTTTTCCATTCCCCTTCGACGCTTTCTGGGCTCTCATTTCATGGTATTCTTTATCGATCGCTTCCCCAATGATCCTAGAAACAAACTCGTCTTAGAGATTTTCTCTCGACGGGCTTGGTGATGACTTATATTCTGGAAAAATATCCTCTATATCCTCCCATGTTACTTGTGAATTAGGATCTCTTACTTCCTTTTCAAGATCACGTGCTCTCTGCCTTCTTTTGCTTCTTTTGCGTTCCATATCATCGTCAAATTCTCTTTGCTTTCTCGCTTCCTCTCTCACTCTGTCTTCCTCTTTTTTCTTCACATCCCTTCTCTCATTTGCCCTTCGTATCTCCTTGCCCCTTCATCTCCGTATTCTTTTTTCTCTTATCTTTTGCTCTTCCTCTTCCATTCTTTATCTTTCTAGTCTTTCCTGCTCATCAATTGTTCTTTGTTTATTGTCACTTTTCCTTTGCTCCTCTGGTCACTCTTTTTTTTTCACTTGCTCATCTTGATATAACTGCTCTCGTTTCTGTCTGTCTTTCCTTTTTGCCCCTTCAGCTTTCAATCGTTCCTCCCTTTCTTTTTCTTTTTTATCTAGCTTGTCTTGATCTTCTCTTTGTCTTACGTCCTCAATGCTTTTACCATTGAGTTTAAGCAGAATCTAACTACCCATCCATTCGTTCTGTAAGAGCGCCATCTCATCAGCTTAATCTCTTTCTCCTTTCCATCTCTTTATTTCTCTTCCTATATCTAGAGACGAACTTGCTCGATCACTTCTTTCCTTATCCGTCTCTCCTTGACCCTCGGGACCTTAACGATTACATCTTTCTCAGTATTTTTCTCCGGGCCCTCGTCACTACTTTGCGTAGGTGACTCATATGCCAGGTTGCTATACCCTGCTGCTGCTTTAAGCTCCCTCAATGGGTATAACCCATCATCTTTCTTAGTCTCGTGTTTTATTTCAGATGGGGCGGGTGGAGCAGAGGGCTCTTCACCCCCCTCTTCGCATAAATTAAGCATCCATTCTATCAGAGGCAGCTCATCTCGCTCCTCCTGGTACATTTTCAAGAGCTCTAAACTCGCTTGGCGCTTGTCTAGCTTCTTCCCAGTATATGCTGCATGCAAATATGTCATCATGGGCTGTAGGACTGCCTTCGACGGTGACCCTCCTTGCGGCCATGGCATAAACATTTTATCTGCGGTTCCTTTAATCCATTCTGCACTATACTGTCTAAGTTTGGGGCCATGTTTTGGCAACTGCTTTCAGAAATGGACAAGTGGCGTAATATCGTCCATTCTCAACTCATCTACTCTTAACCTGTTTTTCACTCGTTTCTTTTTAATCACAGATTTAAAAGGTACGTTTTCAGAAAAATAATACATTATGAGCGAGCACCAACCGTTGCAAGCAAGCTCCAATCCCGTCAACCACCATTTTTTCTTTAATCTTGATAAAAAACAACCATCAAGTTCAATGTTTTAAACAATCAATTATTCCGTTTATGATGTCATCGTTTTTAAAAACCACATAAACAAACAGACAAACTCAACCAATCACATAAATCTACTACAATCTTTTCTCTAATACTCGTCTTGCCCTCTAAAATACTTCATATGAAGTGTAAATTACCCCTTTAGATTCTCCTATCCGTTTTCTACGTGTTCCGCTAAGGGACTCTGGGTTTAAATTTCTTCTAACGTTCTTTAAAACTTAGGTATAGGGCGTATCCTCTTTCTCGTGGCCTCACTCATGATTCTTATTGCTCGGCCACACTCAAGTCCATATCTATTAACACTCTTATTCTCACGTTATGTTTATCCCGCCTCCCGACGTTACTCTCTTTTTCCCTTATCATTTCCCTTTATTTACTAAGCATGCATCAATTTACCACTCTCCTCAGTTTCTACTCACCATTTGCAGGTTCGTCTTCTGACTCTCGGAATCGCACGCCTCTTTTACCGCCTCTTCAAACTGTCGTCCGATCAACTTCACATAGATGTGGGAGGGGATTCTATGGAAACTACGGGACCCATCACACCCACCTTGCAAGGTCTTGATAATTACAGTAACCGCTATCTATGGGGAGCTTCACGTCTTGTCAGCCGAATGGCAAAAGTCATGCGATATTTCCAGGTCTCTAAAGTTTACATATGTCGATTGATTTTTTAATAAATCCTCCTCTCTCTGCTACCAAATGAACTGGATATCCCAGCCCCTATGATGAGTAGCAATTACCCGTGAGATGGATGGGGATGTAGATTGTATTCATACATCAATAATCAAAACAACTCAGGTAGTTTGGCAAAAGGAAATCTGTTTTAATGTCAATTATCTAAAACAGGGAGTACAACGAACATCAGCATTCGCTCGATCCTCTTACTCAATGAATCTTACAAAAAACTGAGGTCATATTAAGTTAAGCAAAATCGTCAACAGTGACGTGCTGACCTGCGTCATTACCAACATCATCCTCCGTGGCAAATTACAAAAACCTATTAAGGGAAGTGATAGGCTCTAAGTGAATATCTAAGTATAAGTTCCATATCAGTACAGAACAGTGAAGGAAAGTGATAGGGTACTTAACATCAGGTGGGGCAACTAACCCCTCCCCTTAAAATGGCCACTATGAGTGTCACTAAATTCATGACGTCCCATTGGCTACACAAACTGTAGGACCCTTAAATACGTGGTCCTCCACAATTGGTTGGCTTCTAACCCCGTCAGTACTTTTCCACCTATGTCTAGCAGCAGGCAGGCTGAACATCCATGTGCGGATGAGCTTGTCTTAACACTAGCTTCCCACCAATTAGCAAATCAATCCATCATCATTTCAATGGTCCAGTGTCAATCAGGGTTTTGAAGCCTGCCCTTGAGTTTGTACTGTGCACTGAGAAATTTTAAGGAGTGTAGGCACACACTGCCCTTGTGCGTAGGTGTGACCACCTTGTTCTTCCAACTTCATTCTTCCACGTGACTGGAGACCATGGAATCGAGCCTTTTAATGTATTAAACTACTATTTTCTAATAGCCCTCTGACGTCTTTTGTTTTGATCAAGCCTTTTGGATAGGAGTTTCTGTTTTTTCACACGAATTGTATCTAATGTCAGTTCACTCCAGTTTAATAAGACAGTGGCTTCTTTGGCTCATCCAAATCCTTCTGCTGAGATTCATTTTGTAATTCAAGTTGCCTTTTAACTGTGACACACTGAAATGAGGCCTTCTTTCTACTGTCCTGCACTGCTTATAATGGGAAGTGGAAACATCCATCCTTTACTCGTCCATATGCATATATATATATATATATATATTGGTGCTTGCCACAATCTATTTACTATAAAGCTAGCCTCAAGATGACTTCATCTGCTTGCGTTTCTTTTGCATCTGTACACGTATAAACTAGCTTAATATCTTCATCTGTTTCTGTGGCATAAGCTTCTTCACCTTGATCCCAATATGTCACTTATCCTTGATACTTTCTTGATTCCTTATAGAATATTTGCATTCCCTGGTCTCTGCATCTCTTCTACAGACATCAGCTCGATTCTGTGTGATGTCACCATACATCTTTGCCCTTCATTTGCTCTGCTTCTTCAGGGATTTCATTCAAATGGCCATCATATTTTCTTGTATGCAGGTACGGTTTTCTCAACTGGTACCTTGCCTCCCAGATCTTCTTAGGTATTGGCACTTTCACTAGTACTGCGCAGAGTCCATACTCTGCTCTTTGTCTCTTTAACTGCTCCGTGTATGTCTCATGTTCTGGTTTCCAACAGACAGGTAATATGGGCGAGGCATTTGGAGTAGGGGTACTTGGCTCCTCCTCTACAGTTCACTTAAAAAAATAAGATTCTTATATTAAATACAGAACAAGAACAAATAAATGGAATCATATTTTTACCATAAAGATGAACACCATTTTCAGCAAGAATATCAGGACACCTCAGAGCCTGTAGCATCACTGCACACACACACCCCACCCCCCACAAAAACCCCCATCCCCCTAACGACAGAGGTAAAAAGAAAAACAAAAGCCCTTGCTGGCTCTCTCTTGAACTGAGTAAAATAATCAGCCTTCAATTTACAAGGCCCCAACATCTGTTTTTCACATTAGTCAGCATTAGAGCGCAGCATCTCTATCTATTCCGCTGCCTTCAGGTTTTGCAAAGCACTGCTGCAAGATTGGCCATGGGGGCTCACTTTCAAGCTTCTGCCTCTCCTATCTTGGCCTCTCTGCACTGGTTGCTGGTAGCCAGGCGGGTTGATTTTAAGTCACTGTGTCTGGTGCACCGGGTCTTTTATGGTGGTGGTCCTGAGTACTTACGTGAAAAGTTTCCTCTTTATGTTCCCTCTTGGTATCTTTGTTCAGCATCTTTGCTTCTGAAACTGATCCTCCGTGTTCATCGTTTGAGATTTGGAGGGCGGGCCTTCTAGGTGGTGGCAGCCAGGTTATGGAATTCCCTCCCCTTCGCCTTCCGTGAGATACAAGATCATTTTACTTACCACCGAGCCTTGAAGACTTTCCTGTTTTAGTTCTTACTTCTTTGCCTGTGTGTTCTTTTTTATGAATCTTCTGCTTTCTTTTCCAGTCCTTCTTACCAGTAGCGCCATGATGCCCCTGTTGTTGAAGGTGCGCTGTAGAAGTATGTTAATAATAATAGAGCACAACACACAAGGTGTGATTATTGTTTACAAGCTTTTAAAAAAAAGAGACACAATCCAGCTTGATTTTTAGGCTTACAAGGCATCCGACCCCAGACAGGACAAATTTGAAAATACAGACTGGTAAATTAAATGTAAATAAGTGTATTCTGAAACAAAATTCACAAAGCAGACATTTTTTAACATTTTGGTATAAACCATCTTACACCTTTTAAAATACATAAACAAAATAAAGAGGTATAGCTCAACAGTTCTTCCTGAAAGGTCTATACAAACATAGAAAGAGGGGGCTGGATAAATCGAGAAAGGAGTAAATAAACAAATACATAACTAAACAGCATATTAAACATAACTGTACTTTTTACTCTTTTCTGTGCGGCCAAAATACTTACTTCTCGCTTCGGGTGATCAGGCATGTTTTCTCTGTCTAAAGCATGAGTGGGGTTAGCAGATGCTGTGGCATGGCTCTGCAGTTCAGATATATATAGACTATTTTGGCCGGCTTCTCCTTGAGACAGGCTGTCCTATGTAGTCAATATTTCCCCTGATCACGTGTTTCCCCTGCGTCAGAGCACACCACCTGTCACATTTGATCACAAATCTTTCCCCACAAGCTGCCTGAGCACGCATATCTGGTATCCCCCTCCCCAGACTGACAGATTACGCATATCTGGAGCGACAAAACCCGTTCCATTTCATCACAAGTATTTTGACAGGGGGTACAGACCATGCATATCTGCTGCAATGCCTTAGCACCTGTTTAGAATTTATCAAAAATAATTCAACGAGTTTGACAGAACATGGTGGAGGGATATCATGTGCATCTATCTCCACTGTATATTTTATGCAATTCCAATTTGACCATTCCTTGTACATTGTAGATTATGTAATTATTTGTGATTTCAGGCCATTATTGTAACCATGTAAGCTTCGCATTTTCTTATCGCTGCGCCCTGCTACCCCAGGATCTGGCGCGCATAAAAAGTGAATAAAACAAACAAACAAACAAACAAACATGTGTTATGCGCAGCCTTGAAACAGCTCATCTCTAACAGCCAGTGAGCCGGACCTTGCAAAGCATTACGTCCGCCCCATATAGAACAGCTGATCTCCTGACATATCTCGCGCTGGTATAAATAGGAGCTGTAAGTGGCTTACAGGTAGCAGCAGGGCCAAACCTTGCAACAATGCTGTGTGTAAGGCCTTATGAAAGAACATGGTGGGGTTCATACAGCTGAATTAGGGCCTGGCAAATCTTCACCCCATTACAGCGGGTTGTTTTTTGATAATTTTTTTAATTAATATTTACTTAAACAGGGCTGCTAAAAAGAAATTACAAAAAACACAGGGTATAAATATTAGTATGTATATTACACTTCTTGTTACAAGAAACACAAACCTTAGTATAGCTCAGTACTGATCAGCCTCTTTTACATCCCAAAATCACCAACCGTACCAGGTTTTTGGAGATTTATTTAACCGTGCTATACTTCGGCCTTCAGCCCAGCCATAACGTCTCATACATCAGGATAGCCAAAGCTTCAAGAGCACTGTATACCTATCTCCAGCGTTCATTCTGTATATGTACCCTTTACTCGACCCTCTCGGGGCGGCAATGTGCCTGTATCATCTCCACAGTGCCCTGTCGCACCATGATGCATATCAGGGTCAACGTGCTCTGGCTACATCACACCTACCCCAAAACATCACAGGTTAATGCCTGTATCATCTCGCCAGCACCCTGGCACACTATAACCCTTATAAAATATAAAAAATTGGGGAGACCCTATTTTTTAGGGGAGCGCCTTCCGGGGTCGGAAAGAATGAAGAAAAAGCACAAGGAAGACAATTACCAAGTCTCTTAATTTCGTAATTCTAAGGTAAGTGTAACTTCGCGAGTTAATGTTATAACTACAACAAAAGGTTAAATACTAACCTATATTAAAAGGGACAATTATCCACCATCCCAAATCACAACAGCAAGTGTTAGACCCAAAATTTTGAACCACAACTCTTACAGCCACAATGTAAAAAAACTTATTTCATTTTATTAAATCTTCAGTAAACACCTATTTTAATTTAAAAAGACTCTAAAACAGTCTAACACCGTAGTTTCAACAAATTGATTGAAAATGCTGATCTCAGTGCAACATATTTCTTAAAACATATATAACGTTTTTACAAAGAGTGGAGTTAGTACATGCGTATGTGTTTTTTGCATGATGAAGTTCTTTTCTGTGTATGAAAAGAACTTCATCAATCAATTTGTTGAAACTACTGTGTTAGACTGTTTCAGAGTCTTTTTAAATTAAACTATGTGTTTACTAAAGATTTAATAAAGTGAAATATGTTTTTTAGCATTGTGGGTGTAAGAGTTGTGGTTCAAGATTTTGCCTCAACTGGTAGAAATGTATTTACTTACCAGCGAGTCTGTTTATCTCTATGCATTATTATTTCTAAATAAGCAGAATTATTTATGTTTATACAGGTGTGTACATTCTAATGCTTGTCAATCTATGGTGTGTGTTAATTGTACTTTACATCAAACCCCTTATCTCCTAAATCTCAACCTTGCTACTCGTCTCTATTACCAAAAGAGATTTAACTTAAGACTTTTGTGAGAAAACCTTTGCAGGTCCACGAAGGTTGCTTCCCAGAACCCTATTCCAGTAGTGGTTTTAAAACACATCCTAACAATCTACCTCACCTTTTCATTCAAAACTGGGACAGAATGAACCCTGCCATCAGAGACCACAGCACTCAATTAACATCAGACAAACTATCCTGAATGCAATGTTCCCGCCCAACTAACCAGCCTCTCCCCTTCTAACCTTCTCCATCACCTCCTTCCGCCTTACAGTACTCCCATGATCGACCAGGTGCACATGGCGGCAAGCTGCCTACTTACACATTACAATAATAACAGAGCAGCACCTCTGCTCACCACTCTCACCCAATCACACACCGCAGACCAGCAGTTAACCAGGTCCTCAAACACCAGGATACATTTCCAGACCACTACCCAGTAGAACAACACCAGCACTCAGAATATGAGTACTTCCAGCCTGAAAACATAAAAGCTACATGATTCACACATGCCTTTTCCTTTCTCCTACTAAAACCCTATCTAGCCTCTTTTTAATTGTGGCTATTGGGTGGCGCTAAAAGCGCTACCTTTAAGCCAAAACTATTGTCATTAAAATAAAATCTTTAAAATAAGAGCTTCAAATAGGGGCTTTGAATGCGGGTTTGTAATTCTTTTCAGTGGAGATGACATTTGAAGAGGGATACACAGAGTATTTGGTGGTGTTTGGTTATTGAATCCCTCCCATTCTCTGCCCTAGCCATGCTAATCCTTATGGCTAATCCCATCCATTCCTGCCCATCTCAGAACTCTTTGAGCTCTGAGCTCTTCCATGGAGGCAGCCCTCTTGTTTTGAACTGGTAGAGCAATTTCAAATGCTTCTGCCAAGTCTGCATGGGCCTGGCTTTTTCTCCCACCAGATGCTTCTCTGCATGCACTTAAACTGCTGTATTCCTCCTATGTCAGGTGTGCGGTGTGGGTTCCACTTTTTCCGCTTGTTTTCTCTCTGTGGTGTTATTGATTCCCATGGACGATAGGTAAGGATGTTATTTTTTCTTCATAATATCGTGTGTGCACTCACTCTCGCCGTGCTGTGTGCAAGGATGATGTTCCCATGCCCAAAAATTGTGGGTATTATTTTGTTGCCTTTCAATGGGCAATTGATTTGGGGAAGTTGCCTAATGGTGGCCTGCCTTTGGAGGGGTGGTGCACGGAGCCCGATGCAGCCCCCGGTGCACATCCCATAGGGGGACTAGGGAGATTGCACCCAGGAGCCGGGGGAGGAGCAGCAAACTCTAGAGCCTCATTGCATGTTCTTGTCCAGCCGCTCCACTCTGGTCCAGCGCCTTTGGAGAAGCTGAGTGCAGCAGCAGGGGGGCCAGCATCGAGCCAGCGGGCACCCCCGAGAGCCCCGGAGCCACAGAGAGGGGAGCACAGGGGACACTGCCGATGCCTGTAATGCATGCACCACCGAGGATGAGAATGCGGGTACAGATGGAGGGGGTCCCGAGGACACAGACAGAATGGTGGCTTGCTGCCTCTTGCAGGACAGCCCCCCATCTAGCCTTGGCTCCTCTCCTCCGGGGTCTCCCATCGCCTCTTCTCCGGCAGACGGGGAGCTCAAGGCGGCCACCTACTCCCTGCTGAAGTGTTTATTTGAGAGAGGGGCAAAATAAGTGATTTATCAAGGAGGAAGCTACTGCAGTTATAACTCCATTCTGCACACAATTCGGCCGCAGGCTTCTCTGCTGAACGGCGGCAGAGGTTGGTGGTGAACGTGGCTTATGAGGCATCTAGATTTCTGGAAGCTGATAAGATCCTGTCTGTAAACTAAAAGGAACCTGGCCTGGTTAGCTTGACACCAAATGCTATTTCGGAGCGACTTTTGACTCCCTAGTCTAGATCAAATGTTGCTGCCTTCCTTACATACAAGCGGTTCCTATACCTTTATATCTACAGTATTTACAGCTTTGTTTTTGCATAACTTTTTTTTAAAACGGGGCAAACCCCCCTAATATTTTTATTTTACTCATACCCCTTATCTCATTTTTTTTTACATCTGCTTTGCATATTCCCTGAACAACCAATGTAAATGCAAATTCATAAAGATGCAAATACCTTGCAGCGTTTAAAGCGTAATGTGTCACAATGTCATGGACAAAAATTCAGTTTGTATCACTCAATAAACTTAAGTTTTCAGCACACTAGGTATTGGCTCTACAATCCCCAAATGTGGCGCCTGATATACAGGAGGTTATTTCTGCACAGGTTCTCTGAGGCAGGTCGCACAAGGAAGGTGGCTTCTCCTGGTCACGTGGATGAAGAAGGTGATTCCCCCATCCTACACGGAAGGCCCTCTCCTCAACACCACCCTGTACAGCAGTAGCACTCCACTGCACCCCTCTGTATCCTACCCCAAACCCCCTTTATCTGTGCTGTTACCCTCACCCACCTTACTCCCACTCTCTACCTCCACCCTCCCTACCCCCACTCATTTCACAATAAACCACCCTATGCCCACCTTTGCTCCCCCACTCTCTACCTACACCCACCCTATCCCCACTCTTTCTACGTCACCCATCCTATCCCCTGTCTCTACCCCCAAACATCCACCCTACCTCCACTCTCTACCCATTCACCCACCCGACCTCCAACCCAACACTTGCTACCCACTCTCATCCTTGTCACACTCTTGCTTCATTTCTTACCCTCTTACTCTCAACCTTTCTCGCTCGTATTTCCCCTTACTCCTCGTCGATGGCACCCTCTCTCAATTGTTTCTTCCCTTGCTCTATGCTCCTTCCTTCTCATTCTCTTGCACACCTGCACCCCTAATCGCATTCTCCTTTGATACTTTGCCTTCTCCTCCTTGCACCCTATTGCTTATAAATGCAAAATGCAAAGAACAGCAGTAAATGCCAAAACTATTGCCATTGCCAATGCTTGTTTTTCTTCCAGAGCCGACACAGTGAGGCTGCCATATTGGCACAGGTGTTTAAGAATAAATACAGCATTTTACTAAAGGTGGTGGCATTCTATTGTATTTATTGCAAAATGTAGTGGTATTTTGTTGCCATCAGTAATATGGCACATACATATATATTTTTTTTGCCAGTATAACATGTCAATATGTTGTTGGTGGCATGTAAGGTACAGATTTTACAACACAGCCAAGCCCAACTTGAAACTATAGAGAATGAAATGCATGAATAGAAAAGCGTAGTGCTGTTAGGCCAAAATATTGTAGTGCACCATTTTTGGATGCCTCATGAATGGAAACTACATTAGAATATACCTAACTGACTAACCTTATTTAATATTACTAAAATACTAACTCTAACTGTTCTAACACTAAAATGCAGTATTCTATGCAAAATGAGGTGAAAATACATGTTTTGGTGGCACTGCTGTAATTCGTTTTTAAATGCACACTGGCATTTTTTTTATTCTTTTTCTTCTGTGTTAGCTTGTGGAGAGCAGAGGGAAGTGGCAGCAGGAAACCAAAGAGATACATTATTCTGTTCTGAAACTCTCATTGTTTGGAACATGAGGGTTGATACAGTATGAATTCTTGTCAACCTGATTGGGGGAGAATTATAGGCAGACATGCCACGTAAATAAAGTGGGAAGGCTCAGAGTTTTTGTAATGGAAAAATTTGCGGAGAGGAGTTAGTGGAGACTGGGCTGTGAAGACAGACAGAGTTCCAAGGGATTACAGAGCGCTGGCTGGGAGAGTTATCTCGCCGTGCTCCCCCACACCAGAGTTGCAGAAGCAATTTGCGCTGACTGGGCCTGCCTTTGCGAGTGGATCAAGGTCGTGCTAGGAACTTCAAAGTGCTAATTTGGGTAAGATTTGTGCCAAGTGAGGATCTTTTGAACGTTGTATGTTTGGTTACAATTTTATCAGAGTGTAGAAAGGTTAGAAAATCACTGCATGTTATTTTTGTCAATGTCAGAATGTGGGAACATTAATCCACGTTGCAAATAGACCCGCTTGTTCTATTTTGCTTTCTTTTGTATTCTAGAGACTGCTGTAAATAACCATGGTAAGATTTGATGACATGTATATGTAATTCAATATAATGAGTACCTATGAAAACAAATGTGGGTTTGTGTCATTCATGCTTCTATGAATTATTTCAATAGACAAGGTCTAAGGGAGAGGCTCATATTAGTGCAGTAGTGCATTTGCCAATTTGCCAATGCAAGTCAAGTAGCAGATAAAGCAGGGTGTGTGTGTGTGTGTGTGTGTGCATGCTGATGGGAAAGGCATAGATTACTGGATGTAAATAAACCAGTGAAATGTTGTGACATATATTACTGGATGTAGATAAACCATTGATACCAGCCACAACCTGTAGGTGGCGCTCTGAATAAAATTATTGTGTCCCAACAGTGCATAGGTCTGGGGCTCTCCACAGACAACTAAGAAGTATTATAATGGAAAGGAAGGTTTTGTTTTATGATGGGGTTATAGTATAAGGGAGAAAACCATGATCACCACTAAATACCGTAAAATAAATACCACTAAAATTACCACCAATATAAGCTAACAAGGTATGGTCACTAAAATAATATGAAGCCAAACCCAATCTAAATGCAAGACTAATTTACCACCAAATTACCACCAATATTTTTACGGTAAGAAAATACCGCGAAATCCCAAATTTATCCCAATAAGACTAAATATCTTACAGATAATGGTGCGTTGGCCAGGAAAGTGGCTGTAGAGCACCTACTGGGTGTGGCAAGTGTGTCTCACACTACCATACATGCATTAAAGGAAACCCATTTTATGAGAGCAGTGTGACTCTAGAAGTGAATTTCAGAATGTCTCAAATGGAGGCCACATTCCCAGAGTTAGTGCAATATCTGGAGGCAAAGCTATATGCACATGGGACATGGTCATCAAATAATGTCACAGAATGGCATGACCGTATCTATGGTGAAGTGCAGAAAGAACCATTAGACAGCATTTTTGCAGAAGGTAGCATAATCTAGGTCTGTCTCTTGAGATTATTAAATGCCGCTGATAAACATGCAGAGAAAGATTGTCTGATACGGCTATGTGCCAAGACATGGTTCATTTTAAATAGGTCTCTGCGAATGCAAGAAAATTATGCCAAACTGATTAGCAGATTAAAAATTGAACTGGATGGAGCTAGTGAACAAGAGGAAAAATTAAGATCAGAACTAGAGGTATGTCAAAAGGACAAGCAGTCAAAATGTAAAGATCTCGACACTCAATTGTCTCAAAGAAAGAAACAGTTTGAGGATAGTGAGCAAGAATTAAAACACTTGAAAGCATTGGTAGATCATATTAGACAAGATAAAGATGAAGTTGTTTTGGAAATGCAGATTTTACAAAAAGAACATTTTGAGAAAGAAAGTGATCTTCAAAATGCTGAACAAGAGATAGTTAAAATGTTTCAAGAAAGAGACAAAAGAGACAAAGAATTCAATGAATGCCAAATGCAAATGAGCGATATGCAAAGTGTGAGTAATAAGATGAGTGATGAAAACAATCATTTGCGTAAGGAGGCAGATAGGCTCCTTAAAAAGTGCAAGATTTGGAACAGCAAATATGCATTTCCAGGTCCCATGACAAACGACAGGGCACCACATTCAATGGAGTTGAGGTGAATTCTATTTCTACACTGAGAACTTGTGCCCCAGTGGCTGGGCCGGTGACTGAACTTGGTCGCAGCACCCTTGAGAGATTTGATACACCCATTGGGGGCCGCCACCAATCCCATATGCCTGTAACAAGGATTGAATCAAAAAGTAGTGCGATCACATGCATAGCAACAAGTAGCCCTATCAAAATAATGAAATCAATCAAGGCTCTGATCAAGCCATTCAAAAAAGGAGGTGAGTGCTGTATAGAGGACCACTTAGAAGCGCTGCACGATATATTTAAAGCCCTCCAGATACCTAAAGAACAATACAGACAAGACTTTCATTTAACTCTGGGCGCTGCCACAGCCGGTATCATTAGAGGGTTAAATGAACAGCAGAAGAAGACATGAGCAGAGTTTGAGAATGAGATTAAACACCATTTGTCTCCATTCCGATCCTTACAGGATGCGAAGAAAGTTGCTTACACAATTACAGCTGGGCCAAATACGTCCCCTCGCCAGTTTTTAAAATACTTAAAAATAACTTTTTCTCGCTTCACTGTATCTTTTGACCCCAATTCCAATGAGTTTAAAACTGCCTACTTCTATGGGTTGCAGAAAGATATCATATCACAATTAGTCCGTGAATTTGACCGTGATAAGTCCCTTGAATGGATTGTGCACCAAAGTACAAAACTATAAGAAGTGCTATATTGTGAGGGTAGAGAGAGTGATAAAATGAAAGACACTAGACCGAAATCTAAAGAACCCTCAGCAACAGTGATGGAGATCAGGTCAGATAAAATGTCACTTGAGTCTGCTCAAAGTCCAGGCAAAAATAATTTGACACTTGAAAAAAGGGGTAATCAACAGAGGTTGTAACTCCCTGCACCGATGTTTCAATCACATGATCCTAGTAATAGGGAGAGCTACATTAGCCCTAGGTACATAGGAGACAGACCCCGGGCAGGATATCGTCCTGATATGTCAGGTATGAACAATAATCAGAGACAAGGCACCCAGGACCAAAGAAATAATGGTCCCTACCAGACATTGGGGACACAGAGCAGATTTGACCCCAACACCATGATATATGATAATCAGGATAGACCCCGATATGTGGATCGATTTACTGAAAATGGGAATCAACATAGGAGACAATACTCACAAAATGAGAGTCAGGACATGAGGCAGAGTATGAATTATGCCCCACGTCAATACAATCAATCACTGCCATCGGAGGACTACAAACAAAGGATAGGTGCACCCCGCTCCCCACCCCACATGAATCAAGAATTCAGAAACAACCCCAATAGAAACCATTCTCCTGAGAGATATCAGAATAGATTCAATCAAGGGGAAAACAACCAATGTCGACCTAGGCCACAAAGAGAAGATTCTAGAGAGATGGAAAGATTCAAGTGTCTCGAGGCCCAAGTGAAAATGTTGGCTGAACAAATAGGAAAGCTCTGTATGGCACAAAAACAGTCATCAAAGGAGGGGGCAGAAGGCCACAGCAATGACCGGGTGGTTTCCGATAATAAGTGACTAAAGAATGATACCTGCAGTGCTAAAAAGACAGGTTGTCCTGATTTGATTTTGCATAATGACTCTGAGATGCTTAATGATTTAAAAAGGAAAATGTTGGAGATTTCCACAAATGAAAAAGGAAAACATGAAATTCCAAAAGAACAAAGGGACAGATTTAAGAAAGACAACTCATGAATGGGGAATGCAATTGAACAGGGAGTAAGTGGGGATGTTAGAACACACTCCCCAAAACACTAACAAAATACAGACAGGAAGAATAAGTACTTAAAGGAGGGTACAAATCAATCACCTGAAGAGTTCTTTGAGCCACACATTTTTGAGGAAGTTAAAAAGATTGGTACCATGCCAAACATCCCCAAGTGCCCAGAATTAGAAAATTACAAATTATCAAGTAATGTTTTTACGCACATTCAGTTGGAGAATTGTAGTGGGAACTCTGATGACCCCCGGATGGAAGGGCGAACAGTGGCCATACTACAAAGGAACCCTGACTATGGGGAGATGAGTAAGGTTTCTCAAACTAAAATGGACAAAAAGGAGGGAAAATGTCCTTTTATTTACCAATGTGCTTAGCCAAAAGTGAATAAGGTCTGAGAAAAGTGAACTCTGAAATTAGTAAGAATTTGCACTTTTGTGTGTGTTTGAGGAAGTTGAAGACAGATGTTATGCTCCCATTACAGTGGAAGAGAAATGCAATAATACATTTGCAATGATTGACACAGGTGCACAGGCCACAATTATGTCCAAAGAATTGGTAAAAAGTATCAATGTAGAGAGATCTCCACAGAACCAGACCACAGTGAGGCAGAGTGAAGGCCCAGTGCATAAGTTTAACAGTGAGGAGGTGCCTATTGTGGGTGTCACTGAGGTTGACATACAGATAGGAAAACACAGAAGGAAACAGGAAGTATTGATCACACCTATTTATGAAATGCCATTCCTAATGGGAATAGATTGCTTGAAAAGATTTTCTCCTCTCATAGATGGGGTAGATGGGGTACTGTGGTCTTTGACAGAAAAACCATTAAGACCTATGAAAATAAAATCACAAAACAACAGTATAAATGAATGCCACACTGTTGCTAAAACGAATGATGCAGTGGAGGTATACCTACAGAATAGCTGTGTGCCTAGTGTTACTGTCATTTTGATATGTCAGGGTAAAATACAAAATGAAAAAGAAAAATAATCTTTGCAGATTTATTTGGATCCCAGGAAGAAATGGCAAACTGAAATAGTTGAACACACATTGCGCTTCTATTTAAAAGAGAAGAAATGCAAACAGAATACTATTCCTAAAACAGACACAGAAAAACACATTACCACTCTTGCTGAAATACACATGGAAGATAAGCAGCCATGGGTTCAAATTGGTATAAATGACCATTTTAAAGTGATAAAAGGTACTGTGGCGCTTGAACAGGAAAGGAGCTTTATTAATGAGAAATTACTGCAGAAAATAATGGAGAGGGAGGAGATCCCAAAATTTAGAATTAAAAACCAATATGTCTCTAGTTTGGACAACCCGATTTTGAAAACCGAATTGCAGAAAGATGCATGCTAAAGATTAGTATTGGAGAAAACCATATACCACAATGTGTGGATAGTGAGTGGAACACAAAATGATTTTTACTTGGGTAATGATATTATGCACAGAATGTGCATGGTATTAGATTTCCTTAACCAAAAAGTATGGTCCCAGCTAGGCGGGCCTGCACCTGAATTTGAAGACAAGAGACAGGCTTATCATTGTGCACAATTGGTACCCTATGCAATTGAATTACAGGAGAAAAAGGATATTACTATTCCTGCATTCACCAAGCAGGTTGCTATAACACTAAAGTGCAAGAATGGACAGCAAATGAAAGATTCTGATGCATTTGTGTGCCTTAATGAATCTATGAAACAACAGGGCCTGGATTATGAATACACCCCATTGATAGATGTTGGAGAAGGATCTGCCACAATTATGGTGAACAATAAAGGGTGTCAGGATATTAATTTAGAAGAGAATTCTTCAGTAGGAATGGCCATACAAAAATCACATTATACAGCAGATTTCAATAACATGGTGATTGGAAATATTCCTGAGAGATATGTAGATGCACAGGGTATATTGCCAGAATATCTGGATTCTCAACCCAAAGGGATCTTTAAAATTCAATCTGTGTACCCTTATGATTCAAATGAGACAGTGTGCTGTCACCAAGAAAATTGTATAGTATTTGACTTAAATGAAAATGAAATAGAAAATCAGCACATTGAAGTGGAGGCCAATATGCCAAAATATTTCAAAGTGGCAGCTTTACAGAGAGACACAGCTACACAGTTGGAAGAAAAAAAGAGGTTACTCCGCTGGAGGATTTCCCAAAATTTTCAAAAATGGTTGAAGAGCAGATTTTGTTAGCAGATGTATGTGTTACTGAAGAAGATAAAAATGAATTGAGGAAAATATTTATGGAATTTAAAGACGAGTTTGACAAAGATGAATATGATTGCAGCCTAACTCATTTACATTACCGGAAGGGTGTTGTAACGCTCACCTGATTCCCGTAGAGGCGCCGGTCTTGACTGGGCGTATACCGTATCTGCAAAGGTGATGTGTAACACACGGCTGGCTCTTTGGGCTGGACCTCTGTGCACTGTATGTCTGACTTGAAGGGTAAGATGTCTTAGGTAAGTGAACGCCGTGCTCTCCATCTGCCTCGGGGCAGGGTGCTGTAACCAGTTTCTTCACTGGATAAGGGGAGCAGGCCTCTTGACTTCAGAGGACTGCTGTCCGTCGTTTACTGCACGAACGGTAAGTTTCGAGTAATTCTAATGTCTTTAACGTCTTTAGTAATGATGGTTCTTGTTTTGCAGGGTTCCGGCGATGGCGGATGACGGGCTGAAGTGAGTTGAAGATGGAGCCCGTGTGATGAATAGAAGCGCCTGGAAGCACGTAAGTAAGCGCTTGTTGCCTGCTTCACGATGCGCTCTAACTGTCTTTTTATTTTGCAGGTACAAGTTCGGAGCGGTTGCAGGGTGCCGGAATACCCACTGGGTTAGATGTGGAAAGGAGTAATGGCACGTGAGTATTAAAGTTCCCCAATGTCTTTAAACACACCTTGTTTTGTCTTTCAGATGCGGGATGCAGCGCCGAAGGCCTCCGGAGCGTGCAAAGAGTTGGTAAGCTTTTGTCTTTCAGATGCCGGAATGCAGCGCGAGGCGTTGGTGACAGCCGATGGACCAGGTAAGTGAAGAGCTGTCACTGAAGACCGTAATGCTAACCTGTTCTTTCTTGTCTTTATAGGTGTTGCTGAAGACTGGATTCAGGATGGTAAGCCTTTTTCCTTAGGCCCAGGATCAGATGCAGAAGACACGATGAGCGTTCTGCTGCAGAGGATGCAGAATAACGCAAAGCAATATTCATCCATCAGGTGTGGTTTAAATAGCCTCCTGTAGTGCTTAGGTGTCTCCTTCCACAGCCACGCCTAGGTAAGAAAAGAGTTCCTGCTTTCCAGAAGAGTTCCAGTGTTCTGAATCTAGGGAGTGGCTCCTGCCCCACCCAACAGGAAAAGTAGTTCCAAACAGAAGAGGATCAGAGGCTCAACTGGCAGGCAAGTAAGCAGCATGGTCTGCTGCAGGTAAGTCCACCCAAGCATTATGAGCCCGGCGCTTCCAGCGCTGGGACTGGGCATATTTATGAGCCTGGTGCCACTGGCGCCAGGACTGGGTCCAAAAGGTCCCAATTGGGACTGGTTGGCACTCGGAACCTGGGTTATGGATCTGCTTCCAAGGGAGTTGGGAAAACCCTGACCTTTTGGAAGCAGAGATCATGACAGTACCCCCCCTCAAGGCCCCTCCCAAACCGGGCTTCTCCGGGGGTTTTGGCTTGTCAGGAAATGTTCGGTGAAATCTTTTGATTAGGCGAGGAGCATGGACATATTCAGCAGGTTCCCAGGATCTCTCTTGGGGGCCGTAGCCTTTCCAGTCAATTAGGTAAAATAGTTTAGATTTGGAGATCTTGGAGTCCAGAATGCTTTTGACTTCAAACTCGAGTTCTCCATCAACTAGGATAGGTTTTGGAGATTTAGTTAGTCGGGTTTGAGGTTGCACGGGTTTCAATAGAGAGACGTGGAAGACCGGATGTATCTTCATGTGCGGGGGCAAGTCCAACTTGACCGCTACTGGGTTTACTATGGTAGTGATGGAATAGGGACCAAGGTATCTTGGGTTGAATGTGCGTGGCCCTTTTAGAGGTAGATATTTGGTGGATAACCAGACTTGATCCCCTACTTGATATTGAGGGGCTTCCTTCCGATGTTGATCTGCTCCTTTCTTGTATTGTTCTTTAGCCCTTTGAAGGTGAGAAACAGCTTCCTTAAAGGCTTGGGTGATTGTAGAATGCAGGTAGTCTACTGCTGGTGTTTCAAGATCTTGGAGGGGATCCAACTCCGAGGTTCGAGGGTGACTGCCGTACAAAAGAAAAAACGGGGTTTTCCCAGTTCCCGAATGGACAGAGTTATTGTAGGCATATTCGGCTATCCAAAGGATATCTTTCCAAGTTTTTTCAGTTTGTTGCAGCATGCAGCGTAAATACTGTTCCAGAGTTTGATTGGTCCTCTCGGTTTGTCCGTCGGTCTGAGGGTGGTGACTGGTCGATAGTCTCACATCAATTTGAGCCGACCGACAGCAACTTCGCCAAAAATGAGAAATAAATTGACTACCTCGATCCGAAATAAGAACCGAAGGAAAACCGTGCAGTCGGACGATGTTTTCAAGAAATTCTCGGGCCAGAGTTGCTGCTGTTGGCAAGCCTTTGAGCGGAATGAAATGCGCCATCTTGGAGAATAAGTCCACGATTACTAGAATCGTATTGTATCCGGAGCATGGAGGTAGATCGGTGATGAAGTCCATAGAAAGCGTATGCCAAGGGCGAGGTGGGATGTCAATAGGGCGTAAGAGGCCTGCTGGTCTTTCCTTTTGACTCTTATTTTGGGCGCATACTCCACAGGACATTATAAAGTCTCTGATATCTTTTTTCCAAGACGGCCACCAGAAGTAGCGCTTGATCTTTTCTGAGGTCTTGGCCATACCGGGATGTCCTTCCATTAAAGAATTGTGATAACAAGAGATTACTTTTTTCTGTAAATCTGTGCTGGGTAGGTATAATCGTTCTTGGAAATACAATAAGTTGTCCTTTACTACAAAGTCCTTTCCCTGCAGATGCCAATTCTGTATGTCTGCTGGAGTTACAAGTTGCCTGGCCTTATCCTTAACTTCCTCTATGGATTCTGTGGCGATTACACCCAGAATTCTTTGTTCGGGAATGATTGGTACAGGTTTAGGGTTGATCAAGTGTTCTTCCACTCCCATCCGAGAAAGGGCATCAGCTTTACCGTTCTTTGTACCAGGTCGATAGGTAATTATGAAGTCAAACTCGGCAAAGAATAATGCCCAACGGAGTTGTCTGGAGGATTGGGCTTTTGCGGTTTTCAAATATTGCAGGTTTCGGTGATCCGTAATCACAGTAACGGTGTGTCGGGCCCCCAGCAGATAATGCCGCCAAGCCTTAAAGGCAGACTTGATAGCCAGAAGTTCCTTGTCAGTAATCGTGTAATTGATTTCAGGAGGCGAGAATTTGCGGGACCAAAATGCCACGGGATCCAACTGATTGGTTACCGGGTCCTTTTGTGATAGAACTGCCCCCATGGCAAGGCTTGAAGCATCAGTTTCCACGATGTAGGGGAGTTCGGAGCGAGGGTGTTTTAAGATTGGTGCAGAGATAAATTTAGTCTTCAAATCCTGGAAAGCTTGTTCCGCCTCGGTAGACCATTCAAAACGTTTGTTTTTCTTTAACAAGGCAGTGATGGGCTGGACTATTCGAGAGAATTCGGGGATAAACCTGCGGTAAAAGTTAGCGAAGCCTAACATGCTTTGCACACCTTTTACGGAGGATGGTGATGGCCATTTGAGAACTGCATCGACCTTCTTTGAATCCATACGCACTCCGCCAGGTGATAATATGAATCCCAAGAATTCAACTTCAGTCACGTTGAAAACACATTTTTCCAACTTAGCGAAAAGTTTGTGTTGACGCAATGTTTCGAGGACCATTTTCACGTGTTTCCGATGTTCAGATTCCGATGAAGAATAAACGAGGATGTCGTCAATGTAAACAACAATACACACATCTATGAGCTCTCTGAGGACATCGTTCATAAAATATTGAAAGGCGGCCGGGGCATTGCAAAGTCCGAAGGGCATGACCTGATATTCAAATAGCCCATACTTGGTGCAGAAGGCCGTCTTCCATTCATCGCCCTCTTTTACTCGTACCAAGTGGTAAGCTCCTCTAAGATCCAGCTTTGTATATATGCATGCTTTTCTGACTTGGTCCAGGAGTTCAGGGATCAAAGGTAACGGATATCTATTCTTAACGGTGATCTGGTTCAGGGAGCGATAATCTATACAAGTTCTAAGGTCTCCTTCCTTTTTTGGAACGAAGAACAAAGCTGAAGAAGCAGGGGACTTGGAAGGACGAATAAACCCATTTGCCAGGAATTGATCCAGGTATTGTCGAAGGTGAAGGTTCTCAGGCTCGGTGAGGGCATAAATTCTACTACAAGGAGGAGTAGATCCAGGTATCAGGTCTATCTGGCAGTCATAAGACCTTTGAGGAGGTAGAGAGTTAGCCTGATTCTTCCGGAAAACACCTTGGTATTCTAGGTATTCGGGAGGTAACTGGGGAGTCTCTGAAGAAATTGCTGCCAGTTCAACACCAGGTGGAGGGTGACAAGTAGAGACACATTCTGGAAACTGGACCGTTCTTGCTCGCCAATCGATCAGAGGATTGTGTTTCTCTAACCAAGGTATTCCTAGAATAATCTGAAACTGAGGGGGCTTGATCACATCGAACACGATCTTCTCATGGTGTCCATCTTGACTTACTAGCGTCACCTCTTGAGTGGTATGCGTTACTGGCCCGGAGGCTATCTCCGTACCATCCACCGTAGTAATGACGTCCTTTACAGCCTTGGGACAAAGAGTTAGATTCATCCTCAAAACCATTTCATGATCCACATAATTGCCGATGGCACCGCTGTCGACGTAAGCTTCAATTGCATGTAATCGATCCGGATTATCAGGGCTAATGAGGACCATAGGTATCACGAAATGCGAGGTCACTGAACTGGTTTTCACGCTCGGCAAGAGGACCCCTATTCTTGTCGGGCGAGGCCGTTTCCCTGCTCAGAGTTTGTAACTTTGGTAACTGCAGCTCCTACTGCCTTCTTGGCAGGTTTCACCGGACAGTCTCGAAGAAAGTGCCCTGAGTTTCCGCAATAGAGACATAATTGCAACTGTTTTCTCCTTTCCCGCTCCTTTTGTGTTAGAGGACCTTTCAGACCCCCTATTTGCATGGGTTCCCCGGAGTCTACTCCTTTGGAAGGAGTTGGCGGTTTGGAAAATACTCGAGCATCAAACTTGGAACGATCGGCCTTCCTGTTCTGCAGTCTGTGATCTATTTGAACGACTAAGTCTATATAGTCCGAACAATCTTGTGGGGGATTCACTACTTGGGCTAACACATCTTTGAGCTCTCCACGTAGACCTCTATAAAACAGCGTAATCCTTTTGTCCTCAGGCCATTGAGTTTCCACTATCAGTCTGTTGAAAGACGCAATATAAGCCAAAAGGTCTTGATTACCTTGTCGCAACGAAAGAAGCTCATTGTCCAAGGCCTGCTCCTGTGAATGTCTTGCGAACAGTTTTTCCATACTGAGATGAAAAGCTTGAAAATCATGGAGGACCGGATCATCTTGATTTACTAGAGGGATCGACCAGTCTGCCGCATTGCCACTAAGGTACGAAAGCACGAAAGCTACTTTAGCTTGATCAGTTGGAAAGGCTGCTGGCCGGCATAAGAAATGCAACCGGCACTGATTGATAAATACTGCAAACCTCTTTGGGTCACCAGAAAATCGTTCGGGCGGAGCCAGAGGTACATTCCCAGGTAGGTTGATCTGCACTGGATTCATAGAGGATGTAGAAGGAAGATTTCCCCCAGATGCGGGTAACGGGGTCTGTCCGGCTTGTGACTGTAGCAATTGTCTAGCGAGATCATCTGTTCGCTCCTTGGAAATAATCAGTTCCCTTCTTAGAGCGTTTGTTTCCTGACGGGCTGCATGCACTTCTGCCCTTAGTTCCCCAAGTAACTGGGCTAGCTGGTCGGTATCCGAGGTTTCCATAGCGCCTGGACGGGAGTTTTGTGGTAGGCTTTGCGTTCTGTAACGCTCACCTGATTCCCGTAGAGGCGCCGGTCTTGACTGGGCGTATACCGTATCTGCAAAGGTGATGTGTAACACAGGGCTGGCTCTTTGGGCTGGACCTCTGTGCACTGTATCTCTGACTTGAAGGGTAAGATGTCTTAGGTAAGTGAACGCCGTGCTCTCCATCTGCCTCGGGGCAGGGTGCTGTAACCAGTTTCTTCACTGGATAAGGGGAGCAGGCCTCTTGACTTCAGAGGACTGCTGTCCGTCGTTTACTGCACGAACTGTAAGTTTCGAGTAATTCTAATGTCTTTAGTAATGATGTTTCTTGTTTTGCAGGGTTCCGGCGATGGCGGATGACGGGCTGAAGTGAGTTGAAGATGGAGCCCGTGTGATGAATAGAAGCGCCTAGAAGCACGTAAGTAAGCGCTTGTTGCCTGCTTCACGATGCGCTCTAACTGTCTTTTTATTTTGCAGGTACAAGTTCGGAGCGGTTGCAGGGTGCCGGAATACCCACTGGGTTAGATGTGGAAAGGAGTAATGGCACGTGAGTATTAAAGTTCCCCAATGTCTTTAAACGCACCTTGTTTTGTCTTTCAGATGCGGGATGCAGCGCCGAAGGCCTCCGGAGCGTGCGAAGAGTTGGTAAGCTTTTGTCTTTCAGATGCCGGAATGCAGCGCGAGACGTTGGTGACAGCCGATGGACCAGGTAAGTGAAGAGCTGTCACTGAAGACCGTAATGCTAACCTGTTCTTTCTTGTCTTTATAGGTGTTGCTGAAGACTGGATTCAGGATGGTAAGCCTTTTTCCTTAGGCCCAGGATCAGATGCAGAAGACACGATGAGCGTTCTGCTGCAGAGGATGCAGAATAACGCAAAGCAAGATTCATCCATCGGGTGTGGTTTAAATAGCCTCCTGTAGTGCTTAGGTGTCTCCTTCCACAGCCACGCCTAGGTAAGAAAAGAGTTCCTGCTTTCCAGAAGAGTTCCAGTGTTCTGAATCTAGGGAGTGGCTCCTGCCCCACCCAACAGGAAAAGTAGTTCCAAACAGAAGAGGATCAGAGGCTCAACTGGCAGGCAAGTAAGCAGCATGGTCTGCTGCAGGTAAGTCCACCCAAGCATTATGAGCCTGGCGCTTCCAGCGCTGGGACTGGGCATATTTATGAGCCTGGTGCCACTGGCGCCAGGACTGGGTCCAAAAGGTCCCAATTGGGACTGGTTGGCACTCGGAACCTGGGTTATGGATCTGCTTCCAAGGGAGTTGGGAAAACCCTGACCTTTTGGAAGCAGAGATCATGACAGGTGTGGTAGAAATCCAGTATTTGTGCGCCAATATCGGTTACCATTGGCATGTTTAGAGTCATTGGCAGAGATAATAAAAAATGTGGAGTCTATGGGGAATTATTAGGCCCATTAATAGCACCTCCAACACTACTATTTTGGGTGTGTTAAAGCCAAATGGTCAATAGCGTCTGTGTGCAGACTTGAGAGAGTTAACTAAAAGAGTGCCAGTGTCCAGATGGCCACTGCTATTCATTGATCAAGGCCTTGCTCAGGGGCATGGCTCAAAGGTGTTTACTACATTAGATCTCACATCTGGATATTGGTGTGTGCCACTGGCAGAGGATATATAGAATTTGTTTTCACTTTCATTTGATAAAACGCAATACGCATGGGCTAGAACACCATTCGGGTACGTCAATAGTGGGAATGAATTTGCAATATTTTTGAGAAAGGATATGCCTGATGCAGCGGAAAGAGGAACTATAGTTTATGTGGATGATGTCCTGATAAAAAATAAAAACTTAAAAAGCCATTTTGATGAAATTAGACATGTTCTTGGCCAGTTGCAAAAGGCGGGTGCCAAAGTATCTTTACAGAAAGCGCAATGGTGCAAGAAAAAGGTGAATTTCCTAGGCCATGAAGTAACTGAACATGGACTAAATCCACAAAAGAAAAAGGTGGAGGCCATACAGAAATTGAAAGCTCCTAGAAATGTGAAAAGTTTAAAAGGTTTATTAGGAATGACGGGATATAACAGGAAATGTATTGAAAATTATGCTGAAATTACTCAACCATTAACTAAACTGTTGAAGCTGAATACGCCCTCGAAATGGGAAAAGGAACAATCTGAGGCATTTGCTAAATTAAAGGAATGTCTCATAAAGGCGCCATGTTTAGCATATCCCATAAAAAACAGAGATTTCTTTATAGAAATAGGTTTCACTGAACATTGTATGTCAGCAGTGTTATCTCAAAAACATGATTTGAACCACAAAACCATTGCTTATGCAAGTAAGGCATTTTCTCAAGTTGAAATTAAATTCAGTGAATGTGAAAAGGCCCTTTTGACCACTGTGTGGGCGTTGCAGCATTTCCGCTCCATTGTTCAAGGAGAAAAGGTAATCATTGAGACAAATCATCAACCACTGCAGTTTTTACTGAGTAAAAGGATTAGGTCAGGCAATTTAGCACAGTCCAGAATTACTTCATGGACATTGGCATTGCAAGGATTTCCTGTAGAATTGAGGTATGGCCAAAATAAAAAGAGGCCAGTTGCTCAAAGATTAGCGGATTTACAGGACTGTGCAGCTGAATGTGTATCAAATGAAGTAGAAGTAGAATCTAGTTTGCAGGAGTTTGAACAATCACCACACAAAGCTTTTGATGAAAAGACATGCAAGAATTTACCAACTGTATATGTTGATGGTTGTGCTTTTCATATTGAAAATGACAATAATAAACAATTGGTATCAGGAATAGGAAATACCTGGTTGAAATGTGAAGGCATTACTAGTATAGGGATGGGAATTGGGGCTAGGAGTAGTCAGGTAGCGGAATTGGCAGCCATTTATAAAGCAATTACTACTGCAGTTGATAATAAATTCTACGAAATTGTCCTGGTGACTGATTCTGATTATGCACTAAATAGTTTTGCAGAGTATTTGCCTGGCTGGAAAATAAGAGGCATGCATACATATAATAAAAAGCCCCTCAAACATGGAAAAATGATACAGGCCATAGCCAAATTAGCGTCAGAGAATGATTTAACAATATATTGGCGGAAAATTTGTGGACATTTAAAAACTCCAGGAGAAGATAAGGAGGGAAATGATAAAGCAGATCATTTAGCCAAAATTGGGGCTGTGATGTGAGAGTTGCTACCCATTGAACACTTAATTGGTGAAATATAGATAGCTGCAGTTACACGCTGTAAGGATCCAAAAGAGGCAGAACAACCAGTAGTGCAATGGAGTTATGATACACCAGATCAAGATTCTATTAAGACGGAAAAAGATGATCCAATATTGGGGATCTATTATAATCATTTGATGGATCCCGAACAAAATCCTTTAACTGAGAATGATTGTACAGGAAAAGAGGAGTTGTGGGTATTATTAAAGAATAAAAAAACGAATTAGACTACAGGATGGACTCATGATCAGGGAATCCATAACAGAACAAATTCAGTGGATGGTACCCCTTTCATTCAGAGGGCTAATGCTACACCATGCACATGATGCAATAACTGCAGGACTCAGAGGTTCACAAAAGACTTTAGAGATACTGAAATATTATGCTTACTGGCCACATATGTCCCAAGATGTGGAATTATATATTAGGGGGTGCCTAGTATGAGCCCAATTTAAACCCGCTTCACCAATGCATAGAGCTCCACTGATGAAAAGAGGCTTAACCCTTCCATGGTCAGATTTGCAAATAGACTATGTAGGGCCTGTAAAAAGGTCGAGTAGGGGGAACCGTTATATTTTTAGCATGGTTTGTTTGATGTCAAAATGGATAGAGTGTATTCCTGCACCAGATTGTAGTGCGCAAACCGCAGCTACATTACTGGTAAATCATATATTTTCAAGATGTGTGGCACCACAAAGAGTAGAGTCAGACAAAGGAAGTCATTTTACAAGCGCTTTAATGAGTAAAGTGTGGCAGATGCTGGGGGTGAAAAGGAAACTGCATATTGCGTACCGACCCGCCTCTTCTGGGAATATTGAACGTTGCAAGAGGTCTGTTGGGGAGATATTAAAGAAGTTTATAGCAGAGGCAGGTTCCAGCTGGGATTTACGATTACCCCTGGTTTTGATGGCAATCAGATCGACTCCTGCCAAAGCAACAGGTATCAGCCCTCATGAGGTGTTGACAGGTAGGGGGATGGTACTGCCACAACATTTATTATACAGGACACACTAGTAGACACGAGTGAGTGCATCTACAGTTCACAAATATGTGGAAGAACTGAGGAAGCATTTACAACATGCATTTGCATTTGTGCAGCGAAATTTGGAAAGGGCTGCTGACAGTGCAAAATCATATTATGATAGAAAGGCGTCTATGAAAGAGTATAATGTGGGGGATCAGGTATATACATTTAATTTTGGAAAAGGTGATCATAAATATTCTACATTTTTTGCAGCCTGGCAAGGGCCATTTAAAATTGTGGATAAGGTGTCTCCAGTAGTTATATATTAAAGACAGAGGGTTAAATTGTAACAGAGCAATTTGTTTTTGTTAACCAAATCAAGCCCTGCCATCCCAAACATGAAATCAGGAGACTTGAGCAAGTAGAAACAGCTTAAGTGCCCTAAAGGCATGGAAGGGAAGATACAGTGGCTGTTTATAATAAGGACCACACCTATTTTATTATTTCTACGATGTGGGATACTATGCAGAGATAAATGTAAATGAAAATACCATACGTGATAAACATTGATTTAAGGGACTGAAGCAGATTGAATTATTATGGTACAATGTTGAAATATATTTTGATGTATAATGGTGTTTTATGTATATGTTCATTTTCTCTCTAACATGTGATTAGTTTCAGTGGAAGAAAGCGGAATGTTTTGGACTATAGATTTTTTTTCATGGAAAAAAGGGTGAAATTGGTATTGGGCTATGTACTTAAACTGTCCCTTTTCTATTTAATTTAGAACAACTAATTGATGATCTTTTGAGGTCGGAGTTCGCAGGACCGGAGGACACGAGAGATGATGGAGTCCTAGAGTCCATGGGATGAAGCTCAAGCAATGCCTCCGGACCGAAATATGGAGGTGAAGAAAAAGTAACTGGGACGCCCAAAGAGATGACTTCTCTGGAAAAGAATACAAGGGTGCCAAGATGGATTTCACCGAATGAACCAGATAACGAAACGTTGATGATCAGAACATCGTGAAGGTGCATGTCAATCATAAAAATTATAAACGTTTTAAAAGAACAGTAGTGAATTGAACTTAATTCTGCAGCGTTCCTGATGAAACATAGTATTATTCTATGGAACTGAAAAGGAGTGTGGTGGAGAATCAAATGTTTGTTATTTTAATTAGTTGTTTTAGTTAATTATATCAGTCATTTATTTTATTTTATTGTTTTGTTATTATACATAAAATGTTGATGGTGGACACTTTGTTTTTAAAAAAAAGAAGCTATACATACATATGCACATGTGTATGAGGACTCATGGACTCATTTGGAAGATGTTATTGCTATTATGATTAAGCAGTGGTGTATTATGAAATGTTTCAATTATATTAAGTTGCTATTATTTCAATTGTGATTCATATGATGGAAAGAAAGAATAACAATTTGGGTTTCCTCCAATTGTGCCAGAATTGTCGGAAAAGGAGGGAATATGTAAGAATATATATAGCATTTTATTAAAAGTGATGGCATTTTATTGCATTTATTGCCAAATGTAGTGGCATTTTGTTGCCAGCAGTAATATGGCATATATATATATATATATATATATATATATATATATATATATATATATATATATATATATATATTTCTGCCAGTATAACACGTAAATATGTTGTTGGTGGCATGTAATGTTCAGTTTTTACAACACAGCCAAGCCCAACTTGAAACTATAGAGAATTAAATGCATGAATAGAAAAGCTTAGTGATGCTAGGCCAAAATATTGAAGTGCACCATTTTTGGATACCTCATGCATGGAAACTACATTAGAATATACCTAACAGACTAACCTTATTTAATATTACTAAAATACTAACTCTAACTGTTCTAACACTAATATGCAGTATTCTATGCAAAATGAGGTGAAAATACATGTTTTGGTGGCACTGCTGTAATTCGTTTTTAAATGCACACTGGCATTTTTTTCTTCTTTTTCTTCTGTGTTAGCTTGTGGAGAGCAGAGGGAAGGTTGTTTTACTTGAATTTTGTGGTTATGAGCTGTCCTTCCACTCATGTGGGATGTGTATATGCATTATTTCTAGATCAGTGACTATTGGCACTTGGACTGACAGTGCGTATCCTCCAGCCCTCGGAGATAAAGGTTACTTTGCGGGGTGAAATTGATTATCCTTTGAGAGTCTATTCATACCATCTGTGTAGACTTTTCAGGTACTTCCGGTGAAATGTACATGTTTTTAAACGTTACTTCTAACTTGTGTTTTTGGTGATGGTCTTTCTCTTCTCTACATACCCGTGGTAACTCGTGCACCTAATACATGAAATTGACCTAAGTAATAGTGGTCGGGCGTACCTATGTAGTATGATGTCACCTGCAAGAGGGGGTAGTTAATTACGCATCTCAGTAATCATCTGTATTACGTTTCACTTCTTGGGTGATCTGTTGGACTCTTGAGGAATCTGTCATTGTGGTGTTTGTTCACCTTCTCTCACGGTTCAGACTTGGGTCTGACTCCAGAGGTGAAGGGTGTGATTGATACTTTGGATGGTACTACTGGGTACTCAAGGCTTTGTTTATCTCTTTTATTTTTCAGCTTGTTTGATAACTTCTGTTGGTGGATGTTCTTAGGACCCCTACCTCACAATATTGAAAGAATTTTAAACGAAAAAGAAGTGTTTTCCCCTGAAGTAGGTTCAGCCACATGAAGGCATCAAGAACTTAAACATGTTACATGTCGGAAATATAGATGTTGTCTGTGACACATTTGTTTTATGATGTTGTTATATATTGCTTTATTTGTGTCTACGTATCTGTTTTGATTGTGATTTTCCATGAAAATCGAGAAACACAATTATATTTTTTACAATCAAGTATTGTGTTAATTTAGGGTCTTATGCTGTATACAATAAATTTTATATTTTTGGATATTTTTGCTGTACTTGATCTATTTTTTCAAGATACAAGTACCGGTACATTATTTAGAGAGATGTTTGGGTTCCCAGCTTGGTACCTACAATTGTTTATTTATGTTTGTTGTACTATCTCTTTATTTAGGAATATATGAGCAGAGGAAAGAGGCGTCAGGAAACCAAGGAGATACAATTATTCTGTTTTGAAACTCTCATTGTTTGGAACATGAGGATTGATACAGTATGAATTCTTGTCAACCTGATTGGGGGAGAATTATAGGCAGACATGCCACGTAAATAAAGTGGGAAGGCTCTGAGTTTTGCTAATGGAAAAACTTGCGGAGAGGAGTTAGTGGAGACTGGGCTGTGAAGACAGACAGAGTTCCAAGGGGTTACAGAGCACTGGCTGGGAGAGTTATCTCGCCGTGCTCCCCCGCACAAGAGTTACAGAAGCATTTTGCGCTGACTGGGCCTGCCTTTGCGAGTGGAGCAAGGTCGTGCTAAGAACTTCAAAGAAGTGCTCATTTTGGTAAGATTTGTGCCGAGTGAGGATCTTTTGAACGTCGTATGTTTGGTGACAATTTTATCATAGTGTAGAAAGGTTAGAAAATCACTGCATGTTATTTTTGTCAATGTCAGAATGTGGGAACATTAATCCACATTGCAAATACACCTGCTTGTTCTGTTTTGCTTTCTTTCGTATTCCAGAGACTGCTGTAAATAACCATGGTAAGATTTGATGACATGTATATGTAATTCAATATAATGAGTACCTATGAAAACAAATGTGGGTTTGTGTCATTCATGCTTCTATGAATTATTTCAATAGACAAGGTCTAAAGGAGAGGCTCATATTGGTGCAGTAGTGCATTTTCCAATTTACCAATGCAAATCAAGTAACAGATAAAGCAGGTGTGTGTGTGTGTGTGTGCGTGTGCGTGTGCGTGTGTGTGTGTGTGCCTTCCTTGCATGCTGATGGGAAAGGCATAGATTCATAGATTACTGGATGTAAATAAGCCAGTGATATTGTGTGTCATAGATTACTGGATGTAGATAAGCCAGTGATACCAGCCACAACCTATTGGTGGTGCTCTGAATAGAATGATTGTGTCCCAACGGTGCATAGGTCTGGGGCTCTCTACAGACAACTAAGAGGTATTATAATAGAAAGGAAGGTTTTGTTTTATGATGGGGTTATAGATGGGGTTATAGCATAAGGGAGAAAACCATGCTCACCACTAAATACTGTAAAATAAAATACCACTAAAATTGCCACCAATATAAGCTAACAAGGTATGGTCACTGAACTAATATGAGGCCAAATCCAATCTAAATGCAAGACTAATTTACCACCAAACTACCACCAATATTTTTACAGTAAGAAAATACCGCAAAATCCCAAATTTACCCCAATAAGACTAAATATCTTACAGTGTGCTATACAAGACCACTTCTACGGGATCCTTTGCCTCTGTGACCCTGAGCCAATTTATATAATATACTGCTGACATATTGCCTATTCGTAGGGAGAGGCACCAATGGAGTTTGTATTTTGCAAATCTTCAGACTGTAAGGGAATGGTATCAGGTGGTAATATCCCCATAAATAATGTCGCCATACATCTAGTATGGGGTAAATGGGAGCATGAGTTACGGGGGTTTCCCCCGCTCCTTTTAAGAAAATGTGGGGTTGCAGCGGTGTCCCGCTCAGGTTACATATGGTAATATCGCCGGACAAACAGCACCATTCTTGTACGGTGACATTTTTGGGGGGATATCACCACATGGAGCCAAGAAGTTGTACAAAATTAGAGTTTTCAATTGCCAATGAGTTGAGGGGCATTCCGTTGAGGCATCTTTACACCTGGTTGCGCATCCCATTTGGCATGCATTGGATTTGAGTAGTAGACCTGGGGATGAAACGAAAATGGCCGTGCCATTACATGTCTCTAAAGGGTTGACCTGACCTCTGTCCTTGCACCCAACATCAGTGATATCTAATGCTATGGAATGTATATGCCCAAGGGATATCAAGGGCACTGAAGCTGCTAAAGCAGATATCCATTGACAAATAAACCCATACTGGAAACTAAAAGGAGGAGGATAGGAAAGTTTGAATTCCCCTATAAAAAACAGAATAATCGGAAACATTCTGCCCCAAAAATGGTCACAGATCTTTAGTCTCTGAAGTCCACTGTAATAAAATGTGCATGGGAAGATTTCTTGAATGATGAAAGGAGACGGACACCCAGACTTAGTGCTGTAGGGATATGACCGGTAGTTTCAGAACCTCCTCAAGTGTTTGTTTATGGCCTGGGCTCATCTGCTGAGTGTTAGGAGGAATATTCCATGCCCCTGAGTTCAGGGTGAGGGAGGAGGCTCTCCACAACTAGGCAGCAAGGTTGCCCTCAACTAGTCCCCCTGACTCGCATACTTGTAGATGTAATGATGAGCCAAGGCAGCACTCTCTGGAGGGGAGGAGAGTAACAGCAAACACTTCATATCAGAAAATAAGGGAAGGCCCACCCAACATATTACTGAAATGTATCTTTGTTACGAAGAGAAAAGGAAATTAAAATTAAGCAACTTTCTAAAATGGCTAGGGGGAGCGAAGACAACACAAAGGAGAGCAAGCATCAGCAAAGCCAAATGTTTTAGCTTTTGTGTAAACATGGAAATATATTAGTAAGACACTGTAATAATGGTACTACCTACCCACAAGAAGGAAACAGCATATGATGGCAGTGCCAGGAAAACACCTATAAAAGAGTCGAGACTGTTGGTTTGGTCAATACGTGATTTTAACAGGAATTCAATGCAAGGAACAGGTAGCTACAAGGGCACACATGTTTCTTAAAAATCAAGTGGCTGGTGGCATACTTAGTTAAGATATATTTATCACCTTTCAGAGGACCGCTTAGAAATAACAATGGCAGCCCATAATAGCAATATGTGTATGTTACTGCATGATAACTGGCTAGGAGTGAGAATAGCCATAGGGATTAGAATCGCAAAGGGGGTTAATGCCTGAGTAAAAATCCAAGCATCACCCACAAGCCGTGTGTCCATGCTGACATTCCATCTCCTTCCTATCTCTACTCCTATGCCAACATTTGCGGCGTTATGGGTGGTGTCGAGGCTCCACCTAATAGCTAAATCTAAAAAAGTGAAACATTTCAGTTACCACAACACTGTCAGTAATTCAGCACGACTGATAGAATTGTGACTACAGCTCTACAACGGATGATGCCCCCCACACGCTGCAGTCTACACAGCCTATCCTCAAGTGACAGGCCCATCTAACCATGATGAGGCTAGAAGGCATCGTTACGCAGGTTACGCAGGTTGGGCTCCGGGTCATAGAGAGCAGCTTGAGCCCAATACACCTTTGGGTCCCTCTGCTCACCCATCCGGGAAAGGTGTGTTTGATGGTCATTTCATCCACAGCCACTATGCAATATAATCAAATTGCTCGGCTGAGATGAAATGACTATGTGGCGAGCAAGCGAGACTTGAGGAAAATGCCTTAGTCAATGAATACATTATATGTTTTAAAGAATCACACACTATGGGCAACATAGATACATAGATTGGCGATGGCTTTGCTAAGGCTTTCTGCCCTGCTGTTGTTTTGTGTACTCCATGCCGCAGAAGCCTGGGGGAGCAAGTGAGAATATGGCAAGGCCCAGTGCTTAATTTGTAAATAAAATAAGTGCCAGTGCACAAAAAATATTGGCCCCATAATGCTGGAAAACACTTGTTATGGTAGGTGCAGGGGTTTAGGGCCTCTTTCCACCTTAACATATTAAAAAACGAAATATGTTTTGTCACCCAATATTCAGGAGCCAGAGGAGAATGCATATTCGGATATCTCCTTCCCACTGACATGTTCTTGACATACTTCAATAAACTGCGGGGTGTGCTAACAGACACCCACATCCCTATCTGAGGATTCCTATCTGAGGACCATTCGGAGCACATCCTCGGAGCATTGTATTGTACCCAGGTTAAGGGGCCACATCAGGTGTATTGTACTCAGTTCTGTACTCGAATCCTTTCCAGTACTCTGCCGGGTGCACGTTGTGGGGTGAAGCCGTGGAGGAAGCAATGCAGTATGTTAGTTGAGTGGAGAGAGGCATAGGTGGACAAGACTTTGGCTGCTCTGACCTGCCTGTGATCAAAATGGTGTCAAGTGGGTGGACAGGGCCCGAAGGATCGAAATTATGGAAAGGTCCCAAATATGCAAGTGTAAAAACCTGCACATGGCCTTGTGGTGTACCGTGTACCGCGTTGTAAAGGGGGGCTAAACGCACGTCTCTTATCCCAGTCAGAGAGGAGGCAAATTCTCTGATAAAGGCGTCTATTCAGGGGAAGGGCAACCAAGCAAAAGCCCCTTCTCTGATCTCATTCAACTTGTTATAGTTGCTTTGCAGACATACGTCTTCTATGGGCATCTATAGGTGCCCACAGCCCATCCAATCAGTGCCGCTTTCTTTAACTATTGCTAATTCACTTCTTACGTGGAATTCTGACAATCCACCCCCGAGTGTCATCATGCATGCAATATAGTGTGATACACATCCGGTTCTTCACACCCAGCCCCTGCTGCATTCAACCATGGTGTAATATAACTGTTTCATACATATTCCTTCCTTGGTTTCATTTATGTCTACCTCACAAACAGGGTGTTGCTAAGTCTGGAAAAGATCTGGGGTTATGCTAATTTTGGGACTGTCGAGAGTGGGGGCTAGTAACTGCTGTGCTTCTATCTGGGGCTACAACCAAAAGACAGGGGGCTATAGCCCCCTCAGATCCCCCTAGCAACGCCGCTACTGGCAATTAAAACATGAGCCTGTTGTTCCTTCCGCCATTCTTTGACGTCTGTGTAGCAGATTCTGTCATTGGACATGTTTGCAGCCAAACAGTCCACTTTGTTTAAATGTTCAACATGTTCTCCAAGCCTTAATAAAGTACTGCTGTGTTCCACGGTTAACCCTCTGTGACTCTAAAACACCATTGACTGATGTTCAGGATTTTGCCTATATGAAACTCTGACTTCCACAGTTTTTTTTAAAGTGCATCTTTAAGCAATTTAACCTTTCCCAGAATAGCAATGTGGGCAGGTGATAGTACATTAGTAGGTTGTTAATGGCATTTAAATGCACTTTTCCAGTATTTGTCGTAACATTTACAAATCAGTGTTCATAGTGATACCTGTTGCAGTTTCACTAAACAGGTGACTACAGCTCAATCACATTTCTTGCCCAAGTAATAGCACTCGTTTCATCATTTACCTTTTGTCTTGACAATATTCCATAATAGATACCACAATTCAGGTCTGAGGTTTGCAGCCACACCTCATTGTTGTCAGTTCAAGATGTGTCCATCTTGTCTCAGCTCGGCAACCCAGATCTTAACTAAAGTCATGGGCGCAGTGATAGCCTCGAAGGCATACACATCTTTCCTTATCTCGACAACTAGTTGATAAGAGCCAATGAACCACAGAGCGAGCCAATAGCTTCAAGCAAATCTAGAGTATGTGTTATCTTCTTGGGCTAATCGAGGAACAACAGAAAATCTACAATGGCCTAGCATTGCATGGTGCATACAGCAAGATGTGCCTTTCCCTTCCGCAGAAAGACTCAAACCCAGGAGACCACAGTCATAGGCATCTTCAGGTCCGGAAATCATGTTCCAGAGGTACAGCTAATGTGGCCAAGTGTGCTGGTAGCTCCAAATGCCAAACTGTATAAGAGAAATATACAGTGCATCAAAGGACTCATATTGCATGAATCTTTAATTTTGACTCTGTGTATTTTTTCTAATCCAGGGACCACCTGGCCCCCATGGGCAAACAGGAACACCGGTAATAACCTCTCCATGCCTCTCAACTCACACGCCTTGGGGGGGTGTCACTTGCCATAATCAGTTTACTCACGCCCACACACTTCAATGGGTTGTCAAAGCGCAGAGATCAAAATTGGGCGTTTTCACCCCCCACCCCGCCCCGGGACAAAAAAGGCTTAACAGCTGGGACACTTGCCTAAAGAAGAGCAGATTCCAAAATGCACCCATCCACATATGTGTATATATAAATAGAATAAAATGCACCCATCTACATATCATGTGTAAATAGAATAAAATGCACCCATGTTCAATACTTGCAAGTTGCAACTTCCCCGAGACACTAATCTTGACGAGTGCCGTTGCCGTATTGTTTTTCAGAGGGCCACGGTCACCCCACAGACTCTAAAACAAAGGCGCCACCAGCCAGCTGTTAAGGCGGATTACAGACCCAGCAGGACTCCACCAGGGACCACGCTGCCGCCCGTGCCTGCCCTGGGCTTTGCTGACTCAATCACTTTAGGCTACTACCTTGCGTGGGGCCGCCACCGCCACGGCAGCCATGCTGATGATGATAAAAATAGGTGCACGACGGCAGCGGCCCCACGGAAGGTACGATTTTAAAAGAAAAAAGTAAAAAATGTACTAATTTGGGCACAATCCACAGGCCACGCCGTCACAGAAATTGGCCTGGGCCTGGCACTGCAGTCAGCAGCAACACACTGACCACACAGACAGAAGCCCGGGCGGGGACAGGCCCCTGGTGGTGTACTGAATCCTGGGCATTCAGGACACCACCAGGGGACCGTGCTGCCGCCCGGCCTCGACCTGGGCCTTCCTTGCCTGATCACTTGACTGTAACAGGCTTGCTCAGGCTGCTGTTTTACGGTCCAACTTGTTGCAATGGCAGCCAACAACAAGTGACTTACCTGCTTTGCCGGCGGCGGCTGGGACTTGGTCTCCTACTGTCGGGGCCTCAGGGTAGGGGGCCCACACTGGCACAAATGAAAAAGCAGGCAGAGGGGGCCCCAGGAAGCAAGTAGACCATACCGCGCAGTCCAGCAGGGCAGGCTCTCTCTCTCTCTCTCACACGCGGGCCCACGCCTAGACACCTTCACTTCACACAGTAACTCGTGAAATGAAGGTGGCACCACGCTGCCTCCTGTAGCAACAGTACGTCACCATGTAATTTCACTGGCCCAGAAGAACAGCCAATGAAAACTGCACATTCTGTGTTACTATACAGAATGTATCAAATACTGCATAGTATCAACAGAATGGTAGTTTTCATTGGCTGTTGTTTGTAACAGTTGTTGTTCATTGCTATTGCTGGCCCCTCCCAGGCCCAGCCAGCCATGGCGTGCAACCTGCAAGCACGAGAGAGAACACAATGACAAACCCAATGATTTAAAATCGAAGCAAAGCGAAGTGGAAGATCAAACAAAGCAATTGCACGTGCGCTGGCCCCCACATGATTAGTTCCGGTGCCCAAAAAAGAGTGCCGGTGTTGGCCACCCGCAACCACCCCCACAAATTAAGCACTGGCAAGGCCTGCTTGAAAGAGGGAATGTTCACAGAATAATAAGTATTATCGCCGAGGGCTGCACACACAGTCCCCTTTACCACCATAACCGGATCAAGTCTGGCAGAGACCAGTCTGAACAGCAGCTGGTGTTCCTTGCGTTCGCGCCACTGCAAATATTTACTTTGCCCAGGGCACATAAAAATACATTAGACCTACAATCTAAATAATGCATTCTGAGTCTGTATGCTATAAAATCAATCACCTGACCTCGCTAAGGAGAGCATTAGACTGATTCCAGGACTCTTGTAGCAAAAGCTAAATATATGTGAGAGTTTGCATTCTAAAACTTTCACTTTTTTTAGTTTAAACAAGATCAAAAGGTTACACCCAAGGTATTGGGGACATGTGAAGCAGCCTCACACTCTTCTGGCGGGGCAAAAATAGTGATTCAGATACACAATAATCAACCAGCAAACAATGCTTAAAAATATCTTAGGCGCATTTTTCCCTACCTCTCCTTCTCAAACAGACTTGCCGCTGTTATGTCTATTGTAATGTCAAGACTGGACTATTCTAACTCCCTTTACCTTGGAGTCCTGGCATACCACCTTAATAAACTGCAAAGAGCGCAAAACGCTGCTGCCAAATGCTAATAGCGCTGGGTCCAAGAGACCACACCCGTCCAGCTCTCAAAACCCTCCACTGGCTCCCAGTTGGACGAAGAGCAACTTTCAAGACCCTGTGCATCACTCACCATGCATTGTACAAGACCGGCCCTCTATACCTGCAAGACATGCTAAAACCTTACCTCCCACCTGCACCCTAAGATCAAGCTCCGCCCTCCTTTTAGTGATCCCAACCACCAACTTTGTAAGGATCAGAGGATCCTCCTTTTCAGCAATGGCCCTTACTCTGTGGAACAATCTTCCACCTCACATCCGACACACCCAAGACTATTTATCATTCCGCAAATTACTAAAAACATGGCTCTTCCCAATAACACCAATGACCACCCTAAAGATAAGTCTGAATCCCCCAAAAACCAATGATGAATCACACAATGAGACTATCTACCTGGTGTTGAAGGACCCCCGATCCTACCCACAGGATAGGATGGAATGAATGGACTGGATAGAATGGATGGAGTGGGTAGTGGGTGGATGGAGTGGGTGGAACTTGATGTAATTGGATGGAGTGGATGGTGTGGATGGTGTGGATGGAGTGGATGGAATTGGATGGAGTGTATGGAGTGGATGGACTGAATGGATGTAGTGGACGGAACAGACAGTGTGGACGGAACTGGATAGAGTGGATGGAACTGGATAGAATGGATGGAACTACACAAAGTGGATGGAACTGGATAGCGTGGCCAGAATTGGATGGAGTGGACGGAACTGGATGAGTGGACAGAGCTGGATGGAGCTAGATGGAGCAAATAGAGTAGATAGAATGAACAGAGTTGACTGAATAGACGGAATAGATGGAGTAGATGGAGTGGATGGAATTGATGAATTGGACAGAATGGATGAATTGGATAGATTGGATGAATTGGATAGAATAGATGATTTGGATTGAATGGATGAATTGGATAGAATAGATGATTTGGATTGAATGGATGAATTGAATAAGGTGGACGGAATAGATAATAAATGGATGGAATAGATAGAACGTATGGAATGGATAGTGTGGATGTGTGGAATGGAATAGATGGAATAAATAATGTGGAAGAAACAGATGGAATGGGAAGAGTGGACGGAACTGGATGGAGTGGATGGAACTGGATGGAGTGGATGGAACCGGACGGAACTGGATGGAGCTGGATATTTGGATGAATTGGATACAATGGATATTTCGATTGTATGGATGAATTGGATATGGAGGATAGAATGGTTTTTAGATGGACGGAATTGATGGAATGCATAGAGTGGATGTGTGGATGGAATAGATGGAATGGATAGTGTCGATGAAATAGATGGGATGGATAGAGTAGATGGAAATGATGAATAGATAGAGTGGACAGAACTGATGACTGGATAAAGTGGATGGAATGGATAGTGTGGATCGAATAGATGGAATGGATAGTGGGGATGAAGTAGATGGAATGGATAGAGTGGATGGAATTGATGGAGTCAAATGAGTGTATGAAATGAAAAGGGCAGATGTAATGGTTAGAGCGGATGGAATGAACTGAACGGATGGAATGAACAGAACGGATGGAATGGATGGAGCTGATTGTACGGAAGGAGCGGATGGAGTGGATGAAATGAATGGAATGGATGAAATGATAGAGTGGATGGAATAGATAGAGTGGATGGAATAGATAGAGTGGATGGAATAGATAGAGTGGATGAAAATTACAGTGGATGAATATGACAGAGTGGATGAAATGGATAGAATGGATGTAATGGATAGAGTGGACGGAGTAGATAGAGTAGACGGAATGATTGACTGGACGGAATAAAAAGAGTGGATAGTGTGGACGGAACGGATAGAGCGGACAGAATGGATAGATTGGACGAAATGGATACAGTGGACGAAATGGATGGAATGGATAGAGTTGATGGAACGGATAGAGTTGATGGAATGGATGAAACGAATAGAGCAGATGGAATGGATAGAGCGGATAGAATGGATAGAGCGGATGGAATGTATAGAGCGGATGGAGTGGATGGAGATGATGGAGCAAATGGAGCAGATGAAATGGATGAAATGATTAGAGTGAATGGAATAGACGCAATGGATAGAGTGGATGAAAATGATAGAGTGGACGAAATGGATAGGGTAGACGAAATGGATAGGGTACATGAAATGGATAGAGTGGACAAAATGGATGGAGTAGACAGAATGGATGAAATGAACAGAGCGTATGGAATGGGTGAAATGAATAGAGTGGATGGAATGGATGAAATGAATAAAGTGGATGAAATGGATAGAGTGGATGGAATGGACAGAATGGATGAAATGGACAGAGTGGATAGAATGGAGAGAGTGGATGGAATGGATAGAGCGAATGAAATGCAAATGTAAATGTTAACTTTCCCCACACGTGTATGATTGTGTACCCTGATTTCCTGTTCCCCATGCTGTTGCTATATATCCGTATCCCCCTCCTATCATTGTAAACCCTGCCCCCTGTCTCTATGTGCCTGTGTGTCGTCCTGATCCTTGGCACCGTGTTTCACGTGCCTGGTCTCTGGCGCTTTTAAATATAACCATCATATCACATCACCATGCTTACTCTCTACTAAACACTCCATCATTCAACTAGAGCACAGCTATACCCCTGACTAATTTGGCCTAGCTGTCCACATACGAACACAACCGCATGAACAACTCATCACCCTATAAAACGCAGCTAGCCGAGCACATTCCAGCTAATTGCTCACATATGCGTCCTTCGCGCCTAATGCAGCCAGAGCCCGGTCTGGGTGTCCACCCACCAGACTGCACACATCTAACTGATATCTACAGCACCACACCTAACGCTAGGATCAGCTACCAATCCGGAAATTACAACAGCTGTACAAATATCTGGTGCGCCCACGCACCCTACAACACTATCTCTCTCTACTGTCCAGAACTACGGTTCCCGAGGGCGTTCAACCTACTAGCGCTTTGAGGTCATACTAATGATATATAGAGCACTATATAAATGCCAAGTAACATAACATAACATATAGAATACTGTATGCTTCAGGACAATTTATGAAATCTCTTTCAGGAATGAACCACGTAAATTGCTGTGATACTGGGAAATTGGGCCTCAGTAACGGAAAGTTTTGCAACACCCCCTGCACTGAACGACCAGTGAAACAAGCATTGACAGTGCCAATAGGTTAGACTTTTGTGTAGGCATGGGAAAGGCATTTGCCATGGACTGCCGTAGTGATATTAAATGGCCATCAATGGTAGCAGCTGCAAAATAGTTCGAGTACCTGGGCACATAACAGAAGTGCCAGGCAAATGTTTAGTACTTATACACAAGCCAAAACGGTTGGCTTTGCCAATACTTGTTTTAACAGGATTTCAGTGAAGGGCAAACATAGAGCTTAAAATCGAGTGGCTGAAATCTGTTTATAACATATCTATAACACCAGTACCTTGTTTACAGCTTCAGTTAATCCAGTAACTCTCAGAAGACCGGTTTGACCGAGTCTGGCAGGCACTTTCAGTACAAAGTTTGATGGTAAGGCTTGATAGAGTTAATTCAAAGAGATCCCAGGAGGATGTGCTCTGGATGGGCAGGAAGTGGGTAGGAATGGCCATAGGGATTAGTGTGACCATGGCCAGTCAATGGGTGTCTAAAGAACCAAATAACACCAACAAGCTTTGCGTCCCTCCTCATATGCCATGTCTCCCTATCTGTACCTAATGAAATGGTCTCGGCTTAGCGCAACCTAATAGCCAAAACAAAAATTCCATTTGCACAAACTAAGAAACTAAGCAGTAGAGGTAAGCAAGACAGGCGGTGCTTCGGGCTATTAAGTTTAAAGTCACTGACCAGTGAATAGAGCCCCATCTGTTTTCTCTGGAAAAAGTATTACATAAATAATCACAAAAAAGGGGCGTGACGTCTGCTTGACTTCAAGTCTTTCCCCTAAAGCACCAGGCCTCGTTCCTGAGGGCCTTGCATCTATTGCTCCTCTACATGGCTACCAAAGCACGCCCACGTATCCAAAGTATCCAATCACGGTGAGTCTCTGCATCATGGTATAAAATGAGCAGTGAGCTCAGGCTCTGATTCGTGGTGTAAGATGAGCATTAATGGATGCTCTGCATCCGGATAAAAGATGAAGACTAGTTGTAGGTCTGCATAACAATTTGAGATGACCAGTGCCCTGAGGGTCTACACTACAGAGTAAAAAGATGATGTCTGTGTCAAACAATGACAAGTAGGTTTCCTTGTTAGTTTTGTTGGTGCATTCTGGTACTTGGAATAGTCAAGCCGCATTCATACACCTTTTGTCAGGTTGGTTTATAATGTGATTAGTGTTCTTTCCTTTTCATCTTTATAAAAAAGCTGATCATGGGGGCGTGGCTAGGAGCCGGAGTGTGAAGCATGGCTCCCCAAAAGCTCTTGGACCTAGCCTGGCAGTCATAGGAAATACTGTGGCATCTTTGTCCGAAACAATTGGAAACTTCCCTGGGACTCTGTCGAACGCATCAGGAGTCGGGTGGTGAAACAACATCCACATCTTTTCTGTGGAACCTGAGCTCTGCGACCGTGGCCATACCACCAGCAGGCTGCAGCAAAATGGCGGCTCATCCCCGAAACGAGCTACGAGGACCGAGAGCGGAGGAGACCGCCGGATGACCGCCTCGGACCACTGACACACGCGGCTCTACATTCCCCCTGCTGAGAATCACCTGGGACCACTGGCGCCGATGATCCTAGGTCTCCCCTGTTAGCACCACGGGCCACAGGAGGCTTAGGCCCCATCCCCCAACCATCTCTCCTGGTCCGGGGGCATCATCACAGCATGTGAGCTGCCATGCTGATAGGCTCCTGCACCCACAATGCTACCCGCGGCGCGGGGGGCGGGGGGGAGGGCAGTGGCGCCCCCAGCCATTTTTCATAGGGGTGGCCTGATGAGGCCACATGAAATCTTGGGGTGGCACACCAAAACAAACACATAACTGAATTTCAGGAAATCTCTTATGGTGTTGTAGTATATAGTCCAGTTGAAAACTATGTGTGTATGAGAGAACGAATTGCACATTGATATAGTTCCATGTATTATTTAACAGTTAACTAATTAATGTATCTGATGAGCATAGACTAATACCAGTACCACATTCAAGCATGCACACAATCCCAAAATACAGCCCACGAGACACCAAAATCTAAATATCCTTATGCTACAAGCAAAACACTCCACACACACACATAGACCAAAAAATAAACTAAATTATAACAACGCTTGCTACCACTAATTGGGAATCCACATAGTTTCTCCTCTTGTATTCATGCACAGCCCATCCAAAGTGCAAAGAAATATGATATGCCATATGTGCAACTAGTCAGCGTGAATTCACTAAACATAACGCAAACATACAGATGTTACATGTTGCTACCACACCAGGAATAGACCAGCCAAATCTGAGTGGCTACTCAAGTAGATGTACTTAGTCTACACATTAAGTGTGGAGCCACTAAAGACCCAGCTAGCAGAGAATGTTCCACGTGGAGTAAAGACCGTGGAAGAGAACAGCTGAATTATCCTGTTTTGTGGAAAGGGACAGTTGTAGAAAAGGAACAAAGAATGGCGAATCTGGGAATAACACCTCCAGCCAAGTTGTTGGACAGACCTGGAGAACCCATTACAGAGTGGGAAGACTTGTTCAAGTTTTATTTACTAGCAATGGGTGGCAACACATTTTCGGATGGACCCAAACATACCACATTAATGAACTGTTCGGGCAAAGAGGCAGTAAGTAAGCCTTATTAAGAATACCTTGGATCCACTTCCAGCAGCGCAAGCTATAAAAGCAGTGGTGACCAAGAAGAACAAAGCTCCAAGTGCTCGAGGAAGTCCATTAGTGGGAACAAGCTTCAAATGTGCTTGTTTCCTGTATGAATTCATAGGTCACATGGTGTCGGACCCAGGTTGTTCAGCAATAAAAGGGGTGTGCTGGAAATATAGCAGGAGAGGACAGTTTGCTAAAGTGTCACAATCATATTATTCAGGGAGGAAGCAACCCGGACAGAAAGCTCGAATAAACATGGATGAGGCAAGAGAATATTCTATGGTGGTGGTCAGGGGAGTATCCAGCAATTGCAAGAGTGGGGGTGTGAGCCACTAAAAAAGTCCTGCTACTTTCCCCCCAAATGCAGTGCGCGCAATTCTGTACGGTCTAATACGCACCCCCAATCCACCCACACCTGCCCCAATCTACTTTTTTGGTAACATTAGTGGCAGATGGCATTTTAACACAACAAAAACAAGAAAAGAAAATTGCAGAATCATTACAGATGCAGGGAACTCATCTATTAGAGCTCTGTCCAGGCTCTCTGGGGCAAAATACATGCAAACCTCCAAATGTGCATAAGGATTGCACCAATAGAAATGACTTGACAGAAATTGAAATTTCAAGGAATATCATCAGTCTTTGATACTTGGAGGCACCATGGAAGTGCCTTTAGAATAAGGTGCCATAAGCAAGCACTTGCAAACCACACCAACAGATATCCACATCATGACAGCTCTGCTGAAATGGAAAGAACTGTACTCATGTGTGTATTAAGTAAAATGCATATCGTCGTTACAGAAACACTATTTTCAATTCAACAACAAAATAAAACCTCTACCTTTAGCGATGGTGAACTGAAGACGTAAACCACTGGCCAGACCCTGCACAATTGTTCCTAAAAGCCTTTTGCGCACAACAACCTACATGCAGTCTAGTCGAGGATGGAAACTCGGAAATAAACACAGCCTGGCTGGAAGCATGAGCCAATGCAGAAATGCGCACATCCAGGCTCAGGATCAGTTTATTTCCGGGTGCGTATGCTGCCATTTTACTAAGGCCTGCGGTCTGCTTGTCTGCGTTTCTGCAAGATGAGTGCCCGTTCAAGTGTTCTCACCTTTCGGCTTTGTTTAGTGTCACAGTGGCCTCTCATGTTCTGAGGATCTTGGTATGCACAGTGTGCTTATTCAGATACTTATTGGGAAGCATTGCAGGATAGTGGCTGTCATGGGTAGGCATTGCATGCACAGCCATGTCTGCAGTCAATGCAAAGCTTGTTTCCTGCAGCCATCTGTGGGTGGAAGGGCAAATTCCCAATTTTGAGATATACTGTACAGATGTTCCAATTTTTAAATGGAATTGAATTGAATTGCTTTATCCCTCTTATACATCTTAACCTGTGCTTGGGTCAGTTATTGCTTATAAATAAATCAACAAACATACATGCATTTTTCCTAGTACGTGCAGTGCAGACGCAGCGTGGTAATAAACATGTTCTTATAGTGCTCTCAGCATCACTCTTTGGTTCCAGTTCTGACCTGTTTTCACTTGGGTTCCCTACCCAAACCAGTTAAAGAATTAAATATCCATTATCCTTCATGATGGACAGGTACTGCATATCTATATTGTTTGGGGGATAGGAAAAACTCTATAGTAAAATGTACTTTTTAGTTTTCATGTAATGCTTGATACAGGGTTTAAGTTATTTTGAATGCTCCCAATTGTGCCAATTTAGGGGATTTAGGACAAGCGATATAAGGTGATTTGCCAAGAATCACACAAATTGCTTCAGTGGAGCTGGCATTAGAACTCTGGCCTCCCTGTTCATACATCAATTTAGCAGCCCTTTGTTGAGTAAAGGTACAAATAGGAGACATCAATGCTATCATTTACATAGGCCGGGTGGATAGCTCAGGGGCAACTTGACAACATACATAGCAACACAGGTTTGAATCCTGGTCTTGCACTTAGAATACCTCTCTGGTGTAAAGCGCGTTGTAAAAGAATAATTATAAAGATACCCTGGTAACACATGCTCCCCACAGTCACCCAGGGATCTTTTTATTTTCCCAAGGGTATCATGAATTCAGCTATGCTATACATTTTGTAGATAGGTAGGTGTACAGGGGCCTTCACTACATGTTGAGTTGTAGTATTCGTGCTGAAGAATCTTTATGGTCCCGTTTGGCAGGGTAGATTGCAGTTTTCAGTGCTTGTGACTAATGGTGCCTGCCCTGTTCAATGGGCTAAAGGTTTGCACAGCTGAAGCAATGACGACCTGCTCAATGCGTGTGCGTGAGTGTTTGCGGGCAGAGGTGCATGGGGGTCTTCACTTTTAATCTTTCCTGCTATAGTCATTTCATAATCTTTCCTGCTATGTTTTAAAAAGATAGTTTAAAACCTGAGAGGGAAATAGTCCACGTGGCCGTGGTGCTTGCGCCATGCAAGGGCCTGTGTCTGGATGGGATGACAAAATGGCCTTTCGCCCTGAGCAACAACAGAAACGTTCACTGCCACAGCTCCAGTGCTTATTCTTGTGTGAACTCAGTACTAACAATAATGTGTAGCGTGGAGTGAAGGGTTTCATGTTCATACATCTCTATGTAGTGGGCTGAGAGAAAGAGAGTGTTCTGGAAGGACATCATAAATTCAAATCTCAGCAAGTTTTTTGCTTGTTTGTTCAGAATATAGAGGGACCCAACTCGAAAGGAAAATGTAACTAATTTAAGCCGTTACTTGGATGGAGTGGGGACAGTCACTTTCCCTGCTCGTGCTTTCTCTCCCCCCCCGCCCTCTGTAGTCGCTGAAACCCCAGTCCACTTGCTCTTGCTTCCTCCCTCTCATCATCTTTTGTGTCCTCTCTCCCACATGATGCCTTTCTACTTCTCCACCTCAGGCCCTCACTCAGGGTTCACTGACTGAGCATGTGAGATCAGTCAGTAATGGAGGGGCCACCATCATACGTGCCACTCTAACCCTGTGGCAAAAAAGCAAAAAAAAAAGACATTTCTTTTCGCACCGAACTGTGCATGTTATTTGTCCATGCACAGTTCAGTGCAGAAAAAAAAGTATTATTTTGTTTGCTTTTTTGCAGGGTGGCCAATGGGGGGGCCAGCATTTTTATAAGGGTGGCCATGGCCCCCCTTGGCCACCCCCTGGGGGCGCCCCTGGGGGAGGGGGGGTGGCATCGGCGCTCACACTCTAAGGAAGAGTTCAAAAGCAGCACAGCATACCTCCAGAAGCCGACGAGGGAGGGAAGATCCACCAGGGCGTATATGCCTACCTGGGGAGGCCCAGCATCTGAGTCCAGGGAGGCGTCAGGTGACATACAGTGAAATGAGCGTGTAGCTCATCCAGTAGTCCCCCAACACACCTATGGACTCCTAGCCTCAGCGGGCTGCCATGGATTATTGGGCCGGTTCCCACCCTCTGAGCCTTAAATTTACAGCAGACACAGCGCAAAGGTCTCCCCAGCAGTTGGCAACCCTGGACGACATGGCAAACCCCACATTCCGCAGCCTCATAAAAGCACTACAGTAGTGGAGTAAATAACCATCCTCGCATGCCGCCACGTTGAACCATTAGCGACGCTCTCTCCCTGGACAACTCAGCCAATTAGGGTCTTGAAAATCCAATGACATAAGCGTGGGGAGGTGGATCCCAACCATAACTTCTTGGGCTCGCTAGTCGGTAGGGGATAACGCTCCCCCCAACATAAAGCGGCATGGCTAAATCCGGTAAGGCCCCCAAACACACAGACATCTCCACTCTACTGAGGGGTGGCGCAGCAGAGAAAGCCAAGAAGGGAGAGCGAGTGGAGGCTGTGATACATGCAGGGGCAGTTGCAATACCCCCTGACCAACAAATGCAATCCGTTACCAAATCCGATTTGCAGGACCTCTTAGCAGTGATGACCAGAGAATATCACAAAGGCACTGAGGAGCTCCTGAATAAGATCCTGGGACTTGATAGGAGACTAGAGGAGTTTGAAGGCAGAACGGCCAAGGAGGAATCAGCACTGAACGAACAGAGTTATAAGATCGGTGAAGGCGCTGATAAGATTGCAGCACTTGAAGTCAGATGCAAGGCGCTAGAAATAAAGCATGAGGATGCCGAAAACCGATCTCGACACCACAACGTCTGCCTGAGGGGCATACCATCTTCAGTCTGAGTCTGACCTTCATGGTTTTGTCCAGGCCCTCTTTCTTCAGTCTCTGGTGTCTCTCCCCGACGCTGCGCCGATGAAGCTCGACCGAGTGCACTGTACACAAGCGAGGCTATCACTAGCTTCTCCGCCAGACGTCTTAGCAAGGGCGCTTTTCTATAAAATCAAGGAGGAACTAATGAGAAGGGCCAGAGACTCCCCATGGTTCCAGTTCAGGGATGTGTAGGTAGCCCTGTACCAAGACATTGCCTCCACCACACTGATGAAAAGAAAAGGCCTAAAACCAGCAACCAGCTGGCTGAGGGAGAGGAATATAGCATACAGGCGGGGCTTCCCCACAGCACTACTCTTTATGGGCGAGGGCAGACATTGACGAATACAAACCATGAAAAAGGTGGAGAAACTGTTGAACCCAGCAGCCACAAGTGAGTGGAGCAACAAAGAGCCAACAGCGAGCCAGAGTTCTAAGGAGAAGTCCACTGCACTCTGGATAAGGGTAAACCGAAGGCAAAAAATGTGGGGCCCACCTCGCAGAGACAAAATATCCTCTGAGTCTTGAACCCACTGCCCCTGCATGGGGCCGGCGCGGATGTGTTCCCACTATGGGGTGGGTCCGAGTTGCATTATCTAACTCTCCGGCAGTGGCAAAAGGACACTAAATGAGACACATGATGAGGCCTCGGGTGAGCCGTACCTGACATTTGCCACCACAATCCCCTGGTGCTGTGCAAAGGAAAGGTGCAGAGTGTGGGATGAAAGAATGCTGCCTAAAGAATCTGTTTCTTACATAGTTAAGTTTGGTTGCCAGGGCTGGTTCTAGTATCCCCTGTGCACATGAGCTATGCTCAGGTGCTTGTTATTACATTTTTGGTTGCGGGAGGGACAGGCAGGGATAAAATGGGGCGGGAGGGTTTCAGAGCAAGTAACAGAACAGTATTTACCAAGCATTTTGTATCAGCTCACCTGGTGCCCCCAGGGGAGGATAATGTCCATGGGGCATACACTTAACCGACTATTACACGCCTATGGCCGGCGACCCTGATGAAGAGCTGATTATGATGACATGGAATGTCCAGGCCCTCAATTTCCCGGGTAAGCGCAATTCAGTAACATGCAGATTGGCGGAACTGGAGGCGGACACTGTCTGTCTTCAGGAGACCCACCTCCTTTCCTTAGATGATAAGCGAGTGAAATCTAACAGATTTCCGAAAAGCTTCTTTGCCACGGCTGGGGAAGAGGAAAGAGGGGTGGTGATTCAACTCAGCGAGGGGGTATGTGCAGACAGATCCCTTGGGAAGGTACATTCTGGTCAAAGGGCACTTATATGAGTGGCCCCTTACATTGGCTTCCATTTACTGCCCGAACAGTGCACAAGCCCGTTTCCTGAACACCATCACCCCAGACATAGTAGCGTTTGTCGAGGGCCGTCTCAACCTAGTCCCTCCCGAATCCGGATAACGGCAAACCACTAAAGCCCACACATGAGGATTACGCAGCGGCAGTGGGATTTCCTGAATTCCTCAGGGAGTAGAGGTTGCAGACATCTGGATGTTATTCAACGATAAGGCACATGACTAAACGTTTCACTTGCATGTCCTCAAGGGCTTATCCGCAATCGATCTGATTCTCATGTCTAGTGCACTTTTTCCATGCCTGGGGCGAGTGGATATATTACCGAGGATCATCTCGGACCAGGCACCGTTGATCGCTAGTATTCAGGTGAGGGGCCTTCCCGCCTGTGCTCCGAGACCATGGAAGCTTCAAGATTCCCTGCTGCAGGACCAAGTAATTAGGGAGGACATTGCTAGTTCTTTACGCAACTATTTCAACGAAAATCTGTTAGTAGGGTGCCCCCTCCCGGTGGTTTGGGACGCCATGAAAGCAGTTGTAAGATGGGAATTAATAGCAAAAACAGCAGCTCTCAATAGGTTATGGAGAATGCAGCAATTACTGCTTGAAATGAGGGTAACTGAGCACCCGATCCAACAAATCATGGGGAGACCTGAGAAAGGCTAAATCCAAACTAGAAATGCACCTAGCCGACATGTCTGCCCAAGCCCTGGCATACACGAAAGTGTTTTACTCCATGAATAGCATACAATCAAATCAGCTCTTAGTTTATAAACTGGAATAAATACACTCTGGAACAATATTCGCCTGCTATCGCGAGCGAATGGAGCACTCTGGGCAATGGAAGGGGATAAGTTAGCAGCGATGACGGAACACCATAACACAGTAATAAGCGGGGAGCCTATCATAGGCACTGTGCAACAGCAATATTTTGCAGCAGCCCCCAGGGAATTAACTGACCACCTTGAGGACCTGATCTCGCTTGAGGAAATAAGGGAGGCGATAGAGTCTCTAAAAAAAGACAGCCCCAGGCACGGATGGGTTTACCACACAATTCTATAAAATATACTCCCACACTTTTGCCCAACTCCTTCCCGGAATCAGGTGGCATAACACTGACTATGGCTATGGAGGATTCTCTAACGGTGATGATCCCAAAACCGGGTAAAGACCCAGAGCTCTGTAGCTCATATAGACCAATCACGTTAATGAATAATGACGCTAAAATCTTCTCGAAGGTCTGAGCAATCCGGCTCGTGAAAATCTTACCTAAACTGATTAACCCAGACCAAAAAGGATTTATCCCCGTACGCAGTACACATGACAATATCAGACGTAGCCTCAATCTAATTGAATGCACCAGTAGAGATGGAACGGAATTGGCTAAAGCATTTGATCTACTCGACTGGGGCTATGTGGGTAAACCCCTGAGATACTTTGGCCCTAAATTCACAAAATGGGTCTTGGCTAACCACCGCTCCCCAAGCAGAACCCTAAGAGTGAATGGTCTCCACTCACAGAAGATGCCAATCACCAGAGGCACCCGCCGGGGATGCACCTTATCCCCACTAATTTTTGCCTTGTCAATGGAAGCATTCGCCGCTAGAATCCGCTCTAAGCCAGCTATTCTGGGGCTGCGGATTGGGGGGATAATTATAAAATATCTTTGTACGCAGACAAACGTGCTGCTCTCTATCAAACACTCGGACTCCGCCCTTGCGAGATACGGCAGTTTAGTGAGGCCTCTGGCTTCAAGGCAAACTTTCAAATTCCACCGCCCTATGGGTAAACATCTCCCGCAGCCGGATGGAAACACTTGTAAGCAGCGGACCAACTCCATGGGTGGAGAGCCATATTATATACCTGGGCATGCAAATCCTGAATAGAATTGACAAGGTATACCAAGTCAACTTCCCAAATCTGTTCAAGGACCTCAAGCGCTGGCACAAACAAGAGGTTTCCTGGGTTGGGAGGATCACTGCCCTTAAAATAAACGTAGTCCCCAGGCTCCTATCCCACTGTCTCTCACTACCTGTCACAGTCCCCACAAAGGAACTCAAAGTCCTGCAAAGGGAGATGATAAAATATAACTGGGCAGGGAAAAAGCCAAGAGTGGTCAAAAGGGTCATGCTCTGCGGAACTCCTATAGGGGGCCTAGGCGTCCCAGACGTTACTAGACGGCCCAGCTCTCTCACGCCTTTACATGGCAATAGACAGTGAATCCGCTGCGCTGTAAGTGAATAGAAGAGGCACGAAGCCTGGTCCCACCATCCGCACTGCCTTATATTAAGCAGACTTAACAATCATCCAATGGGGGCCCTCTAACTGGCACTACAAACACGATACAGAGCTGGCAGAAGGCAGCTAGCCGCTGGGGGATCAAGGGTTCCTTAGGACTCCTCTCTCCAATCTGGGGCAACTCAGAGTTCACACCTGGGCAGAAGGCGGAAAAGTTCCGGTAGTGTAAAGCTGGCGGCCTCAACCGAAAAGTAGATTTCTTCAATAATGGTGTCCCCCTCTCTTTCGAAGAATGCAAGGAAAAGTTGTGCATCACAGAAGCAGAGAGATTCAGATACACGCAACTTAGACACTGGATGTAACAGCATAAAATGAAACTGAAAGGAGGCAGGGAACTCAACGATTTAGAATGCACCCTAACCACCTTTACCCCCAAGGGAAAGATCTCCACTCTCTTTATGCTTTTAGATAGGGAGGACTCAGCTAGGAAGGAGAAATACATACTCAAATGGGAGGGACTTGGGCAGAGCACTGGGGGAGGAGGAGTGGAGCCGGATATGGGCCTGTACACGCTAACTTTCTAGATGCATCACAAACAGGGAGGGCTCCATACAAGTATGTTATAGATGGTACCTTACCCCAGAAATCCTGAACCGAGGCAACCCAGCAATATCCCCTTCCTGCTGGAGAGTTTGTGGAGTCGTAGGCTCACTTTTCCACTTATGGTGGTTATGCCCGAAATCAGACTGATTTTGGCAGGAAATATTGGAATTCACCAGACAAATCACGGGCCTCACGACCCCCTGGGACCCAGGCATTGTCCTATTAGGAGACACAGGAGATGGGACACATCCGCTAACTGGACACATGTCTGAGCTGATTACCCACCTCCTCACGGCTGTAAATATCACCATTGCCCGCCACTGGAAATCCCCAGAGGGTCCGGCAATCGCAATGTTGTGGGCAAAGTGCTCGGATACAGCTGTGGTGTAAAATATCACATCGGCCTACATGAAAAACATGGGGAAATGTCACCACACCTGATCCCCCTTTTTTGACTATGCAGATCAGTTCCCAGGGACAGGCGTAAACCCCCAGTCCTCAAATTGTGCTATAAATATTGGACTTAACTGGCAGGCAGGCGGGAGGGGGCAGCAAAGCAGCCAGCGGACTGACCCTTGGACAAAAATATACGAGTGTCTGCACCCAACCTTTATGTACTGTTGCGACTGCACCTTACAGGATACTGCCATGCACTAGCTCTCTCTGTTCTTATTGTTTTGGTTGTTGTTGTTTTGTACTTGAAATGCCATAAATGAAAAATAAAAGATGTTGAAAAAAAACCAAAAAACAAGCCGATCATTATGCTATCTCTTTAAAGCTATCTCTTTAAAGCCAAACATTAACACATATGTGTACCAACTAGAATCTAAACATTGCCAAGTATCTAAAGCATATACTGAGCTCATACCCCAGCTTCACCTATTGACTAAATTGTGTGATCCTGGGCAAACCTTTGGCTCTTACTGTGCCCTATGGGCCAACATTGGGAAGCCCGGTATGGGTTTAGTGTTGTCTGGGTGGGGCGACAGGAAGGCAGGTATGGCTCTTGTATTGTGAGGGGTGAGGAATGGATGCAGGGGGGCGGTATGCTTCTTTTGTTATGTGAGGTGGGGGCGGCAGGATTCCAGGCATGGTTATTTTGCCTTCTTGAATTATGCTCGGCTCTGAGAGCTAAACCAGACCATCTGTTTCTGGCTCAGACTCAGCCAGGGACAGCATCAGGGCCTTTCAACACTTTCAAATGAAAGGGGCTCTGAGCCTCATGGGGGCTGTTATGTCCTGTCTCCGCACCTCTGCACGCGGGCAGACAGAACGTGCAGGGCCTTATCAGTAGGCCACAGTGGCGCAGCTCCAGCAGGCGCGAAATGAGACACGCCACACTCTGTTCGTCACTGTGCCCGGAACTGCCCCCGTCCGCGGGGGCTGGGCTTTTATTGAGACTCCCTGCGTCACCGCGTTGCGGGACGCAGTGCGGATACAACATTCTTCCTTTATTTCAACTTAACTTAACATTTAAACAAAACATGTCAAATACCATTATGCAGACACTTAAACTACAAAAACCCCGGGTGTCTCCCCTCTTACAGTTCTAATGGGGCAGACTACAACACATAGTCTTTGAGCCGAGCGGGCGGCTTGGTGGCAGTTCTTAAACCATATCGCCCCCCTCTGGGGCTGGGCGCCACTGTCTCACTGGGTGCCTCACCTTCCATGTCCGGCTCACCCATGTCAGGTTCGCTCCACTGCTCCCACGTCCTGTCACCCACTTCTACCTCCTCCTGAAGGTGAGTGGGGTCTCCTTCGTTCGACTGGGGTTCATCATCTTCTTGATAACATTCGCCATCAGTCCACAAGTTGCGTGGCACCGCCTTGAACCATGACGCATTTCGTGTCACCTGTCGGCGTCCTCTCTTTACAGTTATCATGGTCCCTTGTTTCTCACTGACAGTCCATGGGAACGACTCGTAGCGGGAGTCCAGTCAGGACCTTGTCGGGTTCCGCAGCATGACCACCTGGTCGCCCACCTGGTGGTCGGATGGTTTCGACCTCCTCTTGGCACTCATGTGTGCGTTGGCTCCCGTTCTCCTTTCGGTGCAGTCCTTGTAAAATCTGTCCGGGGTCCTGCTGGGGTGATGTGGGATAGAACACTTTATTACGGTGCCAAACATGAGGTCAGCTGGCGGAACACCCGTCGTGCTGTGAGGGGTGACCCGGTAGTTTCGCAGAAAACGGTAGAGGTCGACTTTCCACGGGCTGGCATTTGCTCTCGATAACCTCAGCACTTTGTTGAGTGTCCTCATGAACCGTTCAACATCACCATTTGCCTGAGGCCATCTTGGCATGATGTGATGGTACCCTATGTTTAGTTCCTGCAGGTATTGTTTGAATTACTCCCATTGGAAGGGGGAACCATTATCACTCTTGATTGTAGTGGGCAGTCCATGTGTTGCAAACATCTTCTCCATGGCAGGGATGACCACCTCTGCTGCCGTGGATTCAACTACCTCGACTTCGGGATATCGGGAGTGATCGTCAATGGCCACCAGGAGGTAGAGGCCTTCTTGTAGTGTACAAAAGTCGATGCTGATTGCATCCCATCTGCCAAGACCACGTTCCGCTGACTGGATCGGTTCTGGATCCGGTGGAGCTCCGGTTATCTGGTAGGGTAGACAGGTGTTGATTAGCCTTTCGACCTTCTCTTCTATCTGTGGAAACCACACTCGGTGCCGGATTCGAGCCTTCGTCCGAGCCATCCCTTGGTGGCCTTCATGGGCTAGCGCCACTATTCTGTCCTGGAGGCTCGGCAGGATGACATTGCGATTTCCCCTGAGCAGCAGTCCTTGCTCTGTGATCAACAGGTCCTGTCGTATGGTGAACATCCCCGTGAGGAACGCCTTTGCTTCCGCTGTCCTGTTGTGGGTGTTCTTCATCACGGACTTCCAATCGCCTGAGATGATGGCATCCTTCGCCAGGTCGCAGCACGGGTCCTTGTGTGTTTCCAATTCAATGTCCGCGATGCTGACAGCCTTTGGTCTCATGGCCCGCACAACTTGGCAGATATGTTCCTCGGTCTCTTCGGCTACTTGGACTTCTTGTGGAGTCGCCGCTCGAGGGTGTCTTGAGAGGAAGTCCGCCGGGTTTCCACTTCCCGGCTGATAGGCCAATTCAAAACTGTACTGCTGGAGGTGCAACAGCCATTTGGCTATTCTGGCCAGCGGGTGAGAGGATGTGCCCATGAAGATAGGCAACAGGGGTTTGTGATCCGTAACTGCCGTGAATCTTCGGCCATAGAGATAGAGGTGAAAATGACGACACCCCCACAGTACGGCAATTGCCTCCTTCTCAATGTGCGAGTATCGCTGCTCTGTCATTGTGAGAGCTCTTGACGCGTATGCAATGGGCCTCTTCTCCCCATCTTTGGTGACCTGCATAAGGATGGCCTCTAGGCCAACAGGGCTCGCATCCACAAATAGTTCCGTTGGGAGCTCAGTGTCGTAGTACGCCATTGTTGTGTCGACGGACAGCGACTCTTTGATGTTTTCAAAAGCCTCCTGACACGCTTGCCCCCATTCCCACTTTGTGTTAAGCTTGGCAAGCTCTCACAGGGGTTCAGATAGAGTGGCCGAGTTACGGATCAACCTCCCACAGTATGTGGCCATTCCCAGGAAGCTGCGCACTTCGGTAGGTGTCATAGGCAGACTCGCAGCCTGTATGTCGGCAACCTTCTGGGGGTCCGGGGAAATGCCTGTGCTGCTGCACTTGTAGCCAAAGAAAGATATTTCCGTTTTGAAGAATTCACATTTTTCTTTGTGAATAGTTAACCCAGCGACTTCTAGCCTGCCCAGGAGTGTCTGTAGTCTCCTCAAGTGTTCTTCTCTGTCCTGAGCATGGATCAGGATATCGTCACTCACATTTAAGACACCTGGTATGTCCCAGATGACCTCCTGAATAGTCTGTTGGAAAACCTCGGCAGCCGACGAGATCCCAAAGCTTAGACGCTTATATCTCCGAAAGCCCAGGTGTGTCGAGAAAGTGGTTATGTATCGAGAGTCCCTATGCAGCTTTAGCTGGTGGTATCCTGCTTTCAGATCAACCTTGGAGAAGACTCGTGACCCGGTGAGATCAGCCACGATTTCGTCGAGCGTAGGTGTAATGTGGCACTCCCGCTTGATTGCAGTCTTCGGAAGACGCATGTCTATACAAATCCAGACTTTTCCCGGCTGTTTGGGTTTTTTTGTGATCACCATTGGGGAAACCCATGTCGTCGGCCCAGTTACATCTTCTAATGTGCCGGCTTCTTCCAATGCTTTAAGTTCATTCTCCACTTGTTCACACATGTGGAACGGGGTTCTCCTGTGTCTTACGGCCTTTGGCTGGACCTACTCCTCTATGTGGAGTATGATGTTCTTTCCTTTCAAACACCCTATCCCATTTTGCAGGTTGGGATACTGTGCCAGGAACTCCTCGACCTCTTGTGCTTCCTTCACTTGACAGACGAACTTGACTAGCCCTAGGTCTTCAGCCGCATCCCCACTCAGAAGGCATTCGATCCCCGCATTTACGACGTAGATTTTTGACGGTAGCCTGTTTTCAACATGGCTGAGGGTGGTGCGGAATCTACCAACCACCGGTAGGGGCTTCCTACAGCCATACGCAAACAGTAAAGTGTCTGTGTTCTTCAGATCTGGTTGTGGTTGCAGTGTTTGGAATGTGCTTGTGGGCATAACATTTATGGACGCTCCCGTGTCAATGGTCATCCATACCTGCTGGTTTTGGAGAGTGACCTGGCATTTGCGCCTCCGGAGCCCTTTTTTCTGCGTCGCATGTCCATGATCCAGGGCTGACACCAGGTAGACTTTTCTCCCTTTTTTCCACTTTTCCCTGTCGGATTCATGTTGGGCCCCTGTGACATCAACCCCTTCTTCCTCAGTCGAAAAGTTTGTCGTTTCGACTCGCCTTGCATTGGCTTGCTTCTTTTTCTTGGTCCCGCTCTTCTCTTGGGGAGTATTCGGAGGCGGCAGTGGGGTGCCCGATGACCGGCACACCTTAGCATAGTGGTCCTTTCTGCCACATTCCCCACATGTTGTTCCTTGCGCGGGGCAGTTTCGCCGTCCATGTCGCGGTCCACGACACCATCCACACTCCGTCAGTCCCTGGATTCGTGGCTGCCACCTAGCTTGTGTGTAGTTGCCGCCAGCCTCATCCCTTGCAGACTGTCTGTTGGTGACATGGGCCACCATGGCTGTCGTGAGGGCAGGCTGTAGTTTTTGAAGAGTCGCCCCCATGTTGGCGGCCCTGGTATGTGCCAGTTCCCTTTGACGACCCAATTCCAGAATGCGTGTTAGAGGGATGCCCTTCTCACTCAGTACCATCCTTCTCAGTTTCTCCGATTGGATGCCGTTGATGAGCTGTCTCTGGATTTCTTTCTCGACATTCGTGAACTCACACGATATTGACAGCTTCCTCAGTCGGGTATGGTAGGCATCCAAGGTCTCCTCTTCTGCCTGATGAGGTGCAGAATATGAAGGTTTCATAATCAGGGTTGAGGTGTGGGAGAAAATGAGCCGTCAGGGCATCCTTCGCTTGCTGGTAGACGTCCTGGCCATCATCAATGGTTAGCGAGTTAAATATACGTAGTACCTCGTCCCCACGTTTAGTAACAGGTGCGCTCTCATCTTCCTGGCAGTGGTTATGTCCTTGCATTCCATCGCCATTTCGAATTTTTGGATCCATAGCTGCCACCGGGGGCCAACTGATGATGGGTCTGTAAATGGATCAAACGGCTGAATCATTGCCGAGAAGTTCCCTTGTGGGCGAGCTTGTGGTGATGACATTGACAGATTGGCCGCAAGCCTAGAAGGCGTGCCGGGCCTGGGGGTGGACTTGCCGGTCGCCATAGCAGGGCCTCACTGTGTCTTGATGGGGTTTGTTCGCCTCACCTTAATGCCTGTCCTCAGGTGACTGTGCCCCTCCGCAGTTGAAGGTCTCAAGCTGTGGTGGATGGGCAGCTGCGTCGATCCAGGCGCTAACCATGTGCAGTAGCCTTGAACACACGAGTATGGAGCAAGTGTGAAGGCCTCCCACGCTGTGCCGTGGCGCCTCTGACTCCTGGAAGGCAATGGGTGGTTGTTGCACTTCACTATGGGTATCCTTAGGGAGTATGTCCCTTCCAGCCAGCAGTGGCCCGTATTGAAAATCAGCTCGATTTGCATGGAAAGAGGAGAGAGGAAAAAACATGTTTTTTTTTGTGGGTGGGGGGTTTTGTGTGCCCCCCCAACGGGTGTCCAAAAATGTTGCGTGTCGCCATGAATCAGCAACAGCTGGCAGAGCGTCGAGCGCGTGTGCTGGGTTCTGTTTCCTTCGTCGCCATTGTTATGTCCTGTCTCCGCACCTCGGCGCGCGGGGAGACAGAACGTGCAGGGCCTTATCAGTAGGTCACAGTGGCGCAGCTCCAGCGGGAGCGAAATGAGACACGCCACACTCTGTTCGTCACTGTGCCCGGAACTGCTCCCCGTCTGCGGGGGCGGGGCTTTTATTGAGACGCCCTGCGTCACCGAGTTGCGGGACGCAGGGCGGATACAACAGGCGCCCCCAGCAACTGCCCCCATGTTGCCAGTCAGCAGTCTTGTAACACAGCAATATATTCCTTTCTCTATTTTCGTTCAGCGGCTTAAAATGTGCATTTTGCAGGGCTGCATCACAAGCTGCTTGTTGTTCTTTGCGGGAGCCGGGTTCGCCTAGGAACGCAGGGCTTGTGTCACTGTGACGATTAGAGAAAGGCTACTCAGCTGGGAGCAGCCTCCTCCCTCTCCCCAGGCCTTATAATAAACTTACCTTAAGTGTCTCAGCACAGCTCTTAATCTTAATATTGGCGATGAAGGTGCAGCCGGTTAGGGGAGAGCCAGGGCCTGCTAAGAACCTGAAGCAGCTTAGCAGGCGTTGGAGAGGGTGCTGCTTCCCTTGTTAGGCACTCCTGCGCCTGGTGTCTGCTAGGCCCCAGAGCAGAGGCATCATTGCCTGTCTCCCGCAGCGCCTCTGGCTGGGGTATTGTGGGCCCCGGCAACGTTGCTGCTTCCCGCAGCTTTCTGTTCCTGGGAGCTGAATGAGGGGTGCTGGAGCGGCCTGCTTTGCTTTGCTGCTGTGTATTAAAGAAAATGACCTGCATGTGTCCATGCGCACGTATTTCTCTGGATTTCGGATTGGGCTGCAATGCCTGCAATCATTGGCAAAGCCTAGAGGGAAGAGAGCGTGTGCAGGCACTGCCAAAGCCTAGAGAAAGGCTTGCAACCCAGCACTGCCAAAGCCTGATGCGCTGCTTTTGAGGGACAAGCAAGCACTGACAAAGCCTAGAGCGAGATTTGTAATCCAGCACTGCCAAAGCCTTAAGGGCTGTTTTTTTTAATTACATTTTGCTTATACAAGCATGTGCTTCCAATACATATGAATATCAGTAACATCACATAACTTTAAGACTTAAAACATATTAACATATATTATTAATATATTGGGAATGAACTACCATAGATCATCCTAACAACCTAAAGCAATCTACTCTTTACATAACAGTGGCAGTTACACATTATATCTATTAAAGTTGTAATAAATTAACACACACAATACTAACAAGACATACATAAACAAACAAAGAAATCACTCATAAATTATTGAAAGGATTCTATAATGAAAGATATAGGTCTTTACGGTCCTTATTTAATAGTAGTACCTTTTCATATTTTGATAGTATCTGCATCTCTACAAACCAGTCTTCTGTAGTGGGCTTTTTCATAGTTTTCCCAACCCTGAGAATTACCTTTCCAGCAACCACCAAAGCCTTATCGATCCATTCACCATAATCTTTTGCAATGGAGCATCTTCCACTGGTACATATTACAACGAATATGCTCATCGAATTTTAAAAGGGGTGGGGTGGGAAAGGGCAGATAAGGGTTTGGGTGGGTAGGCAATAGCCAAAAATCAGTGTGGGAGGGGTAGTTGAGGGGTGGAAATCCTTCCCAAAAAAAAAAAAGATGAGCATTTTTGTTGGAATGTACACGTTAAAATGACTGCGGATTAAATTGCAGGTGACGAAATGACATGCAACCCTCCCACTACGTATCAATAGGATCATATGCGCAGCTGACCTAGGAAGAGTAATATTTAGAACCATGTCTATTCTATCCAAAACCTCTTTCCAAAAAGTATGTACACGTGAACAGCGCCAGAGTAAGTGTAGCAATGTTCCTGTGTCATTCCCACAGCCCCAACACATGCCATTATCCATCAGCTTAAGTTTGAAAACATTTTCTGGGGTCCAATAAAGTCTCCCAACAATGTTTTGTCTTACTAATCTCAAACATTTATTAATCTTTGCCTTGAGGCCCACTCTGAGTAATTCCTCCCATTCTTCCTCAGTTATTTCTACATTTGTCATTTGACCAGACTTCTTTCAATTTTATCCAGGATCCCACATAATCAGATTCCATAGGCATAACATGTATATAGATAGACATTCCTGTTCTAATCCATCAAATAATAAGGGCTGTTTCTGAAAGAGCTATCTGCTCACAGCAGCTGAGGTGTGTTATTGGGCCAGTTTACCTCAGTGGATATAGCAGACAAAGGGATTCATCTGCCTCCTCCTTTTCTTGCAGAACCTGGAAAACCCCCGATCTATTGGGAAAGGTGGAGGAAAATGTTTGACACTTACCTGATAGCTATGGGTGGTGACAAGTTTGCTCCTGCAAGGAAGCAAGCCATGTTATTACACAACTTGGGTGCGGAGGGGCGTAGTGCATAGAATGGATTACCAAAACTGTCGGTGGAGGGCTTGCTCTGGGCATATGGATGATTTCATGAAGACGGTCAGGCTGCTCCAAGACGATTTTGAGCCTAAAAAGAAAGTAACCTTTCAGAGACACAAGTTCTTTCAGAAAATCAGGAGTCTCAAGAACCAGTAGAGACCTGCGTGGCTGTGTTGAGGACACACAGCCATACCTGTGAATTTGGGATCCTAACTAACTCACTTATGAGGGACCAATTGGTACGGGCACTAACAACCCTGAGGTTCAGGAAAATCCTGTGGCCAAGGATCTGTCTCTGGAATAAATCAGGCCATAGAGTTGACAATGAGCATGGAACAGGCGGCACATTACCTGAAGAACACGAAGAGTGAGAGGCAGGCCAAGAGGTGTGCACAGTCAACACCAAAAATGGGGAGATGGTGCAAAGGACGCTAAATGTTTCAAGTGCGGCAATGGAATGCAAATCTCCACCAGTCTGTTCTGCCCTGCAAGAAACACAAATTGCATAAAATGCAAAAGGAAAGGTCATTTTGCTCGTGTGTGCAAGGAGGGGGCAGTGAGCATGATAGAACCAATGACTCTGTGACCTGAACAAGAGGTGAAAGGGACGTACCAGTCACAGGCTGCCGAAGGGAGCGTCAGGCATGTGTTTGAAATCTCAGCCATTAAGGGCAATAAGAAGGGGCCTATGGATGAGTTCGCTTTAAACGGAAAGGCTTTGTCAATGAAGGTAGACAGCACTTCACTGTGGACCATCATATCCAAAGACACTTTTGTAGGATCTCTGGGGGGTCAGTAGAAGATCTCTAGGCCCATGACATCCAGCTGTGTGGTTATGGAGAAGTGGAGATCGAACTCCTGGGGAAATTCATAGCTTCTGTGGGATACAAAGGAAGGAAATGTGCTGTGGAGATTTATGTCGCTGTTAAGTGGTCATCCCTTTTGGGATGAGACGAGCAGGTGGTATTGGGCATTTGGATACAAGCAAATGCAATGGAACCTGTGTCAATAGCCGAAGTGACAAACAAGTGGGCCACAGACTTTCCGGAGGTGTTCATGCATGAGTTGGGAAGGCTGAAAGATTTCGAACACCACATCAAAATGAGTGCGGCACCAGTGGCTCACAAGGTGAGGACCATGCATCATCTTCTTACGGAAAAGCTCAAGAGTATGCTGGATGCGTTGCTGCAGAGAGGTGACATTGAGAGTGTGGAGGTGACGGATTGGTTATCCTTGGTAGTTCTTGTGACCAAGAGCAATGGTAACTTGAGGCTGTGTGTCAACCTCGGAACTGAACAAGAGCATTTTGATGGAACGCCACCCTTTGCCCATCATTTCAGACGTCTTGGCCATGCTGGAAGAGGTCACATTTTTCTCTGTTATTGACGATTCAGCAGCCTATCATCAGGTCCCGTTGATGCCTGAGTGTCAGGATGTCATCGCGTTCATCACCTCTGATGGAACTTTTAAGTACTGCGGGATGCTGTTCGGCCTAGTATCTTCGGCTGTGGTTTTCCAGTGCATAATGGAAAAGCTGTTGGAGAGTGCAGAATGTGGTTGCTTCCAAGATGATCAAAAAAGAAGGAAGTTCCCTATTTGGGGAACTCATGCCCTCTGCACACTATAATTGGCTCAATTAATAAGCCCAACATTCTAGAATATTTTTACCCCAGTACAGGGTTGTTTATGAGTGATTACGTCCATAAGGAATCGTTGTTCTAATGTCCAAATAGCTGTTGTTCCAAAAAACAAATTCTTTCAAAATACTCTGTTTTAAATTCAAGTTCTTTAAAGCCCAATGGGTTTCGAGAATATGTGTCTCTTCTTCAGGGGCTGTTGTTTCTATACATGATACATTAAAAAAACATAATCAGTACTTCTTATTCTATACAGTTTTGAGGTAATTAATGCAATCATTTTAAATTACAGTGCATTATCACTAATTCATACATTTCAAATTAAAATGTTCAAAATTAACTCATATATCCGGCCATGCATTGCGCTATTGGAGAACAATATATATCATCACGCTTAACTGTGTTATTCATTACCTTGGGATAACCAATTCAGTACTGAGGATCAGACCTTATTTGTACAACCTATGTTGGTACGATGCAAAACAATATTGTCAGTATTTTCAGAGTATTAAGGAAAATGCTCTCCAAGTGCTAACCTGTGTTGTCATCTCATCCGTCTCTATCTAAAGATAGAGGATCTATTCATTTTCTTTTCACTGAGATTAAACTCCTGTGTACATCCAATCAGTCCCTCTTATTATCCTCTTCGCTAATCCATATACTCCCTAGATATATAATACACAATTACGCATCTTGAGACGTTCAAATTACTTCAAAAATGTAGAATGTTGATCCATTAGGCTAGTTACTTACACGTGTAGTTGTCTTCCGTTTTTAACTCAACAGTATTGTCTGATGTTACATTTCAATGCCTTTAGGAGTAATTCCTTAGCTTGTATAATTGTTGAATTCCTCTTCTGTCTGTCAAAAAATGTATATATATCTATATATGACGTTGTCACGCCGCGGGGAAACTGGCGGCTTTGGAAGAAGTGGAAGCTGCGACCGCCATAGCGGATTCCATTACGTTTTTTGTTTTGAGCTTGCGGTGCAGGTCTAGTCGTCGTTGCGACGTACCTGAACCGGTATTTAATCCTTTCCACTTCCGGGTTCAGGTGCGTTGCAACGTACAGTGTTTCGTCCTGTTCCTGCGCCGCTGCTACTTTTCGAAGTTAATACCTTTTCCCTTCCGCTTCATTAGTTTCTTTCCCTCTTCCAGTCCTCTCGCTCCTTACCTGCTCCGGTAAATTCTTCTCGCCTTCTTTCTCTCTCTCCCTTGTTCTATTCTGTTCCAATCTATTTCCTTCCCCCCCTTCCGCCTTGATCTTTTCCGTCTATTCTTTTCCCGTCTTTTCTTGTTTTCCTCCTGTGTTCTTTCTCCTCGCTGTTCCTCCAGTTACCCCCCTCTGGCCTCTCTGTGAATTCCCGGATTCCGACCTCTGTCTGTTTTCAAGGATTGCCTCGTCCAGCCCTTTTCTGCTAGGTCTGCTGATGATTACTGTGTACCGACCTCTGTCTGCCAATTGGATTGCCTCGCCTCATCCTCTACAGTCTACTATTTAAGAACTTTCATCGTTCTGGTTCGTTCCCGATTCCTCCTTCTACTGCATCCTCAGGAGAGTCCATTACATCACTACGCTTGAAGATCTTTATCCTCTGGGGTTTTTTGTGCCTTTGGCTTTTTCCCCTTTGTACTGCGACTGAGGAGGGCTGCCACAGATCACCCAAAGGGTGTCACTGTGGCGTCCTACCTTGGTCGCCCCTCTCTTCAAAAACAACGAGGGAAGGCTCGAACTAAGGACAATCCAACGCTAACTCAACGTCGGAGACTTCAAGGTGAGGAGGAAGGGGAGGAAGGGGAGTCTCAGGAGGAAGAGGAGATTACCGACCTTCCTGACAGACGTCCCTTAATGATTGACAGTAGTTGGTAAATAATACGATGAAAATACTTCTTGCTATTATTAGGAAATTACCTGTTTCAGAGGAAGGATTAAGGGTCAAATGATGTTATGGAGAATATCTGCCCAGAATTTAATTCCATTTCATACGAGTCCTAAATCCTCGTGGTATTCTGTAATCAAGCATAGTACCATATCATTGTAGTAATCACCCAGCAGTAGGTTTTCGGTGGTTGAGGAAAATTAAATCCAAATATTTTAAGGATGTTATTGGATTTTTATGGATTAAGGCTCTGTGTTTTACCTGGATGGAGAACTCGCGTAAGCACTCGATCATCACGATCCTTCCAGCCGCAAAACTGAAAGCAAAATGGCTGCTTTATATAGCAGCGTCATTACGCTTTTGTGACGTCATCGCGCTGCGTATAATGCGTATGCCGTCACAAATGTAAACAAAAGCTTATATGATGTCGAGCTATATTCTTTATCTTCAAAGTATTGTTGAGCTGAAATGGTTAGGTTTATATCATACATTATAGGCTAAAAACTCACTCTTTCCATTTTTGTGAGTTGTGAAATTAGGTTCAAATGTGTACATGTAATTATACTACATTATACTCATCGCTTAAGAATTTGTCAGAAATTAATGCATTCTAGCGCGATAATGACTGATGACTGATTAGAAGATTATAATTCACATTTGTTTCACCGTAGAGAATCCATTTATAAAGTCTGTTGTCCATATTTATGATGGCACTAAATTTTGAGCAAATTCACCAATTTGCCAAAAGTAATGTGAAAATTAACTATTCAGTCATGTGAATCTAGTATGAGTGATTCAGAAAATGCCATCACATTACTGCAAAGCGTCCCCTTGTAACGTATATTCCAAGCATTTTACTATTCCACATTTCTATATGAGAAGGGATCACTATAGGTTATACACTAGAATATATCCACAGATATCACTGTCTCATATGATCAGGATTTGTGGTATCTGAACGTGTCAAAGGGTGACACATTGCTGAACTATGTTCTTGATTACATCTCTTAGTTTCACAAGATTTGTGATCTCTCTCCTAAATTGTTTAAGTGTCAGGATCATCTCCTCATTCAATTACTCTTTAGACATATTATGAAAGATGGTTATCTGTGGTGGTTGGGTACCTCTCTGCACCAAATGTTTAGCTTAGGTAGTCATTAATCATTGTAAAATGATGTCTTGATTTATGCAGACTCTGAGGGGGGGCATAAAGGTGTGTTGAGATCTGTTTTGGGAAAGCTGAAGGAGGCGGGGTTGACCGTCAAACACATCAATTGCAGAACTGGAGTGGACAGCGTTGAATATCTCAGACATCAAATTAGGGCTCAGGGAATTAAACCTAAAACTGATCTGGTAAAGGTGATAAGGAGGGCACCTCAACCTAAGGACAAGGACCAATTCAAATCATTTTTGGAGTTAGCGGAATATTACCACAAATTTGTTTGCAATTTTGTGGTAATACCAACGCACCTCAGATTTCACCTCAAAAAGGGTGTGAGGTATGACTGATCTAGTGAATGTGGTGAGGCTTTTGAGAAAATCAAGGCGGATATAGGGAGAGCTCCAACCCTTGGGAAATTCGGTGACTAGAATAAGACGTGCAAGACCTTGTCTCAAAAAGGCAGCGGCAAGGGCTGCACTCCCTTTGTCTAGCGCATTCGGCTAGAAAAACATTCCTTCAAAGAGTGGTTGCAATTTAATTGAGTTCTGTCATAGCATCAGGAAAAATACCAGACATTGATTGAGAAAAATTCACTCTGTATTTTTTATTAAAAAATATACTCTTCCCAGCGGCCTATCCGAAAGTGCTAAAATACCAATGCATTTCGGACATATTGTCCATCGTCGGGGCAATAGCTGTAAGTACAATACAGGAGATCACATGGACCCCAAATGGGACCATGGTATATCAAATACCCGTATTTAAAATCAAAACAATTGAACAATTGTGATTGTTAATAACAGATATATGGTGAGCACCCGGGCGAACTCCCCCGCCAAGAATTACAAATTCATACAGTACACCACATTGTTACAAGTAAATGTTTAGAGCACGTCACAACATATTTCTACACAATTTGGTAGTCCATGAATTGGATGTGTGCAGGAGAAAAGAAAAGAAAAAGAATGATTTATTGATATTGATATTTTATTTCTATTGTGCTCGTACAAAGTGTTTCAGAGTGCGACTCATCATAACTTGCATTTTCAAATCATGTCCTTCAATCCATTGACTACATGATAGGCCAATGATCTCACCTGGCCAGGTGCATTCAAGTAGTGACAATTTGCCTCGAAGTCCAGAATGTAATGTCGGACTTCAACAAATTGCACTGTCAGGGCGAGCATGCCCATCAAATCGGAAAATGCTGCAAAACGTCTTAAGTGTATCGAGCTGCCAAGGTTCACAGTTATATGAAACAATAAAGAACGATCTAAGAATACTATATTTCCCAGTCTGATACTAAGATTACTTGTATTCTCCCAAAGTGCCTATGCATTGGTGCAGATGTTGTCAGGATCGGGTTGGAGCAGTGGTTCACCTAGTGTATTAAGATAGCTCCTGGGTTTACAAGGGTATGATTTCCAGGTGTGCTATGTACCTGGCAAGAGGAGCGTGGTGGCGGATTACCTGTCCAGGCTGCCTGTGATGTCTGCAGCACCCAGTGGACAAACTTAGAGGGACGACGTTGTTGTGACTAGTACTGGGCAAGAAGCAGTTGGAGAGGCAGAGTGGAATGTAGCAGTGCGTGAGAATGATGTTTGGAAATGTATGGTGGAGTGGACTGTAGTGGGTTGGCTGGAGAAGAGCAGTTTGGAGAAGAAGTTTGAACCATTCTTTAAGGTGATGGATGAGTTGTCCTTGGCAGGAGGTAACCTTAGGAGGGGTGATAAGCTCATTCCACCAGAGGATGTTAAAGGGTAATTAGTTGACTTGGAGCATCAGGGATATCTAGGGGCCAATGGCACCAAGAGGAGATTGCACCAAAGCTACTGGTGGCCAATGATGGGCAAGTATGTGGAGCGCAAGATGAGGGATTGTGGTGCATGCCTGGTCAGTGCTACGAGCAAGGTGGTCTGGGAGGCCCCATTATTGCCTGTGACAGTACCTTATCAACCCTGGCAGAAAGTGGCTGTGGACGTGAAGGGTCCCATTCAAGGATTAGGGGATGGTTTTATATTCATTTTTGTAATGGTAGCCTATCATTCCAAGTGGGTGGAGTGGCCGCTACTGTGGAATTGATTACGTTTTCTGAGGGTGTGTTTTTTCAGGAGGGTCTCCCAAAGAGATTGTAACAAGCAACAGGGTTCAATTTTGCTCAGGGAATATGAAGAAATTCTTGGGTGAATACTCCATGTTAGGGAAAATTCTCATTTCATGGCTAATTTCCCTTACCTATAGAGTCCCCCAGAAGCTTTGCTGGATTTGAAGGGTTTGTTTCTTTTTACCTGCTAAGAGTGAGACTCTTTTTCCCACTCTTAGGCATTTTTGCTATGTGTGTTCTAGGCTATTTTTGTGTTTAATGCCTATGGGATCTTTTCTCTCACCCATAGGAACCATCTTTATGCACATGTGTCACACAGCACCCTCCGTGCCGTGACACAGGAGTGTCGCAGCGACCCCCAAACATAGACTCCATACCCTGGGACTGACTACTGTCTCCCAGGGCATGTAAAGCCCCCACTGACTTTACTAGTCGATTTTTATGAACTTAACCAGTACACCCCATCTTAATATGGAAGTACTGGAAGGGGTTAATAGTTTTCCCCTATGTTCATTTTCGAGAGGGTACCTTAAAGTCCCCCTCTACAAAGTTTCTGGCTGGTGGCAGTGGTTACTACCTTTCATATTCAACCGCAAATATTTCTCTATGGGATTTTGCCATTGTTCGAGGCTACCACTTTTACTGACAGCCTCTAACATACCGCCGGTCTATTTTTTTATTAACTTTACTCCGGTAGGTTTTATTTGCCGGAACTTTGATAAAACTTCTTTCTCGAGTCTTACTCCATTTTCCTAACCCAGGTCGGGGATCCTTTGTTCATGCTTTTGGCGGGCTTCTGCCAAGAAGCCCTCCTTTCGGCGCCACTGAGTCTGGGGTGGGTCTGTTGTTTGGGAGGGGGAGTAGAACCCCTAGACAGAGTTGCCACCGCAACTCAGGTCACACTCTAACCTGATAGGCTGGAGGGTCTCCCGCCAAGATGACCACTCCACTGTGTGAGTGACAGCTAGGCTGTATGAATGGGTCTCTTTCTGCATAAAAACAGAGTCTTGAGGACTGGAAGAGCAAGACGTCACCACTGGAACTACGGAACCGAAGGGAAGAGAAGCTAGAGACATCTTCAGCATCTACACCACCGGTGAAGCCCTGCCGGATCGTCTCACCACTTTTTCTTCCACACAACGAGAGGAGATCTTCAGCGGAGGAGCCTCCTTCCCTTGAGCTGGTGGGGTCAACCATTTCACCTATTGCATCCTCGGATCTGCCTTGGTCGACTCGACAGTGCCCCATACTTCAAGAACGGATAGCCAGGCAGCTAACGACCCGGACCGCTATTAAAAGGAGTGTACCTTTTAAACTTTGTTTGGCAGCACCGCGGCTGGTTTCATCCCTGGGTTGTGCAGCGACTCGAACCTTCCTCCACGATGAGAACCTCTCTTCCTCTGTTGGACCCCTTGACCTGCAGGAACTACCAGGAACAACCGCCACCGCAGGAGCCACTTCTCCACGTTTAAGGTACTTTGTTCCGCCAGGCAGCCCTTTCTCCGTGGTAGCCCTAAAGGTGTTTTAAATCCTTTAACTACATGTGGGGTCGGCCGCCCTCTCTCTTAACATTGTCTTTCGCCTTGCATCTACCTCTTCAAAAGTTTTCTACTAAAGACTTAACTGCAGCTACAAGAACATTTTTGCTCCTAAACTCCTGGTCCTGTACCACTGACTCTGGCTCAGGCCTATTGACTCTGGTTGATTTGTTAGATCTGCTCTCACTAGATTAATTTTCAATGAGAAATGTGTTGCACCTAAATCTTTTAAACCCCTCTTCCTTCCTACTGTTTTAATTTGTGGAGTGCCATTTTGCTCCGTTTTCATTCACTTGTCTTTTGGTTAAAGTGTTACTGTGCATTACTTGTTCACAAAACTTCAGGGAAGAGTTGCTAGGGGGTGTCTGAAGATATTTCGGTTGAACTTGTACTTTCCCTTCCTTTCGTTGAATTGGTAGAGTGCCATTTGTAGTAGGTTTTCACTGTGCCATTTTGCTCAGTTTTCACTATACCGCAAACTTGTCTACAATTGAATAGGGAGTTGTATATGCTTTTCTTTTGACTAAATTTAACTTACTTTATTAACTGTGATCTATGTGTTGACTTAGAAGTGTATAAAATAAATATATATTTCCTTTTTAATACAAAACTTTGGTCAGTGTTTCCTTGCTCCATAGTACTGTACTACCTATTGTGTCAACCCTGAATACTGCTCATCTCCCTCTTGAGATAGGTCTGACTGCTCAGCCACAGCTACCAACTAAATCTTTGTGGTACAGACTGATACCAAAGGGGATTTATTGCTCTCACCTGTAGTCCTAATCTGGGGTAGTGCTCCCTAAGGGAACTGCCCTGGATTCTGCCTAACACTCCACCAGGCATGTGTGCACAACTTTGTAACATCCCAGGGCCAACGGACTGGTTGAGAGACTCAACAGGGTCATTAAAGGAGGATTCAGTTGGTTTTGCAGGCAGTTTTTCCATGGCAGCTGGTACTTAGACAAATGATGTGGGGTTGCTGCACCACCCACCCAACACTCTGTGACTAAGATTCCCCCTTTTGTGTCTTTGAAGGGGAGTGAGCCCGGCACCCAATTGTGTTCTGGTTGAATGGGTATGGCAGGTTCTGTGAGGGTGATCGGGAGGCAATTATGAGAGTGATACAGTAAAGTCAGAGGCGGTTTCTGATGAGGACAACAAGGTGAAGTCACAAGACTAGGTGGTTGGAGATTTGGTCTTAATCAAGAACCACAGAGCTGGTCTCAAGTATCTTGAAAGCAAATGTTTGGGTCCAAGAGGATCACTGCAGTAAGGAATGGAGTGGTTGTGGTATAAGGTGGTGAGGTATGGTCAAAAGGAAGGTTGACACCATTCACGGGGCTGGCTGGTCTGGGCACAAGTGATGCTGAGAGCGAGAAGATGGGTGGTACTGAACCAAGTGTTACCAGGCACAGGGTGAGTGGTATAGAGAAGAGGACCCCTGCACACCTCAAGGATTGTTTTTGTTATGTTCTGCAAACTTTAATCTTGTTGTAAAAGTTAATCTGCTTGCATTTGACTGTCAGTTGTAATGCCTTTGGATTATGGTTGTCTGCAGGGGTAACTAGGTCTGGAAAAGATCCAGGGCTACACTAATGTTGGGGCTGTCGGGACTCGGGGCTAGCTAGTCTTTTGGTTGTAGCCCCTGAGATTCTATCCGGGGCTACAACCAAAAGACTGGGGGCTGTGCTTCCAACCATCGTTGTTATCTTCTTTTCCTGACCCTGTTTTCTACCGTACCTTTCCCTCACCTCCTCTCCTGTACCTCTGCTGGAAATTGGAGTAAGTCTTCTCAGCTGGGAGAAGCCCCCTCTGTATCTGTAGGCCTTACAATAAACTTACTTCAAGTTTGGCACCATGGCCCTTCATCTTAATACTCCGTTCCCTGGAGCCCTTCCTTCCGTCTCTTCCCACGGGATATCCAGAAGTGTGTCACCTTATTGCAGTGGTATTCAAACTTTTTGGTGCCGAGCCCCCTGTGATTCAAAATGATGTTGCCGTGCCCCCCCTTGAATAAAAATACTGCTGCTGCCCCCTCTAGATGTAATTTCTCTTATATTTTCTATTAAAATCAGTCACCATACTCCCTTTTGGAAGAGTCTTCGGGCCCCCCTGGACACCCGTCAGCCCCCCTCCCCCAAGGGGGCCTGCTCCACAGTTTGAAGACCACTGCCTTATTGCCTTCTAACATTAGTTTCTCCACATCAGCCACTTGCTAGTAAAGAAGGATGTATAGCCTTTCAGTGGGCATTTAGTGTTTAAGATCCCTGCTGCTGGTTGGCTGCCTCGTGAAAATCGGCGGCTGTTAACCGTATTCGTTGTCGTCATTGTAATGCATGCACCCCCAGGGGTGACTCAGACTGTTTTGACCCAGGCCCCGGGCCGCATGAAATGCGGGACGATAGAGGGTCTGGGAGTTTAGGGGCGGGTGGGGGAAAACGTGCAAAATGTAACAGCAAGGGGTCAGGGGGGTAACCCGGCCGCCCCCAGGAAGGAACAAAAGGCCGGGGGGGTATAAGTAAGCCTGGAAAAGGAGAAGCGGCACAAACCAGGTAAGAGCTCACCTCTCTCGGGTAGGCTCTTAGTACCTGGAGAAGGGGAAGGAAAAACATTTGCTCTTGCGGGCTCACGCATTTTTCTACCTCTCTAGATTTCATTCTGATCGCAGTGGCTACAACGGTGCCGGGGCAGGAGCAACCCAGAAGTACCAGCTGCGAACAAACAAAGGACTTTCGCTGTGGTCAAACAGAAGCGTGACCGACAGAATTCAGACGAGAAGGATGGCAGAAGGAAGAGCGAAAAGGGCCCAAGAGTTCTCAGAATGGGCGAGAAAGGCGGAGAAGGAGTATGGGGCACAATGGGTGCTGGAAGTAATGCAGTAAGAAGAAAGAGCAAAGGCAACGTCACCTCTGCTGTTCATAGAGCCCAGCAGCAGCGAAGGAGAAGACAAGGTACCGCAAGGACAGAAAAGGGAAGAGCGGAGTCGAAGAGAACAGAGGGACAGACGGAGGCACCGACCAAGAGAAAGAAAAAAGATAAAAAGAAAGGTACTGTGAATAATAATGTGGGGAATAAAATAGTAAAAATGTTAAAAAATTGCGTCACGGTTTCGGGTGAGTCACCCAGAACCAATGACAAGAGGAGCAGATGGGGGAAGAAATCCAGGGAGGAGCAGCGGGGGAGTTCATCAGATGAATCAAGCAGTGATGACGAAGAAAGGGATCATCTAAGGGCTTGGGTTAAATGGAGAGGAGTGGTGAGCAAGGAAAGACAGAGAGGGGTGGGGAGGGCAGGGGCAGAACCCAGAGAAGCCCCGGTCCCGGCACCACAGGTGGCACCAGCAGAGCCCAGGGAAACCCCGGTCCCGGCACCACAAGGGGCACCAGTAGTCCCAGTGCCGCAAGGAGCACCAATGATCCCGACACCACAAGGTGTAACGGCAGGGCCAAACATAGGGGCAGGGGCCACACCACTGGGGGCAGCACCGACGGTGGCAGCAGCAGAAAATGAGGGGCCACTCATGATGAAATATGGCAGGCCAACCATGGGTAAAGACGCACAGGGCAGGTCGATGAAAGCGATGGCTTGGTACATAAATGACAAAGTAAAGGAAAAAATATGGAGGAAGGAATTGATCAATATCTTTACATTGTTAGATTGTCAAAAGAGGGGGATGAATGTGGCCCTAGAGGACATGAAGGAGGACGAGAAAAGCTTACTGAGAAAGGGGCCAGTAGTGAGGAGCTTTGACAACTGGATGGCGGCCTTCTCCATAATCTCTACAATTATATTACAAAAATTCCCGGAAGACGGGGTGGCATTAGTTGCGTATCAACCGAGGGTGCTGAAGGTCCACGCAGCGTTTGGAGGGGATGCATGGCTAGAGTATGACCACGAGTTCAGAAAGGAGATGGACTGCTTTCCGGATATGGGCTGGGATGAAGAAAACTTTAACCTCTACATTTTTAACGTGCTAAAGGAGAAATGGGATTCCAAGGAGCGGAGCACCGGGGGACAGCAGAGAAGGCAGTATTGGCAGAAAGATTACAAAGCGGATTATAGATCCAGTAGCAGAAAGTATGAATCCAGCTATGACAGAAATAGAGACCAGAGTTTTCGGAGCAGAAATTACGGGTCACAGAGAGGGTGGCAGAGCAGCCTGCCCCTGACAACACAGGGGGGGGGCAGCAGGAGCACGGGGACAGCACGAGCAGAACCAGGTCAATGCAGGAGCTTTGAAAAGGGGGTACCCTGTAGTTGGGGATGGAAGTGCAAGTTCAGCCACAAGTGAGAGAGATGCAAGGGTGACCACAGCAGGTCCAAGTGCACAAGGACCGCAGCTCCAAGCGGCAGAAGAGATGAGACGCGGAAATAAGAACTGGGGCGGGAAAGGGGCTACGCCGGTAAAAATCGAGAGGATGGAAAGGTGGCTCCAGAAATACCCCGACCAAGAAGCGGCAGAACAAATCAGACAAGGCTTTAGAGAAGGTTTTAACATCCCGTTTTCTGGGCAGGGTGCGCAAGACATTCCTAGGAATCTAAAATCGGCAATCGAAAACAGGGATATAGTGACCAGTAAGATCAGGAAAGAAGTAGAACTGGGGAGGGTAGAGGGCCTTTCACGGCCTTACCATTCGAAGAATTTATATGTTCACCACTAGGGCTGGTGCCGAAAAAAGACGAAGGGGAATGCAAGCTGATACACCACCTAACCTACCCCCCGGGGGCCTCGGTGAACGACGGCATCACCCAGAGCGAGGCGACGTTATCATATTCAGACTTCGAGGAGGCAGTGGAACTGGTCAGAAAAGCGGGGAAAGGGGCATGGATGGCGAAAGCAGACATTAAATCGGCATTTCGCCTGTTGCCAGTCAACAGCGGATCACAAAGATGGTTATGCATGCATTGGGAGGGGGAATACTTCATCGACAAATGCCTCCCGATGGGGTGCGCCATCTCATGCGCATATTTCGAGAGGGTAAATTCATTTTTACAATGGGCAGTAACACAGGAGATGAGGGAGTCCATGATGGTACATTACCTGGACGATTTTTTATTCGTCGGCCGTAAAGGTGCGGAACTATGCAGGGCAACCCTGGCCAAATTCGTGGAAATAACAAGCGAGTGGGATTTTCCTCTGGCGGAGGAGAAAACGATGGGCCCAACGCATATTATGCAATTCCTAGGTATAGAAATTGACTCAAACAAGGGGAGGTGTCAGATCCCGGAGGACAAGGTGACAGAGCTGCTGAAGACAATAAAGGAACTACAAGGAAGAAACAAAGCAACAGTGAGGGAATTGCAAGCGCTGGCAGGAAAACTGAACTTCGCAGGAAGAGTCATACCGCAGGGGAAGGTGTTCCAGAGAAGTATCGAGCTGAAAACGAGAGGTGCTACCAAAGGGCACCACAGAGTCAGGCTAGGGGGAGGAATCAAGAGAGATCTGGAACTGTGGGCAGAATTTCTGAAAAACTTCAAGGGGCAGTAATATGGCGCTCACCGGTGAACGAGGAAGGTAAAAGGGTGTTGTTCACCGATGCAGCAGGTGGCTTTGGTTTTGGCGCAATACTGGGAAAAATATTGTGTGCAGGCAAGTGGCCAAAATCGTGGCAAGTGGCGGAATGGACAAAGAACATAACGCTGCTGGAGCTCTTCCCGATATGGGTTGCGTTATGCGCATGGGGGGAAGAGCTAGGGAACAAGGAGTTGGCAGTATGGTCAGATAACATGGCGGTGGTGCACGTGTTAAACAAAGGAAGTGCGTCATGCATGATAGTATTAGAATTAATGGGGGCAATCACACTGGAAAGCCTAAAAATTAATACATGCATAAAGGTGAGGCATATCGCTGGGGAAGAAAATGTGGTGGCTGATGCAATCTCTCGCTTTCAGTGGGAGAAATTCAGGGAGCTGAGACCGGACGCCGACAAGGAAAGAACGCCCATGCCGCGGAAGGCATGGGTCGCGTTGGAGGCGCTAGAAAGGAAAACACGGTTGGCCACAAGGTCGACTCAAAAGAAGTGAGAGAAGAACGGAGAAAAGAAAGGGTCATCGACAAGCTGACCAGAAATGCCCTGATGTACAAAACGGGTAAGCAGTACGAAAAGCATGTAAAAGATGTGTTGGTGGAAACAGGTGGAAAAAAGGTGGAAAAAATTTCAACGGAAAAAATTTGTGAATTTCTCGAAGGGGCATTTGCAAGAGGGAAAAAGAAAAGCTGGGCAGCAGCGCACCTGGCGGCGGTGGCATATACCACAAAAGTGACAGGCTTACCGGACCCGACTGACAGCGCTAAGATAAAATACGCTATGAGGGGATAGGCGAAGTTAGAGGGGAAGAAACCAGATAGCAGAAGGCCGGTAAATTTTGGGAAATTGATAATTCTGCTAAAAGTGCTGCAAGACACATGCAGCAGCACATACGAAACCGCACTGTTCAGGGCAGCATTTGCTCTAGCATACTATGGAGCGTTCAGAATAGGGGAACTGGTGGCCAGGAATACAGGGGCAGGAGACCGCCTGGCAAGGAAAGACGTTAGTGTGGGTATCAAGGGGATGTCTATAATGCTAAGGAAATCTAAGACAGACCAAACGGGGAAGGGGAGAGCAATAGATCTCAATTGCATCAGAGAGAAGGACCACTGTCCCAGATGCATCACCCAAGAATTCCTAGATCTGCGACCAGAGGTCGACGGACAGTTATTAATTCATAGGGACTGCAGCGCACTCAGCAGGTACCAGTTTCAGGCAGTATTAAAACAGGCGGTGACGAAAGCAGGATGAGATCCAGCCGAATTCGGGACACACTCTTTCAGGATAGGGGCAGCAACCTCTGCATGGGCGGGGGGCATGGGAGCAAAGGGGTTGAGAAGAATTGGGGGATGGAAATCGCAATGTTTTAAAAAAAACATAAGGGAGGAACTGATATGACACTTATCTCCCCCGTTTCCACAGAGGCCGGACCATACAAATCGGCATGGGTAGTGGGGCACTCTTTCGTGACCCGGGCGGGCAGGTGGCTGGAAGAAGTGAAGCAAGGACTACATTTCAGGAACACAATTACGTCCTGGTGGGGCCTCTCGGGGATGCACTGGGAGGACATCCACGACAGGCTGTCGGACCTGATAAGTTTCAGGGACCCCCCCCCCCCAAGTACCTGGTTATACATCTCGGGGGAACGACCTGGTGAGCGCAAGGGGTAAATTACAAAGGAACATCTGCGAGTCGCTGCATAGCATAGCCCGCAGCTGGTGGAAAACCGAGATTTTTATGTCAGAGATAATACCAAGAAGGGTCCGGTATGGGGCACAGAAGAGGCACGCAATTGAAATAGCCAGAAAGAAACTAAATAAATCAGTAGAAAAGTACTGCATGGGTAGAACATGGCTTACACCGGAACAATCCGGACATGTTTCACCAGGATGGGGTGCACCTATCAAAGGAAGGGATGGGGGGTTTTTCCAACAACATTTTTAGGGCACTCCAGGAACGGGGTTGTAGGTAAGGTGCTTTTTGGGGGACCTGAGCGGGCGTAAGGAACACCTGCTCAGGTGTGGCGGCATGTGCCCAGGAACGAAGGCTCAGGGTTAACAAGGACTCAGGAGGAGCCTTGGGCAACTTCGGAACTGGACACAATGTGCCCAAAAGCAGTGGTCGAAGTGAGCGGGAGCGGTCGGGAGCGGTGTTCCTCTACTTTTTAAAAATACCTTTTACAGCTCCGATACTTTTATTTTAAAAAGAAACCGTTACGGAATGGTTTCGTTTTAAAATAAAAGTGTAGGAAGAAGTTGAAACTTGCCCTTTCAGTGCACTGCACTAAACATTCCCTTAAACAGCAGGTGCAAGTGTTTGGTGGTGTGTATTGTGTGTGGGAGGGTTTGTGGGGAGTGGGTGCAGGCCAGCAGGGAACATAGTTCCACTACTTCTTTTCGTACACTTCGACCACTGCCCAAAAGCATATGGCAGTGTAATTATTTTGTTGTGTTGTATTTTCTGTAAGAAAATAAAATGCCTACTGCCTACAAGTTTTCCATACACATACGTTTTCTGTGATTTATTACTTAGGTAGGGATCTGGTAAGAGAAGCAAAGTGAACCCACACTACTTAGCCTATTGCTGTAAGCATTGAGCCCCCGCACATCATGTTAAAATGGGCCCCCACACATCTTCAGTCAGTCCTGGTCTCAGGGAAGAAGATTTCTAACTCTGCTACGTCTATCTGCGCAGAGCAGCATTCTATAACAGTTGGTCGGTCAAAATCTTAATGCCAAAGTTTCGACACCGGCCCGGAGTTTCGCACCAGTGTGTGGCCGAGATAACGTAACGCCCCAGGCACAGTAGAGATGCAGGCAGCAAGGCGCCCACACACAGCCTACTTCTCCTCCCCCCTCCCCCTGTGTGCTTTCGTAGTGCAATACAACGCAGTTTACAAGAAGTCAATATTCATTTATTCGAGCTGCATAGCGTGCTAACCGCGGGAATAGCTTCGAAGCGCCAAACAGCCAGCCTAGGAACATGACATTCCAGCAGAATTAGTCTGGTGTGCATGGGCAGTGTGTAGCCACCGCATTTAATATACAAGCAAAGATATGTGCGTGTTTGCCTGCATTGCTTTGTAGGGGCCGAGCCGCGGGAACCACCAGGAGATAAGTAAAGTGCACGCTCATCCCGTGTCAGCAGAGCCCAATGACTCGGCTTCTTGGGTGCCTTCAGCACTGCCTCTGCCGGCAACACACGTGCGAGCCCAGGGGATGAGCTGCCCGAGGAAGGAAGGGTGCGCTGGCACAGACAGGGGAGGAAGAGGTAAATGAGATTGTGTTGCAATTCTTCTTGTAATGTTCACGCTTCTTGTTCGTTTTTTCACGTAGTGGGGCACAGTCCATTAAACTTAATCGGGGTGGGGCAGAGACAGTGGCGTCTCCAGGAATCAAGTTTAGGGGGAGGTGGGTGGGACAGAAAAGTAGCGGGGACGCCTATAAAAGGGCAATGTATTTGTATTTGTTATTTGTTTATTATTTATGTTGCATGTGTATGTTTTTCCCAAATTGACGGGGAAAAGTAGTTCAAAGTGGCCCGGGGAAGGTAATAATCATGCATTTATACAGCAAGCAATTCTGTTGTATATAGGTATGTATCCTGATGTTACAAATAGTGTCTCATCCTATACTGATATTGAAAATATATATTGGTATAGCTCCAAAATTCAGTATATCGTCCAGCACCAGTTAAGTTCACTCCTGGTTTCGGGCCTTCATGGGCAATGTGTTCAGATGTTGCCAGTGGTCATTGGCTGGTAATGGACACCTGTGCTTTTATGCACTTTGGAATGATACAGTGTCCACATTGTGTCCTGATCTCATCTGCTGTAGGGGGCCTTTCACAAGTGTGCCATTAATACCCACCGTTCATAATGCCTTTTTGTGCATCTCGCATCCGGCTGCTGGTGCTTTACGGGAAGGTCTGTGCAGATCGCAATTGGGGTTGTGGGTTCCTTTCTCAGCAGTGTCTTTGTGTGGACATTTTGTCGTGCAAATGTAGCAAGAGCACTGAGAATATCCAGACAGGCATGTGAACTAGAGGAGCGCAGTGTGTGTGTGAGTGTGCGCGCTATAACAGCGGTCAACCAGCTTAAGATATGATCCTTTAAAGCAGTGTCTTCTGCAGAGATGGAGCCACTCAGAGCAGTCCATTGCCACGAGGAGCTGCAGGTGAGATAATGTAACTAAAAAGGCTCCCGGGCCTCCATTTGAGCCCCTCCCCTGTTCTTCTGTCTTCCCTTCCTCCCTCCTCCTGCCTCCCAGCCCACCCGCAGACCCTAATTGGCCTTTCCATTAGCCTGCGCTCTGTGTATCCACCATGCTGCGCCTGGCCATCTCCATTGCCACGAGGAGCTGCAGGTGAGGTAAAAAAAGGCTCCTGGGCCTTCGTTTGAGCCCGTCTCGCCATCTGAGGCCCCCCACCCTGACCTTTGCATTCCCTTTCTCCCCTGCTCTTCCGTCTTCCCTGCCTCCCTCTACCCTGGACCCTGGTTGCCCTTTCCATTAGCCTGCGCTCCGTGTATCCACCAAGCTGCACCCGGCCATCTCCATTGCCACGAGGAGCTGCAGGTGAGGTAATTTAACTAAAAAGGCTCCTGGTCCTCCGTTTGAGCCCCTCTCTCGATCAGCGCCCCCCCCACTCTGGCCTTTGCATTCCCTTTCTCCCCTGCTCTTCCGTCTTTCCTGCCTCCCAGCCCGCCCCCAGACCCTGATTGGCCTTTCCATTAGCCTGTGCTCGGTGTATCGACCATGCTGCACCCGGCCATCTCCATTGCCACGAGGAGCTGCAGGTGAGGTAATTTAACTAAAAAGGCTCCTGGACCTCCGTTTGAGCCCCTCTCACCGTCTGAGGCCCTCCCAACCCGGCTTTTGCATTCCCTTTCTCCCCTTCTCTTCCGTCTTCCCTGCCTCCCTCCTCCTGTCTCCCAGCCCACCCCCAGACCGTGATTGGCCTTTCCATTAGTCTGCACTCAGTGTATCCACCACGCTGCACCCGGCCATCTCCATTGCCACGAGGAGCTGCAGGTGAGGTAATTTAACTACAAAGGCTCCTGGGCCTCCATTTGAGCCCCTCTCGCCGTCTGAGCCCCCCCACCCTGGCCTTTGCATTCCCTTTTTCCCCTGCTCATCCGTCTTCCCTCCTCCTGCCTCCGAGCCTGCCCCGGACCCTGATTGGCCAGTCCACTCCTCTTAAGTGACCTTTCCAGGGCAGCCCTCTGCCCAGCAACCCCTGCGGCTAAGGGCCCCAAGGCAAAGGGCGGCTCCAGAAAGTGTCTGCAGGTGTCAGCTGGGGAAGCCATCGGCCAGCCGTCAACCAGCACCAACCACCGAAGTAAATGTGGCATAGGTGGGGAATAGAGCAATTACTCTAAAAAACACCTGCCACTCGACATTACCCTACCCGGAACTGTGAATGTTGACATGTGCGACACTTAGATAGAATTATGAAGGCTAGCAAATGCCACACTTAGATTGAATTGTGAATATTAGCATGTGCCACACTTAGAATTGTGAACAATAACCTGCATCGCATCTAGACAGGATTGTGAATGTTAGCATGTGCCACACATAGACACTACTGTGAATGTTAGCATGCGCAACACTTAGAGGGCATTCGAATGTAAGCATATCCCACACTTAGAATTGTGAACACTACCCTGTGTCGCACCTAGACAGGATTGAGAATGTTAGCAATGTGCCACACTTAAATGGAATTATAAAGGCTAGCAAATGTCACACTTAGATGGAATTCGAATGTTAGCATATCCCACACTTAGCATTGTGAACATTAGCCTGCGTCGCACCTAGACAGGATTGTGAATGTTAGCATATGCCACACTTAGATGGAATTATGAAGGCCAGCAAATGCTACACTTAGACAGAACTGTGAACTTCAGGCGGCGTCACATCCAGACAGGATTGTGAATGTTAGTATGTGCCACACTTAGATGGAATTCGAATGTTAGCATATCCCACACCTAGAATTGTGAACATCAGCCTGCGTTTCAACTAGACAGGATTGTGAATGTTAGCGTGTGCCACACTTAGGTGCAAATATGAAGGCCAGGAAATGCCACACCTAGATGGAATTGGGGATGTTAGCTTGTCCCACACTTAGAATTGTGAACATTAGCCTGCGCTGCATTTAGATAGGATTTGGAAGATTAGGAAGTGCCACACTTAAATGGAACTGTGAATGTAAGCATGTGCCACACTTAGATAGCATTGTGAACATTAGCCTGCACCGCATATAAATAAGGACTGTGAATATTAGCAAGGGCCACACTTAGATCGAATTATGAAGGCTAACAAGTTCCACTCAGACAGAATTGTGAATGGTAGCAGGTTAAAATGTCATATAACCCACTAACCAAAAAGCTAAAACTTTCTGCATACTTATCTCACTCAAAAACCCACACAACCATCTCTTGCACAACAAGCCGCACGTCCTTCACCACACCGCAACACCACATAAGCGGGACCAACAGCACACAAGGACTGACACCGATCCGATATTCGCACCAAAGCTCAGCACCTTCTGTATACCGAGGTGAAGCTGCCAGCAGAACACCACTCCTCTCACTATCCTACTCCCTCTTCACCTTACTAACCCATCCCACCTTCTCGTTTACAGATCCGCCAGAGCGCCTGGGGACCAACTCCGTTGGTGACGGTGCGCGATTCAAATACCTTTAACATTTAACATTTAGCTCTCTGATTTCTCGAGGGCAGTGTGTCCCTTTCAGGCCAGAAGAAAGGAAACAGGCTCAGCAAAAGCAAAAAGCCTCCAAATGTGCAAGTGACGGCTGGGGAAAAGAGGACAGCAGATTACATCACCGAGCCCCCTGCTTCCCTCAGCAAAGCTGTGGGCTCAGCCGGTGAAATCCTTGTCAGGGGCGAGCTACCAGCCAGGACCTCAATTTGAATTAGAACAATCGACGGCTGGGCCGGCCCAATTGTTGAAATACAAATTGGGGTCTTTTTGCACTGTGTCCTCACTCCCTCAGGCAGGGCAGGGCTTGCCTTTTACCTAGCTGCACATGCGTGCGCACGCATACATTAGCATTGGCAAGCCCTGGTCTCGGACTGCTGACCGTCACCCATGTGTTGCTGTTCTGTGTGCACCTTTATGGTATGTTCTTCACTGCATTTGCTGTGCCCGTAGCCAGCCCCGGCGGCAGCATTGCGGCCCTGTGTATTGCGACCCTGTGTGTGTGCCGTGCTGGTGGACCACAGACAGCACTGCAGAGAGTGTAGCCCAGGTAGGGGGGCAGGGTAGTATCCAGCATTGCAAGAGTGGGGGGGGCCAGCCACAAAAAAAGTCCTGCTACTTCCCCCCCCAAATGCAGTGTGCCCAATTCCATACAGTCTCATTCGTGCCCAGTCTACATTTTTGGTAACATTAGTGGCAGATGATATTTTAACACAGCAAAAAAAATAAAACTCTAGAATCATTACAGACGCCGTAAACTCATTATTAGAGCTTTGTCCAGGCGCTCTGGGGAAAAATACATGCAAACCTCTTAATTTGCAAATGGATTGCATCAACATAAATGACTTCGCAGAAATGGACATGGCAAGAAGCATTATCAGTATTTGATACTTGGAGGCACCATGGAAGCGACTTTAGAATAAGTTGCCATAAGTAAGCTTAATGGCAAATAACTGTGTGGCCTCATCACGAGTTTGGCGGTAACCCTTCAATGCGGCGCTAATGCTATTACTGCCGCATTAAGGGTCTGCCAAATCATGTGGTTGGCTGCAATTACCCCCTGCTTTGAGCTGGGATTTAATGCGCCATGCGGTAATACCGCCAACGGTAGTTGCGCTGAAAATTCCCCATTGGGCCCAATGGGAAATTCCCGAATGGACTCTTTGGGAATGGGGAATTACCATTCCGCCAAACGTGTGATCCGGCGCTAATAGCGCCAGGGTTTTGGCTGTAACGCTATTAGCTCCGGCGGTATCCCGGCAGTAATGGCCGCCGGGATACTGCCCAACTCGTGATGAGGCCGAGTGTGATTAAATGAGTTGCCCAGGATCACACACTTTGCTAAAATGGTGAAACCGGGATGTGAACAATTTAAGCAACTGAGCACATCTTCCCAGGTCTAGTTGATATAGATTTTTATTAAGGTTTTGCTTTGCATTTCATGTGCTTACATAATACTTCATCTATAGCAATGCCTTGGAAGCAACCACATTACATAATAAACTATCCTTTCATAGTAAACTAACTATACACTAAATTGTCATAGAAATATGTTGAGCAATAAGAGCGTGCCTTTAGTTTTATTCTCCCCATCTGCATGCAAAGTCACCGTAGCATCATGTAGAATAATGTAGACTAACAAATCCCCCTGGATTTTAAAGCCATAGTAATTTCAGAAAGCATGCAACATTATTCACCCTTCTCACTTCTGATCACTCCTTCCCATTCCCATTCCAAAGGTACAAAAGTTCCTGCTAATAGCCCCCCCACCATCCCCTATGCCCTTCCCCCCCCCATCAGTGCCTAACGGCTCACAATGAAATGCTCTGTTGACACAGAGCAACCGGAGAGCCCCTCTGCTGCCCAGAGCTCCTTGGGACATTGTCCTGGCAACAGGACACCTCTCCCATTTGGAAAGAGAAAGGTGTCCTACTGCCAGGACAATAAAAGTGCTGAGCAGGAATTGCTCAGCACACATTGTCCTGCCAGAGGGACACCTTTCCCATTAGTCCCCCTCACTGAGGTGCCTATTGGGAGAGGTGTCCCACTGACAAATATCCAGGTCTTGCGCCCCCTACCCCTCTGCTCGATATGCCACTCTAGGGTGAGGGGCCAAAGAAGGGGCACAGGATTTCAGTGGAGGGGCCTGGGCCCTCCCTGGCCCAACCCTAGCGAAGCCACTGGGGCAGACCAATTCAAGCCAGTTAGTACTGCAGCCACTAAGCGTTTTATAAGTACTGCAGCCAGTACTGGAAATTTACAGCATTTCCTGGGGAAACTCCCCGACCCTCTCCTATTCGCACATTGTGGGGTCTGGGGGAATTGGAATTTACAGTGGTGTGGGCAGGGCTGGGGCCAGATGTCAGTGGTGTGGGCGGGGCCGAGGGGCGGAGCTAAGTGTCAAATAATGTGCATTCCCTAAATATAGGATGCTGGTTTCTTTGCATACACATCAAGTGCATTTTTGGAACATAAGAATGACCACCAGTTTATCAAACATCTTGTGCTAGCAATTCAAACATTCACTCCTTCTGAGCATTCAATGCACACTTGGCATGATGCTCATTTCCTCTGCCAGAATTGTCACCCTGACAGTAAAATGAGTGCAAAGCATGAGACGTTTGTACAGCTTTGAACGATTTCATTGTTTGAGTTTGGGCTGTTTAGCAGAGGACTACTTTCAGATACAGCGTGTGGAGTCGTATATTGCAGCTGCTCTGCTTACACTGCAACAGAACAAGCTGTGTCTCAGACACAGTGTTCAGGAGACTCACAGTGTTCAGGGACAGCAAGCTTTTTCACCTTTGGGGGTTTGGGCCTCGTGTCTACACAGAACGGCCCTATTTCTCCCCTGACTGCAGCTATGTTTATGAGGAGAACTATGAGAGGAGCTGTTCCTAAAAACAGAAGTATGAGGTTAGACTATAACAATTTAAACAAAGCAGGTTGCAACATTGCTGCATAGTGGTCGACTATTGCCTTGTTCAGCAGCTAATTGGCACCAAAAGTAGTAGGGCAATGGCAAAAGGGGGACTGTCTGAGGGCAGGGTGGCACTGTTTTCTGGCACAATACGCGGTGCCACTTGAATCCCTTAGTGCACTTTTCAGTAGCTAGTTCTCGGAACTAAAATGGGCCTGAAGCAGGGTAGATTTAGACTATATAACGCCCATGGCGAAACACTAGAAGGCATTCCATACTGCAAGCCTGCGCTCAACCCTTGGACCAACAGTATGAAATCATTGCATTATAAACCCAAGCTAGTTTGGTTACTTTTTTATTAAAGTATTGCAAAAAAGAATTCACTTTCATTGTCACATGTATATGTTCAGTGCCTAAAGAACACTCCTAGATTTAGATTTTGCAGCTGCAAAATAATTTATTGCTGCTGCCTCATATATTTTTCGTTCATTTCTTTCAATTGAAAGAATAATCAGGGACAATTGCTACTCTTCATCCATTAAAGACCATTTTTTAAATTCTTTTTACATTCACTGAAAGTCAGCAACAGAACCTGTAACCAAGATCCTCAGAGCGACCAACACTTTTGGAAAGAAAACGTATTTCTTTGTATGATTAATACAGTGCAACAAAGACAACATTTTCTTTATCCAAAAGCCATCACGTTTGTCCTTGTCAATGCTACATTATAGTGTAGTAAACACTGAGTAAGGGTATTTTTGAAGTGCACACGCTGAGAACTGAATCCCTTGTGAGGCTCCACATTTTAGCAGCTAAGGCACAGTGACATGGTTTGTCCAGAATCCAGCAAGGCCAGGTGCTGACGCCAACATTTGAACTCAGTCTGCAATTTAGCCAGACTGATATAGACATGGATATAGCTCCTTTGGAATGACACAGGGAGCTAAAATATTGCACCATCCTATTGAAAAGGTTATTGCACGCCTTGTTAGTTGTCGCTAGTGGTAGGCTTTTGCCAGCAAACATTCTGTTTTGTTGTAGGGCATTGGCATATTTTGAACAGCCGAGATCAAGCCAAACAAGTTCAGCTCTGTTGATATGTCTACATTTAACCCCATGGCCCACTGACTTCATATAGTAAATCCTATTTGTAGGATGCACATAGCTGCATATGGAAACTTGTTTTACATTAAAAATGTAACAAAGGCCTAAATCTAGGGAAACACAGGACCTCTGGAGACAAACCTGCAATTTGTTAGGGGGAGAAGTACAGTCGAATGTTACTAAAGAACTGCGCTTTTCTATACTTAGGAGCCATCTTGTGAATGTATTCTGAATTCACCTCCCTCCCCAGGACATGGTGCCGTGCCCCGCTCCCCCCGCACAGTGGTTTTGATTTCTAGTGAAAGGTTCAATCTATTAGACTTGACACAAATTGAAATGTTTCTCGTAATATGTAAATGACAAGCTGCTTGCTAGTATCATAATACAAGGGTGTCCGTCTCAATTGGAGGGTGGCCAGATTGGATTCAAATGGACCTCTTATGTACTGCATCATCGGGTCTATGGGAATTAACAGGCTTATAAAGAGTGGGGGCTGCACGATTACACTTTAGACGAACATAGTGACAGGACAGATTCCAGATCCTAAAGAGGCCCACAAGTGAGTTAGATTATCTATTTACTTAAAGAGGTAAGTTTTTATAGCCCAGCGGAAAACCCTGTAGTTCTCTTCCAATCTAAGTTTGAGAGGAAGGGCATTCCATAATTTTGCGGCACAAATATGGAAAGAACTTCCTAAACCATTAGTGTGTCTACATCCGGGCAGTGGATCTGTGCTAGGCTGGCGGAGTGTAATGATCTGGTAGGAGAGTACCGGAAGTCTAGGGACTTTAGATAGAGTGGACCAGTCCCAAAGAGGCATCAATGAGGAACAGTGCCTGCTTTGAAATTAATGCAGTCCTGCACTGCCAACCAATGGAGGTCTCTCCTGTGCTTTGAGATGTGTTCCTTCCTTGGAATTTTGTTAATGAATCAGTCTGCATCCTTCTGAATGACTTGACATTTCCGTAAGCAGGTGTTATTTGCTCCCGTCAGCAGGGCATTGCAATAATACAATTGCGATAGTATGGTTGAGCGGGCAATAGTGGCACAGTTCTCTTCGGTAAGGAAAGGGCGGATGGTCCTCAGCAACTGAAGGTAGTTGTTGCAATTTCTACTAATCTGATTGACATAAGTGTCGGCATTCAAGGAGGATTCAAAGAGAGTGCCCAGAGTTTTTACTTTGTTTTGAACTGGAATTACACAATTGTTAATTGTGAAGCTTTTATAGTTTGGATTCAGTTTTGCACAGGCCTGTGAAGAGCCAAAGATCAAAAACTCAGTCTTGTCTCCATTGAGGCACATCCAATTGTTTGTCATCCACAGCTCTATTAAGTTGTAGATGTGAATGAGATTGGATGAATCCTGTGCGTAGTCCCCACTGACTTCCAGAACTAGGTGGGTGTCATCTGTGTAGTTTGTAAAAAAAATACCTGATTCCTCCAAAAGCATACAGAGGGGTCTTATGTACAGGTTAAATAGCACAGGAGACATGCAGGCTCCTTGGGGAACACTGCATTGAATGGGCGCCGGAGAAGAAAAATCGTTGCCCCAAAAAATTCTGCACACGTGGCGGGACAGGAAAGATTGGATCCATTCAATGGCTCCCTTATAACAAATTCCTAAGAGACCAAGGGTGTCTAGCAGGCGGTTATGGTCGAGCAAGTCGAAAGCCGCTGACAAGTCAAGAAGGACCAAGAGACAGCCTTTCCCTTTTCGATGGTACCTAGCATGTGTGTTTGGAGATCAACCAACACAGCTTCTGTACGATGAGCTGGTCTAAAAGCAGAATGCCTGTTATGAAGAACCCCATTAGTTTCCACAAAGGTTTGAAACGGTGATGTTGCAATCTTATTGAGTATCTTCAAAAGAAATGTACAGTTCATGATGGTCAGAGGTTGCTTGGGTCTTTGGGATAACTTCCAGGTTTTTTAAGAAGTGGGGCGTCCCATGCACACCTATTACGCTGAAGCAGACTTCAGTCATGTACTTAGTTTAGCTTATAAATGGTGTTTTAATCAAAAGTAATTAAAGATAGACTCTTATAGATTCATTTTCTGTCCAGTCAGTGATTTCTTTACTAGTGGTAATTGGACATTCAATAATACATCATGCTATTGGTGCCTTAACATGTAAATTACATTCCAACAAAACAATTAAAAAAAATGAACTCAACGCGTACCAATCAGAACTTACGCCACTACGCATAAAGGCAGTGCATAGTAAGGTAATGAAAACTTTCCCAGTTGAGCACGACATACATCGATGATAGCTAAACTCGATACTCTGAGTCTCACACTCCCCATAAACGCATCATTCACAGGTGTTCTGCCCTGAATCTCTCCTCAACTTTAAACTTTAAACTTGTAACCAAGGTGCACCAGTTCACAACACCACAAAGAAAAACTAGGTGAAGTATCAAGAAACAAAAATCACAAAATTACTGAAATGGTATAATAGACATGAGGCCATATGTTCTGATATATTCTTTTGAATTTACTATAGTACTATATGTTGAAAATTGAAGATGAAATGATCTTTAGCTCCTGAAGAAGAGATGGAAGTCTTGAAACACGTTGAGTTAATTTATTTAAATTGTTTTGTTGGATTGTAATTTACATGATGAGGCACCAATAACATGATGTATAATTGAAAGTCCAATTTGCTCCTTTTACCACTGGTAAAGAAATCACTGAGGGCCGAGTCTCATCATGGCGCAGTGAGGGTGCTAAATAGCACGACTCACAGTGCCATTTCATGACATCCAGGCACCACTGCTATTCCCATGTGGGCCTGGGCATCTTCGCAAAGCATGATAGTGCTTTCCCTGCAATCCGCCTGTTTCTAACAGAAACAGGCGGATTGCAGAATCTCGGCAGCATTTTTGTTAAATAACGAGGGAATCGTTATTTAACAAAAATGCTGCTGAGAGGAAAACAAAAAAGCACGTGCTGTTTGGGTGTGCAGATCGTGACAGGTGGGTCCTGCACTGCATTTATTTATCTTTGTTTGCAGACGAGTGCATACTGCCATCCATAGTAAAACCATGGATGGCAGTATGCAGTCTTCTGCAAACTATGATGCAGTGCAGGACCCACCTGTCACTATCTGCACACAGTTGTGTGCTTCTTGTGGCATTACTCCTGTGCACATGCTTCTTGTGACACTCCTCCTGTACGACACCAATTTGGTACCGTAATTCGGCGCCAATTTCAGGCAGGTCCAAAATTGGAGGATTGCCACAAGAATAGCCATGCAAAAGGAGAGATAACGAAAGTGCTGTTTGCTAGGTTGGTTTTCAGCCCTTCCCAGCAACCGGCACCCATATTCCGAAAGTGGCACAATCAGTCCGAATACGGAAGTTTGCGCCACCTTCAGAATAGGTTGTAATTACCGAAAATGTCGTTAGCACTTTTTACGACATTTTGGGTAATTAACACCAACTTGAGAATCGGGCCCTGACAGTACAGAAAATTAATTCATAAGAGTGTATCCTGAATTACTTTTGATTGAAAAGCCATATAAGCTAAACTAAGTACTTGACTGAAGACTGCTTCAGCATAATAGGTGTGCATGGGCCCAGAGTGTTCATAAGTTGTCGACACTTCGTTTTTGCTTCACTTGAGGAACTCACATTTTTCCTTATGCATGGACAGCTCCAACAACTGCAACCGTTCCAGAGTCCTCACCAGCCATTTCATGTGTTCCGCCTCTGTCTTTGCAAACACCAGTATGTCATTGGTGATGTTGAGGACATCCTCTAGATCCACCAGGGCCCCAGGGATGATGTTTTCGAACACCTCTGCCACTGACGACAGCCCGAAGCTCAGGTGCTTGTACCTGTACAGGCCTCGGTGCATGGTAAAGGTGGTAAAGTATCTTGAATCCGGGTGCAACACCACTTGATGGTATCCCATCTGTAGGTGAAGCTTGGAAAATAATTGCGCCCCTTGCAGTTCTGCAATGATGTCATCAATCGTGGGCATGAGGTGCCTTTCTCGCTTGCAGGTCTTATTCAGGAGTCTCATGTCCACACAGATCTTCACCAAATCGGGTTGCTTTGGCTTTCTTGCAATGACTATTGGTGACACCCATGGGGCCGGTCCATCTACTTTCTCAATGATGTCCACCAAATTGTCCAGTTCTATGTCTACCAGGTCCCGCAGATGGAATGTGACTCTGCGATGCTTGAGTGCAATTGGCTGTATGGACTAATAGGTTCGTCGGCCATATGGCCTATTCCCACAAAGAGCTGGCTGTATCTCACAAGAAGCCCCTGTACATCTTCCACATACACTGAATTGGTGAAACTCACAATGCCCAATGCTTCTGCTGCTGCAAACCTCAGGAGAGTATTACTGCTAACGCTCGTCACATAGAACTGTGCCTTGTTGGATGACCCCCCCATGCTCAACATTCACCTCAAACACTCCAGCCAATGGAATGGACTGCTCCCCTCCAAAAGTGAACACCCACGCCCTGGGCTTCTGGTCTGCGTACGGTGCCACCATGGCATCATAGTGCACCCTGGCCATCATGTTGACTGACGCCCCAGTGTCCACCAACACCGGTACCGTCAACTTGTTAACCTTCACTAAGCACTGTGGCTTCTTTCTGGCGGTGGCACGTAGCACACTGATGCTGGATATAAAGAAAATGTTCTGCTCCTCCTCCTCTTTTTCATGAGTCACACCATCATCCCCTTGGTCTACTTGGGAAACATTGGGCTGGCGCTGTGGCCTGAAGAAACCTACCCTTACTGGCCCGCTCTGTACTACAACCGTCAAAGGTGCCCTGAACATATGGGCATAATGGCTGAGTGCCCCACAGCGTCCACAGGCTTTCTCTTGTGCAAGACACTCTGCGGGGTGCGGAAGATCGTATCCACACTTGAGGCAGGACTCAAGGGTTCTGGCACCTCTGTCACGCTGGCTATCACTTGGACGTCGAGCCTCTCTCCCTCCTTGACCTCGGCCCATGGTGCACACCTCCTCTGTCTTCCCTGGTCTTATCACTGCAACCATTTTAGTCACCCACACCTCTGATACCTCATGACACCAGCCTAGCTCCAATATGTGGGGCAGTGTGAGTCCCGGTTCCCGCAGCACTTGCCGTCTCAGCTTTCCAGATGAGCAGCCCTGTATGAGCTGGTTCCTGACCATGGTCTGGGGTTTTTCCCAGGCACACGACAGCAACATCTGGTGCAAACTTCCATAGAATGCGTCCAGAGACTCATCGCCCTTCTGTCTGGCACTGCACAAGACGAAGTCTTCATAATCTGCCTTGGCCAACGGTATCAAATGCTCACGCAGTACATTCTTAGCCGCTGTGTACGATGCATCCGCAGGTGTCAGGGACTGAAAAACCTTTTGAACTGCTGGTCCTGCTCGAGTATAAAAGTGTGGCCACTTTTCTGTCCTCATCTGTCTCCCCCGTGGCCTGGAAGTGCATGTCCAGCCGATCTATCCAGAGCCTCCACCTTGGTCCAAGGCTTGATGGGGCCCCAGAAATATCAAACTCGGGCATTGGTGTCTCGGCACACGTGCACCCAATGGGCCTGCTGGTCCTGCGCCATCATCCGGGTCACCTATGGTGGTTAGAGCATGAGCACCCCAGGTGAACACTGGGGCCGCAACTCACAAGTGGCCCTCCAGGCAGAAGGCACCAAAATATTGAGTGTGCCGATGGTAGCCAACACTTCCCTCTGGCTAGTTCTGGTGAACGCCCTTCCACCAAAACCTCATAGTCACCAAGTGCAACCTCCTGAGCCCAGTCTAGAATATAAAATAATTGAGCATGCAGTCACTTGCTAACACACCACCCTAGGGCTTGCTGTAATGATAGCCCCACCAACAATGTCCAAACAGCCAGGAAAAATGGAGTAGCCTCTGTAGCCCATTGGCCAGAAGTTCCAAAAATTGATTGGGGTGGGGTCCAGGGGAGGAGAAGGAAAAAAAAACTACTAGGCCTCCCCTCCTCCTCACACACGACGAGTAGAAAGTGTCCAAAACACTCCACAATGGTTGATCTGCAGCAAGATGCTGCCCCCTTAGAAAGGGGGTTCAAATAATTCATGTGGGAGGCACACAAGCACTCCTAATAGGAGCCGCAACCCACACCACCATGTGGATGAAATGGCGGCCGACCGCATTGACATTGCGGGCTCCGTGGCATGAAAATATGTAGAAAATGCCCCTTCCTTCTTTCACCGCTTTCGCCCAGTGAGTCCGTGTCAGAGCGATCCCTCAACTTCATCGCCACTGTTGCATGTCTCCGGAATAGTTATCCGGCCCCCTTGAGCCTCCCCAGCCACAGAGTACAATGCACACAGTGCTTGCTGTCCGGGCTCCACGGTTGCACTCCTGCGGCCGTGGAAACGCCCTGTTTATTACCAACACACGCCCTGGAGTTGCATCACTCTGCCGCGCGTGTGCCCTTAAAGGGGCAGGCTACACAGGTTAGTTGTATAAGTGCCGGCACTGAGGCCCCTGACGTTTCCCTTAATGTAACTCTAAGGAGCCTGGGAAATGTAGTCCAAACGAGCGTTTGCTCTGAGGAAGATGATCAATATTGTGAGAATGCTTTTTCTCTCTGCCCCTCTCTGATATTAGGTAGGTGTAAGAACAGTCAACAAAGCACACACACTTCACGACAAAGGCACAGAACAAAAAGTTAATCGAAATGCAAAAAATGTAATACACACTATTAGGAAATCTGCAGTGCAACATACACGCATGCAATAATAATGAGATACATGAACTTTTACCAAACTGCTGCGAGGAAGGACTACTGCATGCATCGCTTTCATTAAAGCAGTGTGACAGGGCCTGCTTCCAGGCCCTATCAAAGGTGGGAGGGAGCCCGCCATACCCCAGAACCAGTCTGGAATGCCGGTTGACTCCCTCCGACCCATTTCTCACCTTAAGGATGCCGGTGGCGGTGCAAAGGAGGCAGGATTCTCCACCACAGAGGAACGCCAAGGAGGGTGCCTCAACTAGGGCAGAAGCAGCGCCACAGCCAGAGGGTGCTGGGAACCACGCTGGAGCCAACACAGGACGGAGGAAGGCAGGGCTGCGGGTTGCGGTGTGCACAGCAGCGGGTTACGCTTCGCCATGGGGTGTCACAAGTCGAATCACACCGGACACTGCCAGCAGACTGTCAGCTGGAGCCTGGGCAGACAGACTGCACCACTAACCCAACAGTGAACCTGTTAATAACATCCGGCCTATAGGCAGCCTGACAAAATCCACTAGCCCTCCAGGAAATTTATAAATAAAGGCCTTCTTGAAGGCCAGGGTGATCCACTATACCATTAGGGCTATTTAATGTATATAAAGGCCCACAGAAAGACTGTAAACAGCTAATCTGTAGTGGTAGTAGAAGATAGTAGTAGTTGGAAGTAGCGATAGTGGAGGTAATAGTAGTTGTGGGGGGAGTATAGTGGTAGTATGATATGATATGGCATTTATAACACGCCTATACACAAGTGTTTCAAGGAAGTGGTAGTTGATTGTAGTGGACAGTAGTAAGTGTTAGTGAGTGGTAGCGATAGTAATGGAAGTGATAGTAGCGAGAGAGAGTTAGTAAGAGTGGTAGTGGTAATAGGAGAAGTAGGAATAGGGGAGAGGTAGTCATGGTAGTGTAGAACTAGTACCAACAGAAGAGTTTGAGTAGATGGTGGAGTAGTAGTGAGGAGAAAGGAAGGCGATAGTAGCAGAGATATTAAAAGTAGTGTGGTAGTTGGAGGTAGAGGAATAGAGAAAGTGGTCATATCTAAGGGTGGAGGTAGGAGAACAGAGAGACAGTATGACGGCGGGAGGAAGGAGAACATCCCTAACTCCCTATGGTACTAAGTGGGATAGGTTAGGGGAAGAGAAAATCCCAGGGACTTAGTCAGCTGTCACCTTCGGGAAACCATCACCAGAATAAGACAGCAAGAAGACAGACAGGTGTTACCCTTGGAAAGTACTAACATCCCAGTTACAGACGCCTGGTCTAGAGAGGAGGGAAAGGCCATGAAGTCGAGATAGACAGGGACGTCCCTAGCACCCAATTTACCTCAGGACCCTGGTAGGCCGGAACATTTTCTCATAGAACCCCTGGCCCAAACTGTTTATAAAGACCCAAGAAACAATAGTGCGCTACTTTGGGACGCAGAGAGGTTATTTGTGGCAGGCACGCCCTCACAGCAGCTTTTGATATTTTTTGTCAGTGTATTTTACTCTTAACAACCTTTTTCAAAGTGGAATTGGTATACTTATCTAGTGTGAGTTCTGAAAAACATACAAGTTAGTGAGCAAATGTTAATTTGCAGACAACTGTCCATTCACTCAACTTGCCCCACTCGACTCTTTCATATCCATCCTGTGTGAAAATATAACTTGATTTACCAGAAGAAAGCAGCACTGTCTACTCCAAACAATAGAGTGTCATCGATATGCAAATGAGACCAGGCTGATTTCTGGAGCATGTATGTTAGGTGCAGAGCAGAGAAATTAAAAAGCAAATAAGGCTGCAGATCAAACAAGGTGCTTGTAAATATGGCAGACATTAAGACGGGGTGGGGGGGAAATCTACAATAACAAGCATTGGCAAAATCAAAAGGTCTGCCTTTTTTTGTCTTGTGTACAATTAGTCCTCACATTTACAAAGCCAGGCGTCTATGCTTATACCTAAAGGTGGTGTAAGTCCAAGTGCCTGAGTCATCTGGGTTCTGTGCTTTCCCATTCTTTAATGATTGCAATATCCTGTCCACATCTGTGGTTGAGATGGATGGTTGTTGTGCATGTACCAACACATTATTAATTGAATCTTTATATAGAGCGCCCTGCTGCAAATACATTTCTCGAAAGGACTTATTAAATATCGGCTACAGGGACCAGTAAGTGTTTGTATTTGTGTGTTTATTTTATTGGGATTTTATTGGGATTTTATAGGACGCCAAACGCAAAACAGATCAATTGTGTAGCCTAGGGCAAAAGGGGGAAGCAATGAGAATCTGATTTTTTTTTATAGACAAAGGGAACATTCAAATCGATAACGCGCATGGGACAGGGTAGGGAGAAGAGATTAGTGTTACAAATTGCAAGAACACAACATAACAAGTGCAAAACAGGGATAGGGATATACGTGCATAGAAAAAGTACATCACAAGTGCAGAAAACAAAAGGAAGCAGCACAGCAAAAGAGTACAATGGCAATAATAAGCAGATCGAGAGGTAGGGTACAAGTCTAAGAAAAAATGCAAAATTGTATGTGCTTAGCAGCTCCAGTCCTTAAGTTTTCTTGAAAAGGAAAGTCTTCACTCTTTTATGGAAATGAAGGTGGTTGTCGACTTCTCTGATGGCAACTGGTAGATTTTTCCAAAGGCCGAAGTGGCTACAACGAATGTGTTAAAGCCAGACGATCTCAGGAGTCTTGTCTGAAGGCTTTTCTTTCACTTTCGCCCAGTGATACAGCAAGCCATTGCTCCATTAAGCTCTGGTATGGTATGGTATGGTATGGTATGGTCAAGAGAAAGAGGATCCAAAACGGAACCCTCCCGTCCGTGCACACCTTTAAATCCCGTCACTAGACAGTTAAATAATTATTCAACTTTGTTTTTCAGAGTATTTGCATTAGTAAAAAAGTAAAAGCAAACCACGCTTTATATATTTCATACAAATGGTCAATGATTTAATCAGAGAACACATATAACAGAGAAAGTTAAGTTCAGTGTGAGTGGCTGACACGTTTCAAGATATTTCTCTCTTCTTCATGAGCCAAAAAGATTTGAACTGTAGATAGATAATACAGGAGAGAAAAAAGCTCTGTAAGAATTGTGCATATAAAGCCAATGTAAAACATTAACACAGGGTCAGGCAGTTTCTGGTGAGTTAGCGATAACATTCACATTATGTATAGACATATTCAAAGCCACTAAGTATAATCTCAATAACTGGTCATTCGGATATCATATTAATTAAATATCAGACTCATACTGTGTGAGACTTTGTTAACTGCTTAGTTTCCTAAAAACCTGGCAATGCAATGAATGCATATTACAGAGAATTAGCACAGCATTAAGCTGAGGGGGAAAGAGGAGTATGGTGCACTCACAGTAGCCTTGTAACTCTTAAAACGTCTACGGTGTGTGCGGCCAAATCAAAATAGTGGAGAAATACGTGAGCGAGCCCTTATTCTGCTAGCAATCGCTTGAAACAAAGCAACTTTTCTTCTCTTGTTCGACTATTCCATAGAGCCCTTCAACCCGGGATCAGAGATTAACTCAAGTATGGCTACATTATTTCGGAATGGTGTTAGATGTATGAAGAAGGACTCATCCTTGTGGAAAAGATGGAGTCAGAATGAGTTATCTTCCAAGATGCTCGCGGAAGGCGTAAAAGTCATAGAGCTTCTAGCCCCTTTGTTGCCACAAAAGAATCAACAGGTTTTGATATTGTCTTGATATGGGCAAAATCTTCCTCGGGGCCAGCCCTTTGAGAGCAAAAATACCCAATTCAGCCCAAAATACATGTTCTATTGTGCTGAGCAGTGATCTCATGCTAGTGACAAATGACACCCTCAAAGTTTTAGCATATTTATTCTAAGCAGTGAATTTCATATACATTTGGGATTCAAGTTAGAGAATATTACAAAGCATAAAACAAAGAGCAATGCAAAATATAGTGAAACATGGAACTTAGATAAACATAGAGAAACATAGAGAAATATAGAGAAACATAGAGAAACACAGTCTTACGTCCCTTAATCAGCCCTGGGAGACCTGGGTTTTTCATAAGCTAGCTGTAAAACAAGCCCCGCTCATAGAAAAACAAGGCTGGAGGACACCGTGAGAGCCAATTCCGGGCACCTGACTGTACACGAATCAAGTCCACAGGCGATCTCCCCCTGATCCATGTGTGCATGGATATTTTATAATCTCTTGCTGTCAGTCACCATGACGCACAGTTCCAGAACTTTCCCTGTGCAACTGGCTCATGGAAAAAACCCAGCTCTCTCTGAGATGCTCCCTGCTCGCTCCTACCCCCTCCCTTGTTCCCATCTGCGCTGGCTGAGGAATGTCTTATCAGTACCTTCCCAGAGAAAAGGAAGATTAGCTTGGAGCCAGGGCTACCGTTAGTGAGGCTGAATATTCTAAGGGAAGCAGGGATGTATTAACCCCATCTGCAAGCTCTAAAAGGCATGCACTCATAGCTTAGTGTTTATAGCGCTTAAGACTGGCTATCTAAGCGCTATATAGGTGCCATGATGTTCCAAACACTCCAAAAACCTATTAGCTACATAGCTAGGGGCCCTCCCTGCCTGTCTATCAACAATGCTTAATTTGACCTATTTCATACTAGGCCTGCATATCCCTTGTAGCTCACTACTGCATAATGGAAGTGCTACAACAGACTACTGTCAGCATTTTTAGCACATACTTTGAATACACTATTGGCTTTCAGCGGCTAATGCTGTCATCTAAAGCCCTGATTGGCAAGGTTGCAATTTCGTGTATCACTACAGATATCTGTAGCAGTAGGGAAGCTGTTGTCTTCCCTGGGAAAAGAGGAATGATTCCTACAGATTTGGTTTTGATACCCCTCACGGGTGTTACATAAGGTTGGCCCCAAAATCTGGCCTAGCATTGAAGTTCGATATAGACATTTTAGCAGGCATCATCAATCCCATCTTCCGGGTGGACGCAAATGTTCTCTTACAGAATCATGTTTGAAGTACATCATGGGGATCAAATTGCTCAAGGAATTCTGGAAAGGGCTCCATTTCCTCAATTTAAAGAAAGTGTACCAGACGAAACAGAAAGAGGTACATTAGGTTCTGGGGAAGCTGATAAACCTTTTAACATCAAAGACAGGAAGGAAGAAGAGCCTACCATCTATGCCGACCTATGCTTCGCCCATCGAAATTATCCAGCTGTCGCTGAAGCTTTCCTACAAGCTATTCCGGAAGGAGAAGGTATAGAGAAGGGAAGCACCTTTGTCTTCTTAAAGCAGTGGTTGTAAAAAATCTACAGAAGGATTAGTAAAGATGCAGTTAGTAATCCCCAAGACCCACCGAAAGGTTGTACTGGAGATTGCACATTCGCATCTTACTGAGGGGCACTTAGGACAATCCAAAACCCAGGCACATATCAGTTTCAAGTTGTACTGGCTAGGTATCCACGCTGATATAAAGACCTTTATTCAGAGGTGTGAAATATGCCAGAAAACCAGCACGCACATCCCATTATCTACTCCTCTGAATCCTTTGCCAATCATAGAAGTGCCTTTTTCAAGAATCGGATGAACATCATTTAACCTCTAGAAACATCCAGACTAGGAAACAAATATGTCCTTGTGATTGTTGACTATGCAACTTAATACCCTGAAGCACTCCCAATGCGGAATAATACCACACAGCAAATCCTTAAACACCTTGTACTGTATTTTTCCAGGGTCGGCTTTCCCAAGGAAATACCAACCAATCAATGTTCAAATTTTATGAGCAAGCTTATGTTGGAAGTCAAAGAGCTACTCCACATTACTACCCTGCGAACTTCTGTGTACCATCCCCAAACTGATGGCTTAGCAGAAGGATTCAATAAAACGCTGAAACTAATCCTGCGAAAATTGGTAGACGGGAAAGACTGGCACCGAATGATCCCTTGGGCACTATTTGCAGTGAGGAAAACCCCTCAGTCTTCTACAAGATTCTCTCCTTTTGAACAACTTTATGGTATAGAGCCTAGAGATGTACTGGATAAGCTCTGGGAAACCTGGCACGAATGAGATGAAGGCACCTATTCTCATCTTGCAAACCGCTACCAGAACGCGAGAGCATATGAGACTTGTTTGAGATCTAGTCTGCACCCATATGGAAAAAGGCCAGAACTAACAAAAATACAATTAAGACAGAATGTGAGTTTAAGATGGTTCTACATAGGACTGCAAGTATTGGTCCTCTTACCAACCTCAGAAAACGAACTTGCCTCTAAGTGGCATGGGCCCGATGAGATATTAGAACGAACAGGAGCCTGTACTTATAAAGTAGCCCAACCGGACAGAAAACAGAAGATGAAGATACATTTATATCACACAAACCTCTTAAAAGAGTGGAAAGAGAACCTGTCAGCCACCCATGCCAAAGCACTACCCTTTTTGGTTCCAGAGGAAACAAAATGCTTTGGCTTAATTCCTCCAAAGCTATATATTCAACAACAAGAAGGTCTAAAAGATGTAGTTACATCATTTCCCAATGTATATTCAGAAAAACCAGGAAGAATAAAAGGCACATACCAGTATATTAGAACACCTAAGGGAAAAGTGGTGCATCTAAAACTGTATAGACTTCCGGAAGCCTGTAAAAAGATAGTAGATGAGGAAGTAAATAAAATGTTGAAAGCAAATATTATCGAGCCTTCTTCGAGCCCCTGGTCTTCACCTATCGTATTGGTAACTAAACCTGAGCATTCCCATAGGTTTTGCATTGATTTCCATCAAGTTAATGCAATTCCTGACTTCAATGCATATCCCATGCCACGCATCGATGACCTAATTGATAAACTCGGAACCGCCACCTTTCTCTAAAGCCAAGACCTAACAAAAGGGTACTGGCAAGTCCTAGTATATGGGCCTGATAAGGAAAAAACATAGTTTTCAATGCCCCTAGCACAGTTTCAATTCAAATTCCTCCCTTTTGGCTTACACAGCGCGCCAGTCACTTTCTAACGCCTCATGGATAAAATATTGCAACCCTATACCGATTTCTGTGGAGCTTATATTGATGATATCGACATTTATAGTATAGCCTGGGAGGATAATCTTTTCCATCTTTATAATATAATGAAAGTCCTAAGATAGGCTGGCCTAACTGCTAATACATCCAAATGCAGACTAGCCCAGTCAGCCGTGAAATACCTCGGCTTCTTTGTAGGGAATGTGAATGTACAGCCACAACATAAGAAAGTGAAAGCTGTCCTAGATACACCTACACCCAAAACTAAAAGGGATCGCAGAGCCTTCCTAGGGCTAATAGGATATTATCGTAGGTTTGTCCCAAATGTTTCGGACAAAAGAAGCTAGGTTGACAGATAAACTCAAGAACGCCATACCCCAGTAACTCCTTTGGACTGACGCGGATGATATATGTTATAACACCTTGAAGCAAACCTTGTGCCAGAATCCTATACTAAAGGTAGTGGATTTCTCTAAATGTTTGCGATGGATTAGAACATCCCATCTTATTTACAAGTCGCAAACCTTTCCCACATGAAAAAAATTACTCTGTGCTGGAGTTAGAGGCACAGGCCATCAAGTGGGCCATTATCCATCTTAGATACTACCTCTTAGGAAGAAAGTTCACACTAGTTAAGGACCATTCTCCCATAGTTTGGATTAGCCAATGGAAGGACTCCAACCCTTGTGTCATGCAATGGCTCAAAAACCTGCAACCCTACTGTTTCACTGAGGAACACCGAAAAGGTAAAGACGAGGGAAATGTAGATTTCCTTTCCCAGTTCTCCTGTGAAACATATGCGGCTACATCGCATGGAGGAAGGGTATGTGAGAAACCTGAAGGTGTCTCACTCGCTAGTCCCTGGGGATCTGTCATCCAGGTGGCCAGGACAAGGCCATTGCTATTGGATCCAGTTCCTGGGGGTGGACCAGTGTGGGGGATCACCTGAATGAGGTGTCTTCGGCGAGTGGAAGTGGGACACTGAAGAGCGAGGTGCGGTACCCCCTTCCTTATGACACCTTTTCCCCATCCTACCACATAGGATATCTAGAAACTCAACCCCCCCCTTTCTTGATAGGAACACTTTCTCACAGACCGATTACCATGAAAGACGACAGACTAACACTAGAGCTGTATACCTGACATGTGCCAACACAAGGGTCAGGCAGAGTCAGGCAATTGCCAAGAATTACACACACACCTGACTTCCCTTTCCTTTCCCCAGAGGGATAAAAGGCGGACCACAAAAGCACACTCTGAGCAAGGCCAAATGCATGAGGAAGCAGCTATTCCAGGACGACAGTTCAAATGGAGGAGAAAGGCGGCAAGACCTGAGGGAATTGCCCTTGCCCTTTTCAACCCAGATCCGCAGAGCCTCCGAGAAGGGAAACGTAAGACGGGGAATCGCAGCTGGCGAATAGTGCGAAGGATCTCAGGGGTACATGGAACCCTCCTGCACTGATAGCCAGGGCATGGAGAAGAGGTTGCCATTGTGGTACGGTCCTTGTGCAGGAGACACCAACAGAGTTTGGCACAGCAGGTGAGTCGGAAAGAGCTGATAATAGATCAGACTTTGTTGGGCTCAAGGTTGTGAAAGCAAAAGCAACATTGTATGAAGGAAGAAGACTAAAGCACAAAGGACTTTTGTAAACAAAATAGGTATCAGTTAGTGTGGTCCGGCTCCAAGTGGGTGCTCAATCGAAGGACTCTACTAATGCCTCAATCCTGAACAGGGAGTATGTGTTGAACTGAGGTGTCGAGGTGATCATACAAGGGTCAACCCAAACCCCTTGTACAATTGAAAGTCCTTGGCATGTTGCAGAAGTCTTGGAGGAATATGAAAGTTTGAACCCGACTAATGGAAGTGCAAAACTGTCATTTGAGCATGGATGAGGGGAACGCCATGTGAACTGTGATAATTGGCAAATGTGAACCCGGCTGAGGGATGCCTGCGAATTAGGGTGAGCAGTAATACACCCGTGAACATTGTGATGACAAGTGGGAACACGACTGAGGGATGTCCAGAGTGAGTGGTTGGTTTGAGCCTGACTGAGGGAGGCTAACGTGATCGGAGCCCGGCTGAGGGGGATCCAAGGGTGAAGACTAATCGCCCAATGTAAAGATAATTAGAAGGAACTTTTGTTTTGTTGTTTATGATAAATCAGGCCCTCTGAAGCAAGAAACTTTGAATGAAAGAGATTTGGACACAGAAGGTCCTGATATTGCGAAAAGGAACTGTAATCTCGTGCTGGAGAAGCCCAGGAGTGTGCTGTGGTCAAGAGTCCCACCTTGTCCCGTGCTAAAAACGTGGGGAAGGGAGACCCCAGCCATAACATCCTGACTTATCATTTTGTGAACACTTCTTTCTTTTCTTGTGAATAATATCCCCCACTATTTTCTAGCAAAGCAGTAAGGACTGGCAATGTTTCTTTTTAGTATAGGCCCTTTTTATTTGACTAGACTCCACTAAGACTGTATTATTATAATTTGATTGTCGTAGCTTGCTCCAATCTTAGATTTAGGTTTAGATTAGGCATTTATTTCACCCATTTTACAGCTTAATAAACACCCTTGAACTGTGATCACTTGTGTCTGACTCTGCCCTGCTTTGATGCCCTGCCTAGTTTACATCGGTCCTGAGGGATCTATACACGGCTAACTTCTCCCATCTTCTTAAGGAACTAGAAGCTGATTTTGAGATGTGACTGGGCAATGGGTTGGTAGGTGCACTCCACTTCTGTTTTGTACCGTTGATAAAGTGTATAGAGTTATTCAGTATTTTTTTAAGGTGCGAGGGAGAAAAAGTGACCCTGGCACAGGACCACTAATACATGTAAGTAGAGAAAGGAAAGAGGATCCAAAGGTAGGAGCCCTCCCGTCCCCTGCACACTATTACAGTTCCATCATCAGATGGTTTAACAAAAAATTATTTGAAACATATTAATTAATACTCCTTAATAGAACGAATATCTACACAGGCAACTGATTAGTCATTCAATTAGTTAAAACACAGTAGTTTAATGAATATAACAAATTGTTTTTCATTTGTTCACTTGATACAGAAAACAAGCAAAATATCAAAAATAAATTCTGTTATAATGAGTATCGACAATATACATGCGTGATTCAGATAGATAGGCTGACGCGTTTTGGAATCAACATCCCTTCTTCTTGAGCCAAAGGTTAGAACAGAAAAATAGTAAAGTAAATGAAAAATATGTCAAATCCCTGTCACTCGGATGGGCATATGCATTGTATTCAAAAGCGATGAGTTCAAAAGAAAGCATTAACACAGGACCAAAGTGAATCTACTTGGTATCCATGGAACGACCTGATCATAATATGAAGCCATTAACAGAGGAAATTGTGGTTTTTTGTTGAAGCCCATTTTAGATTAAAAAAAACAAAAGTGACTACTGTGACCAATATGTAATTTTATCCTTATATATGGAAATACATGTCTGGTAACTGTATTCTCCATGTGTTAACAGTGCTTACATATATGCGACACATTAGGCAAGGATGGGAGTAAGCATACCTATTAAGAACTAAATGAAGAACCTCTTCCAGAAAAAAGCAGTATTCTCTAGTGTTGTGAATCTTCACACGTCACTTGTCTCGAGGACTCTCCTATTTTCAGGTGGGAAACCTAAAGGTGGACAGAGCACATATGTATATGAATGAGGCGCTCTATTTTTAAAGTAAAAATAGTGTGTCTCTAGCTTTATACATGTTCTATATTGGTAGCTAATGCCATCATCTGATTAGCATGGTATTACTTAAGTAGAGGCACATGTAACATAAAGTAGTTACAAAGGGCGCCCTGTTCCCTTTGATTAGTGCCTAATAAGAAAGTAGCCAATATGAATAGTAATCATCCTACTCATCCAATCAAAGTGCCTCTTAAGGTACGTAATATTCAGGTATTCGTGCAGAAGACAAAATAAATAGTAACTACATCGGAAATACAGGCTTACCTCTCAAAAATGGAGAGGTTCGGTCCGTAAGAAAAAAGTGCTCCCAATAATCTGGCATACACGTGGGTGTATCATTCTCTTATCCCTTTGTGTAAAGTTAGAAAATCCTCTCTAGTTCTTTGTACGGAATCTAGAAAACATTAAGGTACGTTTTTGTTATAGCTGCTATGTTATAACATAATATGTCCACTAATGACTGCAAACGCAGTGTAACCATTCCGTTATGTTCTTACCTACGAGTGTAGCTAACGGGGCTCAAACAACGCAGTTCGAGGTGCAGATCGCTGCTCTTCTCGATGCGCTTTGCAGGGGCCGCGGGTATTCCAGTACGGACGATGCATCCCTCGGGATGTGCCTCGGTGGGTTTCACCGTCACCTAGGAAACCTTTCAGGACGCTGAAGGTCCAGCCTGTTTGAAGTAACTATAGGGGTAGCGTGCGCTCTACTAGAAATGGATAAGGGACTACTCTTGTTATTATTCTGAGTGCAGAATGCCATCAGAACAATGTGTTCTGGGGACGCCATCTTGTAATGTTTGGTAACATTCTACACATACCTGGACTATAGAGAACCACTGATGTGTTGTTGTAGATAATTAAATGGCAAGATTGTATATAAATAATAAGGGCCCTACCTAATCAAAAGATAGATAAGGATGATGACAATGGTCACATAGTGACTTCATTCGTTGACATTTGTGGTGTGCATACATTACACCTTGGTCACAGAAGAGAGGGTTACATTTATGGAAACGTCTATGATCAATCACATATCTTATATTTGCATGATTATTATAGCTTAAAATCTATAGGCATTGGATTGTGATCAGTGGGCCGGTTGACAAGTCCCGGACTGACATCACCTTAACAATTGTTCCACCGTCATCGTGAATAACATGGGTTCAAATCCCTCTGTGTCACATTCATCATCTTGATTCACTTACATAAATTTGAATAAATCGGTTAGCTATCCCAGCGATAGTGTCCCCCAAGTGAGAGAAGCAGAGTGTTAATGCTTATTGAGTACAATCCAACTTCCAACCAAAGAATAATGCAATACTCAGCTACAGGTTAAATAAAACATCTGAGTGAGGACTCTTCATTGAGTCCTTTAGGATTCAAGGTGTCTAGGAGAAATAGCCAGAACCTTTCTCTGTGTAAGAGGATTGACTGATAGTCACCCCCTCTGTATGGTTTTTTGACCACTTCCAGAACTAGACATTTAACTTGGGCTACTGTATGTTGGTGGTGTGTGAAGTGCCTTGCCAGGGGAGATTTGGTGTTTTTACATCTGATGTTTGATTTATGTTCAGTGATTCTGTCTTTCACTGGCCTAGTGGTCTGGCCCACATACAATTTGCCACAAGGGCATTTAATGGCGTAGATCACACCTGCTGAAATACAGGTGGCAAAATCTCTTAGTTTGTATTTTTTTCCCGTCTGGGGATGTGTCACAGATTCCCCTTTTATCACATAATTACAGTGTGAGCAGCCCAAGCAGGGGTGTGTTCCTTTCTTCCTTGTGCTCAACAGCATTTGTTTATCCCTTAGATTCTGACCACTTTTAAAGGCCATCATCAGGGATTTAGGAAATAATTGATTTCTTGGACGCAATTGATGAAGTCTGTGGTATCTTTAAGGTATGTCGGGATGTCCTGGATCAATGGTTGTAGTAATTGGTCGATGTATATGGCCAATGGATCAAATATGCTATCCGTGCCGGCCACTATGGGTCTCAACGGTGGATTATTCGTGTTTTTATTAATCTTGGGCAGTCCGTAGAACACCAGCGTGATTGGATGTTGATTGATTAGAAATTCACTTGTTTTGCTTCTGATCCATTCATTGCCAAGGGCTTCATCAACTGCTGTTTCAATGAGTGATTGTATTCTCATAATTGGATCTCCATTGAGTCTTGTGTATGTGCTGGTATCAGTGAGAAGTTCCAAGCATTTTTGTGTGTATTCCCCCGTATCCATTAACACTATTCCACCTCCTTTATCTGCCGGTTTTATAGTTAGATCTTCATCTTTGGCTAATGACTCAACATGATCCAGTTGGCATTTCTTCACTTTGTGTGGTGTCGATATCTGATAATTTATCCATTTTAAATCAGAAAGGACATTCTTTTCGAAGAGATTAAGGATGGAATTCTGGACATGTGGGTTGAAATTGCTTTTGGGTCGGATTTCTAATGTTTCACCTTCTGAGCGGTGGATTTCCAGATTTTCATCTGATTCAAAAAAGATTTTAAGCCTCAGTTTTCTTAATAGTCTGTGAAGGCAAATTTTCTCCTCAAATAGGGTAGTGTTGTTTGTCGGAATAAATGATAGTCCACGATTTAACATTTCGAGTTGGCCACTAGTGAGGACTTTCTTGGAAATGTTCACAACCAGATTTTCACTTATTTGTTCTTCCTTTTTTGATCTGCCTTGCCCTCTACTCGTTTTTCTTTTGATTTTTCTCAGAGCCCTAAAAAAACTCCAGTCTTGTTTGGTCTTGGTGATGATAAGGGTGATGTTGTTCCTGTGGGGTCTGCAGGTCGTGCTCCTCCCTCTGGTGTTGGTGTATATCTTCTTTCTGTATCTGTTGTAAGGCTTGTAGTGCCTGGTTGCGTTGGTTCTCCTTTACTGCTGGAACTACTCCCGTTTCCTGAATTTGAGGAGTTTGGGTTTCTTGGTTTTGTTTTGTTTAGATTGCGGTGATGGTAATACTCCTGCCGGCTGTACATACTATCATTCAAATAATCGAAAGTGTCCCTCTTAAACTTTCTAAGTTTTCTTTGTTCAATGTCGGATTTGTACGACAATAGTTTTTCATTAATTTCTGTCAATAGTTGTGATAATTCCTCAGATGACTTGAATTCATTCAGTTGAGTTTTCAAAGTATCAATTTCTGTATCTATTGAGGTAAGGGATTTGGATAATTCTTCTATTGTTAGAAGAATAAGATCCAGGGAACATTTGTTCAAGATACGGTCCCTCTTTTCCACAAATGCTTTATTTTCGCTACACAGTGTAGGTCTGAGATAGACTCTCAAACCTCTTGGGATTTTTTTAGATTTGAAGTATTCCACTAATGTGCTGGCATGTAACTTCTGCGCAATTTCTTTCCTAATAAGTTTCTCTAGTTGGAATACAAGACGATCTGGACTGATTTTACTTTGTAGGGATTTTTCAGTATCCTTTATTAATGACAAGATTCGTTTGGCTTCCTCTGCATCAAATGCTAACGTTGAAGCGTGTTTGTCTGTCAATTCATTGAGATGTGGCTGGCCCAGGAGATCTCGTTAATGGGTCAGATCACAGTTTGTAAAATGAACTTGCTTCCAAGATTCCTCTACCACTGCTTGGTGCTCCCAGTTGAGATCTCACACACATCCCTCCTCCAAATGCAGTGTAAGATCTTCCAATTTATATGGCAGGGGAGAAAGAATAGGACTCCTAGGAAGGTGGTGATGGGCACTGCCTGATTAGGTGGGATGGGGGTCCTGAACCTGTGCAATCATTATGTAGTGGCACAGGTGACACACTTTCTCGTTTGGCTCACGCCCAATGACCAGGCTCAGACTGGCCTATAGGGCTATAGGGCAATGCCCAAACCAAAAATTAAAATGCTAGTGTGGGGCAGTTTGTTGGTTAAAGTGGCTCACTTTTCTGGCCAATGTGGGCCAGTTTCATGAGTTACTTCACTATGCGGCTAGTAGTTTTGACCATTGTTGCTGAATAAATACTCTTTAAATTGCACAATTTGCATTACATTTTATGAAAAACTCCTCTTTGGCTACTATTCAAACAGTCTATCACAAAAGGTATGAATTGCATTTTTTTAAAAACTTTTATTTTTGGTCATTTTCAATGATAACAATAAAACATACAACACATTACAGCGATTCATTGCGTGTTGCCCGATCTCCCCCGCACCCCCAACTATTGTCCAGGAAGGATACAATTCGGCATGCTCCATACCCAAATTATTACTCTGCTATTGACGCTAGGAGGGGTTCCAGCATCAGATTACCACGTGTATCGGTGGCATCTCGGTAGCGTTCAGTCCGTTGTTGTTATCAAATGGTTAATGTAGGGCCCCATATATCCGGTGCAGTCTGATTGGCATATGATATGCCTGATGTATAAAGTTGAAATTAATCAACTTATACCTTGAATTTAGAGACACCTTTTGTGTTTGCCATAGTATGTTTGCCCAGTCTCCCTCTGCTATCGAGACTCCTAGTACCCTTTCACATCTCTCTTTTGGAGCAGTCAGCTGTTTTGTGATGTTTGTCAGTAGATCTTTGTAGATATTAGACACTACTCTGCCTTCTCCTTGTGCTTGGATCTCCTTGTGTAGGAGTTGCCATGTGGGTGGTTGTGTCGGGAATGTAGGGAGCAGTGATCGGAGCTTGTGTCTGAGTCGGAAGTATACAAAGATGTCTAAGGCTGAGTCTGCCCCCCGTTCTCGTGCTTGTTGGACAGATAGACATTTTCCATCTATGAAGCAGTCGTTTAGCGGGTCAATCTTTAACTTATCCACCCACTGAAGGTATACTTTCTCAGTCGTGAGTGGTATCCCCGGTATGAATCTTGCCGGAAGAATGGGAGAGAACCTGACCACGATTCCACATTTGTGTGCAAACCTTTTCCATATCTCGTATGTGGTCAGCACTATGTTCAGAATTTTTGGTGGTACGTGGAGGTGACCAATATTGGCTGTTCCCAGATGATAGTGGCTGTCAAGGCCCGCTCAATTTCAACATGTGGACGGATAAATTGGGTGGCGTACCAGTGTCCCAGGAATTGCGCGTGTGTGGCCCAGTAGTAGCATTCCAGATCGGGCATCGCTAGTCCGCCCTTTGTTATTGGTTGAATAAGAGTTGAATGGGCTATCCTCGCTGGTTTGCCTGCCCATATTAATGAAGGATTAGGCTCTGCAGGCGTTGGAAGAATTTTCTTGATAGTAGAAGCGGTACGTTTATGAACAGAGATAGTAGTTTAGGCAGTATAACCATTTTCACTATCGAGACTCGCCCCCATAGTCTGAGCGGTAGGGGTCTCCACCTAGATATTTTGTCACAGAGAATTTATATCACTCTCTCATAGTTGTCCCGGTTGAGTTCTTCATCATTTCTGGATAGCATGATTCCTAGATACCTGACTCCTAGATACCTGACTCCTGTGGACTCCCATTTAAACTCGAAATTGTCTTTGAACTCTGTTCTACCAGTCGTTATGGCAAATATGACCTATTTCGTGTGATTAATATTCAGTCCCGAAAGAGATCCAAACTTGAGTACTTCTCTCATTACTGGATTCAAGTTTGTCTGTGGGTCGCTGATTAAAAAGGGCCACATCATCAGCATACAGGGATAATAGCAGTTTATGGGTTCCTAAGGTTAGGCCTCTATTTGTCTGGTTCTGAGGCTTGCAGCCATTGGCTCCATTGCAAGCAAGGACAGGAGGGCAGCCTTGTCTGGTCCCTCTTTTTAGTTCTATATGTGTTGATTTTATTTTCCCCAGGGTAATCTTGGCTAGGGAACGCTTATAGAGGAGTGAGATCAGTTTTAAGAAGTAGTTCCCCAGGCCTAGTTTCTTTAATACTGCAAAGAGGTATGGCCATTCGACAGAGTCAAAAGCCTTTTCCGCGTCTAGTAGGACTGCCACTGCCTGGCCGATGGTTCCAGCGCTTCCATGATGCCGAAGAGCCACCTTATTCCAAATGTTGTATTCCGCCCCGGAATGAATCCCGCCTGGTCTGCAATCACCAGGCCAAGCATCAGTGGAAGCAGTCGGGAGGTAAGCACCTTAGCGAGGATTTTAATGTCAACATTTATCAGTGACAAAGGTCTATACAAGGTACATTCATCAGGGGGCTTCCCCTGTTTGTGAAGCAGGATGACATTCACCTCACGTAATGTAGGGGGTAGACATTCTTTCACCAACGCCACTTCATATACGGATAACAGCATCAGCACTAGGATCGGGGCAAACACTTTATAAAATTCCCCTGTAAAACCATCAGGGCCTGGCAATTTGGACCCTGGCAGTTCTTTGATTGCTGCCTGGATTTCTTTAAGCATGATTGGACTGTTCAGGACGTCTCTCCATTCACCCTCGACCCAGTACAGTTCTATGCCGTTCAAATATCCATGAAGAGCCTCTGGGTCATTCGGGACTTTGGAGCTATACAGGTTGTGGTAGAAGGCACGGAATGTTTCCACTATTTCACCTTCGGTGTAGAACAGTTTTCTTTGGGGGTCACGTACACGTTCTACCTGTGGGGTTTTCTATCTGCAGCTAGCAGCCGGGCCAGGAAAGCTCCTGGCTTTTGGCCCTCGCCGTACTGCCGAATCTGATGGCCACATGCCAGATACCAGCCCTCGCAATTGGTGTTGTTTCTGAATTTGTCAAGTTCCTCTCTGAGGAGGGCTTGTGTTTGGGGATCTTTTAAGTCATTATAGGTACACTGTAGTTCCTTTAATTGAGTTTCATTATCTGCCAGTTCCCTTGTAATGGCTTTCAGAATCCCATTCTCTTTGGCCATACATATTCCCCTCGTGTAGCATTTTAATGTTTCCCACAGGGGCCCATTCGATGTTACTGACTCTTGGTTAATGTTAAGAAAGGTTGTGATCTCATCTCAGAGCTCTTGGGCAAATAGGGCTTGGAGCACCCCTGACTTGAATCTCCAGCTGTGACTAATCACCTTGTCACCCAGGGGGGTGTACACTAGTGTTACTGGGGAATGGTCTGAAAGTGTTCTCGGGAGTATCTGACACTCTCCCAACTGGAATCCCTGACTGCGACACTAGTAATTAATCTAGTTGCGAGCTGGTGCTGTGGACCCATGAGTGGAAGGTGAATTCCCGAACATCCCTGTGGCTGTGTCTCCATACATCTATCAGGTCATAGGCCTTGCAAATTTCGAGGATTTGGAGGCTTGCTTTAGTGGGTGTGCTGGTGGTTGTGCGTGATTTGTCCCATTCGGGATCCAGTGTAGTGTTCAAGTCTCAGCCCCATATAATCGTGGCTGTGTCAGCCCCTAGCGTCATCACCCAGTCAAAGGTGTTAGTGCCGTCAATGTTTGGGCCGTATGTGTTCACTAGGATCACTGCAGGGCATTCAAGCACACCATGGACAATTAGCATTCTACCCTCCTCGTCCTGCGCCACTGACACTAATCGGAACTTTACTCTCTTGCTTATCAGTATGGCAACACCTCTGGCGTATGATGAGACGGATGCATAGTATCTATGGCATCCCCAGCTGGAGGCCCATCTACTCTCGGAGGACGGAAGGAGGTGCGTCTCCTGAATGAAAGCGATGTCCTTGTTATGTTGTTTTAGGTATTGCGAAACCCTCCGGGTTTTAGCTGAGTCATTCCCCCCTCTTATGCTCCATGTTGCTAACTTGAATGGTGCTGGCTTGTTTCATTCTTACCCAGGTTATGTTCCCTCTCCCTCTGTATGGCCTTAGTGGTTTGTGCATGAGACTTGATTGCTGCAGTTTGACCGCAGGGTCTGGCGGCGGGAGCCGGGCCCACATTTAGCACTATTTTTTTGTATGTTTCCCCTTCCCAACCCAGTGTGCTCCACTCCGGTGAACATGTTGTAGATTTCCCCCCCTTATTCTTCTCGCAGGCAACCCCCAACTTGCCTGTCAAACCCCCCTACCCAGTAACTTCAAAACATTGCTGCGCTCGGGGCGCTATTGCCCAGTCAAGTCCACTGGCTCCTTTCTGGTAGTGTCTTTAGTCTTGCCCAAGGGTGCTACTTGTGGTGTGTGGTCTATTAAAGAAGAATTGGGCAACATCTCGTGTTAGCTTTCTAGTGTATGTTGTTTGGCTAGTTCCATGCTCCTCAGTGAACGTTGTAGTTTGCAGTTCTTACATACCGTGGGATTTCAGCTCAGGTCTCTTCCGCCTCGGCCGTCTCTTGCCGGTCTTGGGTTATTGTTGGAGGGTCGACAACCGGTTTCGTCTAAGACGTTGCTCACAGCTTCGGGGGAAGTGAAGAACTGTGTTCTCCGGCATTTTGCACACAGAGCGTGGCCGGAAAGAGCATGGAATACTGGATTTGATTGTCTCTCGGGCATTTTTGTAACTCCTATGAAGGACCTGCGCGATGCTTGGACTGCTTGCAAGAAGTCTGGGTAAACTTGTATGCGATGGGATACACTACGATGGGACGGTCACCAGCAGCAAAGGACAAACTACATTTCAGCGGTGCTTCGCGGTTTCCGCTCCTCGTGTCTCAGTCTCTCGAATACCACTCTGGACTTTCCTTGCATCTGGGGTCCAGCACTCTGTTGAAGTGGCTCAGGCTTGGTCAGTCCAGCTTACTGGAAGTCCGGAGGATCTTCCACAAGCTTGCGTCCGACTTAAAAGTGATGCACTCCGTTTGGTGTTCCTCTCCCTGGCACTTCTGTTCGAGCAGCAGCAGCAGCAGTGGAGGTACAGCCAGCTCCTAGGGGATGTCCAAACGAGTTCACTTTGGAGTTGATTGGTCCCACCAACTCATGGGGAGAAGTCGTCCTTGCACCGCTTCTCTAGTCGAGGTGAATTCAGAGCTTCAGCACAGCAGCAGGGCTTAACCAGGCAAACCAACGGTCCAGGAGTTGCAGCAGGGGTCTCTTCCAAGTTCTTCTTTGGATTCCTTCGTCCAGTGGTCGACTTTGCCTTCCAAGCCAAACAGCTTCATATTTTATGCAGGTTTCTCCCATTCATTCCAGCCCAGCAGTCAATCACACATCAGGGTGGCTGTCCTTGCCGGACAGCCAGTCGGCCAATCACCTTTCGGCTCATTCCTGTAACCAAGGGGATTAAGCACAGAGAGTTTCGGGTACCTCCCTCATTTCCTGCCCCTGCCAGACATACTCAAGTCAGAGGCGGGCTTTACTCATGAATCCCGCCAAAAACAAAGCGAACAAAGGCCCCAAACCTGGTTTGGCACGCAGAGTAAATCTCAAGAAGGACCTTTCCAGCAAGAAATGTTGGAAAAAGAAGACCGGGCCATTTTGACAAAATGGTAACCCATTGGTGCCTTACTGCAGCTGCGAACGCAGCCCACACTAGAAATAATGGTAGTTAAAAGGAAACCACTGCCACCAGCCATTAATTGTAGAACGGGTAACATTAAATTGTTACATGAGAAACTAGACAAAGGGGATACCAAGTAACCCCTCCAGCACCCTATTTTAAGATAGTGTGTGCTGGGTCTAGAAAGTTACAAAATCTAAGTAAAGTCAATTTCACTTCACTGCTCTTGGAAAGAGTAGTTTCACCAAGAGAACGTATTTAAACCGTTGGGACATCTAAGAGACTTCCCTGTCTCACTGCACTGAAGGTGCTGTGTGACACAATGTAATGATGATGCCTATGGACTTTGTCAGACTCCAAATACCAAATCAAACACAGAAAACACATAGAATTAAAGGTACAAAGTCCCAAAGTCAGCAAAAGAGCTGGGGGTCTGTACGGTGGGAGGAATTAAGCACTAAACTGAAAAGTCTCCCTAACACCAGTCGCATATTGAAGAGTTTTGGGAGTAGTAGTTCGCCTGCCAAGTACTCTGGGGTAGCAAATCTCCATATGGACGTGGAGTTTCTTGTAAAAGAGTAGGCAATGCAGGTACATCCCTCCCCAGGATAACTTTTCAGAGAGTCCCTGAATTATAGCTGATGGTACTTCACAGGGTTTGCCCGGATTTCAATGTGCACAGGTATTTTAGGATACACTTCAATGTCTCCATGTACACAGGTAACTCTGATTAAGGCTGTGTTGTCTAGATCTTTTGTAGAATATAAATCGCCCCGTATAGCAGTTTGCTTACTACCTGAGTCAATTAAGGCCTGTACTTTCCTCCCGTTTACCCAGGCCTTTTCATAGGCAAACTCAGTAGGAGTTTGACATAAACAGGTGCTAAATGTCTCTAGCTCTTCCTCAGGTTCTTCCCACTCTTCGCCCTTTAAACAACCTATTTCCATAGGTTCATCTCTTACATTCTTGGGACAGCGGCTGGCTAAGTGTCTGGTTTCTTTACATGAAAAACAGATTGGAGGAGATGGTCTGCCCCCTTTACGTCCTCTCTTCTACTTTCCTCTTTGGTCTTTGGGTCAGTCTTCCTGAACTCCACTCTCTCTTGCTTCAAGCCTTCTCTGCATCGATACGATCCCCCGGTTTATCTATTCCCTGAGGTTGCGGTCAGTGGAAAGGTTTATGATCCTCCCATTCATCCCAACGATGGGCCAAGTGGAAATGTTTAGCTGCATCTGAATGGTTCTGTGCAGTGCCAATGGCTATGGCTAGGGTAGGTTGATTTAACTGCAGAACAGCTTTCTGCAAAGAAGGAGGTAAGGAGTAAGTGAACTGTTCCAGGGTGATTATCTCTATCAGTTCTTCTAAGGATTTGTCACTAATCCACAGGGCCACAGTGTTTTTGACACGTTCACCCACTTCTAAGCGTGTTTCTCCTGGGTTCAGTTTAATGGCCCTTAGTTTCTGCCGATACAAATTGCAGGTTTGCCCCACTATATTTAACAGCCCTTCTTTGATGGGTCGAAAGGTGGCTCTCTGTGCAAGATTAAGTAGCTGATAGGAGGTTTGTAGTTTGCCTTTCAGTAGAGGGGCTAAATAGCATTTTTTTAGGTTCTCTTCTCACCCTAATTACTCAGCTAGGTGCTCAAAGTTTAAGAACAAATTTCCTAAATCTTTGCCTTCAAGATATGGTTAAAGCACCCTGTGCAGTAGCAAGGGTCTTGCTTGAGTTCAATCGGCTTAGTTAAGGTTTCTTGAAGTATAATCTCGGCCGGCATTTGATGGGCTGCTAACTGGGCGATGACATTGGCTAGGTCGGTCATTTCTTCCAGGGGTGTAAGGGTCCCTTCTGTAGATGGTTCTTAGTCAGAAAGGAAGCAACTTTTGACTCTGTCGGAAGAGGTCTTGAAATCATCAGACCCTTCTGACTCTGAGTCAGCGAAGTAGTGGGCTGCAGTGAATCAATCCTCAAGCCTGATGGCCCCACAACAGCTAATGACTGAGTACCAAAAAAAAAAAGGTTTGGAAGGAGGGGGATTCACAGCACTAGGTATGATGAAGAAGACAGGTTGAACCTTTAGGATTATCTGATCCCATGGTTGTATATTGTAATGAGAGAGAGGAAGGGTTTCTAGGAGTACCTGAGCATTGAAGAACAGATCCTTTTGACCAGGTGGGACACACAACAGAGAGAGCAATACCTCTTTTAGCATGGATACGCGGTCAGAATCAATAAGATCAACTATTTTATTTTCCCCTTCTGGTGGTACCACAATTATAAGCATGGTTTTCACATTTTATCCGTTGAATCACATCCCACTGACACCATATGTAAGGAACTCATGGTGGCAACAGTAAAGACAGACACAAATTATCACAGTTCAAGGGTGTTTATTAAACTGTATGCAGGGGAGAGAAAAATGCCTAATCTAAACCTAAAGGTAAGATGGGAGCAAGCTACGACCATCAAATAATAATAAGGCAGTCCTACTAGCCTCTTGTCGAATAAAAAGGGGCTATACTAAAAAAGAACTATTGCCAGTCCTTACTACTAAGTTATAAAAACAGTGTGGGATAATGTTCACCAGAAACGAAAGAAGTGTTCACCAAAATGATAAGTCAGAAGGGTATGGCTGGGTCTCCCTTCCCCAAATTTTAAGCACGGGACAAAGCAGGACTTCAGAGCACAGCACACTCATGGGCCTCATAAGCACGAGATTCACAGTTCCAGTTAAACAATATCAAAAACCTTCAGAGGCTTAGTCTCTTTCCTGCAAAAGTCTCTTGACCTAGAAGGCCTGCTGATTCAAAATGACAAATAAACAAACAAAGATTCTCTCCTTCTGTCTTGCACTTTGGGCGATTAGTCTTCGCCCCTCAGATCTCCCTCTGCCAGGCTTTGATCCTCCTTGCAAATATTTCAAAAAAGGTAGCAGGCGTTCCTCTCCAGAAAGAACATGGCATGATAACCTGTTCTGAGATGAGAGTTTGCAGCACACACTTTTTGCTCACTGTACCTTTCACAGATGGGAAATATCCATTTGCATATCAGTCTTTGTCCCGCCCACATGGGCAGTCCAGCACCGAAATGCTATGGCAATTCCTCTCTGAACAAGAGTACCAACAGCAACCCCATACACGTGTTTCAGTTTGTTGGGCCTCATCAATGAGGTGAAGATGTGCCTCTCTGAGCAGAGTGAGCAGGGAGTTCACGTCTGGTTGCCCCCAGGTAACTCAGGGTGACCAACCCCAAGTTCCTTGCAAATATTTCAAAAAAGGTATTTGTATTTGTATTTTATTTATTTGTATAGCGCACCAGGCCCAGGAGCAACCGGGTGCATCACTTAGTTACAACATAGGAAAAACAGACAGAGCCATAATTACAAAGTTTACAAGTATAACACAGAATTTACAGGTATAATAATAGCAATGAGAGGACAAGCAGATTATATATACATGTACAAATTAAGCAGAAAACCCAGAGCTAAATGTCCTGGGCGGCCAGCCAGGTTTTCGTGAGGTGTTTGAATCTCGGGAATGAGGGTTCTGCTCTAAGCTCATTAGGAAGCGTGTTCCAGAGTTTAGCTGCCAAGATAGGGAAGCTAATTCCACCTGATCTTTGGAGATTGAAACGTGGAACCTCAAGGCAGTTTAAATGAGCCATTTTGCGGGGTCTAATGGAGTTGTGGAGGGCAAATCGGTTGGCCAGGTAGCAGGGAGCTTGGTTATGAAGTCATTATGAAGGTTATGAAGGTTATGAAGGCTTGGTTCTTAAGAACCGAGCTATGTGGATGCCTCCATGTTGGCTGACAATACAATAAAGAAGTTCCCAAACACATTGTTGTTAATGGTGTATGAGCCTGGCACCATAGGCGCCAGGACTGGCCCCATGAGGGCTTTTGAAGAGGATGCCAGTGTCATGATCTCTGCTTCCAAAAGGTCAGGGTTTTCCCAACTCCCTTGGAAGCAGATCCATAACCCAGGTTCCGAGTGCCAACCAGTCCCAATTGGGACCTTTTGGACCCAGTCCTGGCGCCAGTGGCACCAGGCTCATAAATATGCCCAGTCCCAGCGCTGGAAGCGCCAGGCTCATAATGCTTGGGTGGACTTACCTGCAGCAGACCATGCTGCTTACTTGCCTGCCAGTTGAGTCTCTGATCCTCTTCTGTTTGGAACTACTTTTCCTGTTGGGTGGGGCAGGAGCCACTCCCTAGATTCAGAACACTGGAACTCTTCTGGAAAGCAGGAACTCTTTTCTTACCTAGGCGTGGCTGTGGAAGGAGACACCTAAGCACCACAGGAGGCTATTTAAACCACACCCGATGGATGAATCTTGATTTGCGTTATTCTGCATCCTCAGCAGCAGAACGCTCATCGTGTCTTCTGCATCTGATCCTGGGCCTAAGGAAAAAGGCTTACCATTCTGAATCCAGTCTTCAGCAACACCTATAAAGACAAGAAAGAACAGGTTAGCATTACGGTCTTCAGTGACAGCTCTTCACTTGCCTGGTCCATCGGCTGTCACCAACGCCTCGCGCTGCATTCCGGCATCTGAAAGACAAAGGCTTACCTACTCTTCGTGCGCTCCGGAGGTCTTCACACTGCATTCCGGCATCTGAAAGACAAAAGCTTACCAACTCTTCGCACGCTCCGGAGGCCTTTGGCGCTGCATCCCGCATCTGAAAGACAAAACAAGGTGCGTTTAAAGACATTGGGGAACTTTAATACTCACGTGCCATTACTCCTTTCCACATCTAACCCAGTGGGTATTCCGGCACCCTGCAGCCGCCCCGAACTTGTACCTGCAAAATAAAAAGACAGTTAGAGCGCATCGTGAAGCAGGCAACAAGCGCTTACTTACGTGCTTCCAGGCGCTTCTATTCATTACACGGGCTCCATCTTCAACTCACTTCAGCCCGCCATCCGCCATCGCCGGAACCCTGCAAAACAAGAGACATCATTACTAAAGACTTTAAAGACATTAGAATTACTCGAAACTTACCGTTCGTGCAGTAAACGACGGACAGCAGTCCTCTGAAGTCAAGAGGCCTGCTCCCCTTATCCAGTGAAGAAACTGGTTACAGCAGCCTGCCTCGAGGCAGATGGAGAGCACGGCGTTCACTTACCTAAGGTGAGAGCGTTAACCTTTGGGGTTCTACAGGAGAAGAGAAAGGGAAGAAGAGAGAGACATTCAATAACCCAGTTCATTAATCCCACATTTTCTATCTGCAGACATCTTACCCTTCGAGCCAGACATACAGTGCACAGAGGTCCAGCCCAAAGAGCCAGCCGTGTGTTACACATCACCTTTGAAGATACGGTATACGCCCAGTCAAGACCGGCGCCTCTACGGGAATCAGGTGAGCGTTACAGAACGCAAAGCCTACCACAAAACTCCCGTCCAGGCGCTATGGAAACCTCGGATACCGACCAGCTAGCCCAGTTACTTGGGGAACTAAGGGCAGAAGTGCATGCAGCCTGTCAGGAAACGAACGCTCTAAGAAGGGAACTGATTATTTCCAAGGAGCGAACAGATGACCTCGCTAGACAATTGCTACAGTCACAAGCCGGACAGACCCCGTTACCCGCATCTGGGGGAAATCTTCCTTCTACATCCTCTATGAATCCAGTGCAGATCAACCTACCTGGGAATGTACCTCTGGCTCTGCCCGAACGATTTTCTGGTGACCCAAAGAGGTTTGCAGTATTTATAAATCAGTGCCGGTTGCACTTCTTATGCCGGCCAGCAGCCTTTCCAACTGATCAAGCTAAAGTAGCTTTCGTGCTTTCATACCTTAGTGGCAATGCGGCAGACTGGTCGATCCCTCTAGTAAATCAAGATGATCCGGTCCTCCATGATTTTCAAGCTTTTCAGCTCAGTATGGAAAAACTATTCGCACGACATTCACAGGGGCAGGCCTTGGACAATGAGCTTCTTTCGTTGCGACAAGGTAATCAAGACCTTTTGGCTTATATTGCGTCTTTCAACAGACTGGTAGTGGAAACTCACTGGCCTGAGGACAAAAGGATTACGCTGTTTTATAGAGGTCTATGCGGAGAGCTCAAAGATGTGTTAGCCCAAGTAGTGAATCCCCCACAAGATTGTTCGGACTATATAGACTTAGTCGTTCAAATAGATCACAGACTGCAGAACAGGAAGGCCGATCGTTCCAAGTTTGATGCTCGAGTATTTTCCAAACCGCCAACTCCTTCCAAAGGAGTAGACTCCGGGGAACACATGCAAATAGGGGGTCTGAAAGGTCCTCTAACACAAAAGGAGCGGGAAAGGAGAAAACAGTTGCAATTATGCCTCTATTGCGGAAACTCAGGGCACTTTCTTCAAGACTGTCCGGTGAAACCTGCCAAGAAGGCAGTAGGAGCTGCAGTTACCAAAGTTACAAACTCTGAGCAGGGAAACGACCTCGCCCGACAAGAATAGAGGTCCTCTTGCCGAGCGTGAAAACCAGTTCCGTGACCTCGCATTTCGTGATACCTATGGTCCTCATTAGCCCTGATAATCCGGATCGATTACATGCAATTGAAGCTTACGTCGACAGCGGTGCCATCGGCAATTATGTGGATCATGAAATGGTTTTGAGGATGAATCTAACTCTTTGTCCCAAGGCTGTAAAGGACGTCATTACTACGGTGGATGGTACGGAGATAGCCTCCGGGCCAGTAACGCATACCACTCAAGAAGTGACGCTAGTAAGTCAAGATGGACACCATGAGAAGATCGTGTTTGATGTGATCAAGGCCCCTCAGTTTCAGATTATTCTAGGAATACCTTGGTTAGAGAAACACAACCCTCTGATCGATTGGCGAGCAAGAACGGTCCAGTTTCCAGAATGTGTCTCTACTTGTCACCCTCCACCTTGTGTTGCACTGGCAGCAATTTCTTCAGAGACTCCCCAGTTACCTCCCGAATACCTAGAATACCAAGATGTTTTCCGGAAGGATCAGGCTAACTCTCTACCTCCTCATAGGTCTTATGACTGCCAGATCGACCTGATACCTGGATCTACTCCTCCTTGTAGTAGAATTTATGCCCTCACCGAGCCTGAGAACCTTCACCTTCGACAATACCTGGATCAATACCTGGCAAATGGGTTTATTCGTCCTTCCAAGTCCCCTGCTTCTTCAGCTTTGTTCTTCGTTCCAAAAAAGGAAGGAGACCTTAGAACTTGTATAGATTATCGCTCCCTGAACCAGATCACCGTTAAGAATAGATATCCGTTACCTTTGATCCCTGAACTCCTGGACCAAGTCAGAAAAGCATGCATATATACAAAGCTGGATCTTAGAGGAGCTTACCACTTGGTACGAGTAAAAGAGGGCGATGAATGGAAGACAGCCTTCCGCACCAAGTATGGGCTATTTGAATATCAGGTCATGCCCTTCGGACTTTGTAATGCCCCGGCCGCCTTTCAATATTTTATGAACGATGTCCTCAGAGAGCTCATAGATGTGTGTGTTGTTGTTTACATTGACGACATCCTCGTTTATTCTTCATCGGAATCTGAACATCGGAAACATGTGAAAATGGTCCTCGAAAGATTGCGTCAACACAAACTTTTCGCTAAGTTGCAAAAATGTGTTTTCAACGTGACTGAAGTTGAATTCTTGGGATTCATATTATCACTTGGCGGAGTGCGTATGGATTCAAAGAAGGTCGATGCAGTTCTCAAATGGCCATCACCATCCTCCGTAAAAGGTGTGCAAAGCATGTTAGGCTTCGCTAACTTTTACCGCAGGTTTATCCCCGAATTCTCTCGAATAGTCCAGCCCATCACTGCCTTGTTAAAGAAAAACAAATGTTTTGAATGGTCTACCGAGGCGGAACAAGCTTTCCAGGATTTGAAGACTAAATTTATCTCTGCACCAATCTTAAAACACCCTCGCCCCGAACTCCCCTACATCGTGGAAACTGATGCTTCAAGCCTTGCCATGGGGGCAGTTCTATCACAAAAGGACCCGGTAACCAATCAGTTGCATCCCGTGGCATTTTGGTCCCGCAAATTCTCGCCTCCTGAAATCAATTACACGATTACTGACAAGGAACTTCTGGCTATCAAGTCTGCCTTTAAGGCTTGGCGGCATTATCTGCTGGGGGCCCGACACACCGTTACTGTGATTACGGATCACCGAAACCTGCAATATTTGAAAACCGCAAAAGCCCACTCCTCTAGACAACTCCGTTGGGCATTATTCTTTGCCGAGTTTGACTTCATAATTACCTATCGACCTGGTACAAAAAACGGTAAAGCTGATGCCCTTTCTCTGATGGGAGTGGAAGAACACTTGATCAACCCTAAACCTGTACCAATCATTCCCGAACAAAGAATTCTGGGTGTAATCGCCACAGAATCCATAGAGGAAGTTAAGGATAAAGCCAGGCAACTTGTAACTCCAGCAGACATACAGAATTGGCATCTGCAGGGAAAGGACTTTGCAGTAAAGGACAACTTATTGTATTTCCAAGAACGATTATACCTACCCAGCACAGATTTACAGAAAAAAGTAATCTCTTGTTATCACGATTCTTTAATGGAAAGACATCCCGGTATGGCCAAGACCTCAGAAAAGATCAAGCGCTACTTCTGGTGGCCGTCTTGGAAAAAAGATATCAGAGACTTTATAATGTCCTGTGGAGTATGCGCCCAAAACAAGAGTCAAAAGGAAAGACCAGCAGACCTCTTACGCCCTATTGACATCCCATCTCGCCCTTGGCATACGCTTTCTATGGACTTCATCACCGATCTACCTCCATGCTCCGGATACAATACGATTCTAGTAATCGTGGACTTATTCTCCAAGATGGCGCATTTCATTACGCTCAAAGGCTTGCCAACAGCAGCAACTCTGGCCCGAGAATTTCTCGAAAACATCGTCCGACTGCACGGTTTTCCTTCGGTTCTAATTTCGGATCGAGGTAGTCAATTTATTTCTCATTTTTGGCGAAGTTGCTGTCGGTCGGCTCAAATTGATGTGAGACTATCGACCAGTCACCACCCTCAGACCGACGGACAAACCGAGAGGACCAATCAAACTCTGGAACAGTATTTACGCTGCATGCTGCAACAAACTGAAAAAACTTGGAAGGACATCCTTTGGATAGCCGAATATGCCTACAATAACTCTGTCCATTCGGGAACTGGGAAAACCCCGTTTTTTCTTTTGTACGGCAGTCACCCTCGAACCTCGGAGTTGGATCCCCTCCAAGATCTTGAAACACCAGCAGTAGACTACCTGCATTCTACAATCACCCAAGCCTTTAAGGAAGCTGTTTCTCACCTTCAAAGGGCTAAAGAACAATACAAGAAAGGAGCAGATCAACATCGGAAGGAAGCCCCTCAATATCAAGTAGGGGATCAAGTCTGGTTATCCACCAAATATCTACCTCTAAAAGGGCCACGCACATTCAACCCAAGATACCTTGGTCCCTATTCCATCACTACCATAGTAAACCCAGTAGCGGTCAAGTTGGACTTGCCCCCGCACATGAAGATACATCCGGTCTTCCACGTCTCTCTATTAAAACCCTTGCAACCTCAAACCCGACTAACCAAATCTCCAAAACCTATCCTAGTTGATGGAGAACTCGAGTTTGAAGTCAAAGGCATTCTGGACTCCAAGATCTCAAATCTAAACTATTCTACCTAATTGACTGGAAAGGCTACGGCCCCCAAGAGAGATCCTGGGAACCTGCTGAATATGTCCACGCTCCTCGCCTAATCAAAAGATTTCACTGAACATTTCCTGACAAGCCAAAACCCCCGGAGAAGCCCGGTTTGGGAGGGGCCTTGAGGGGGGGTACTGTCATGATCTCTGCTTCCAAAAGGTCAGGGTTTTCCCAACTCCCTTGGAAGCAGATCCATAACCCAGGTTCCGAGTGCCAACCAGTCCCAATTGGGACCTTTTGGACCCAGTCCTGGCGCCAGTGGCACCAGGCTCATAAATATGCCCAGTCCCAGCGCCGGAAGCGCCGGTCTATTAATGCTTGGGTGGACTTACCTGCAGCAGACCATGCTGCTTACTTGCCTGCCAGTTGAGTCTCTGATCCTCTTCTGTTTGGAACTACTTTTCCTGTTGGGTGGGGCAGGAGCCACTCCCTAGATTCAGAACACTGGAACTCTTCTGGAAAGCAGGAACTCTTTTCTTACCTAGGCGTGGCTGTGGAAGGAGACACCTAAGCACCACAGGAGGCTATTTAAACCACACCCGATGGATGAATCTTGCTTTGCGTTATTCTGCATCCTCAGCAGCAGAACGCTCATCGTGTCTTCTGCATCTGATTCTGGGCCTAAGGAAAAAGGCTTACCATTCTGAATCCAGTCTTCAGCAACACCTATAAAGACAAGAAAGAACAGGTTAGCATTACGGTCTTCAGTGACAGCTCTTCACTTGCCTGGTCCATCGGCTGTCACCAACGCCTCGCGCTGCATTCCGGCATCTGAAAGACAAAGGCTTACCTACTCTTCGTGCGCTCCGGAGGTCTTCACACTGCATTCCGGCATCTGAAAGACAAAAGCTTACCAACTCTTCGCACGCTCCGGAGGCCTTCGGCGCTGCATCCCGCATCTGAAAGACAAAACAAGGTGCGTTTAAAGACATTGGGGAACTTTAATACTCACGTGCCATTACTCCTTTCCACATCTAACCCAGTGGGTATTCCGGCACCCTGCAGCCGCCCCGAACTTGTACCTGCAAAATAAAAAGACAGTTAGAGCGCATCGTGAAGCAGGCAACAAGCGCTTACTTACGTGCTTCCAGGCGCTTCTATTCATCACACGGGCTCCATCTTCAACTCACTTCAGCCCGTCATCCGCCATCGCCGGAACCCTGCAAAACAAGAAACATCATTACTAAAGACTTTAAAGACATTAGAATTACTCGAAACTTACCGTTCGTGCAGTAAACGACGGACAGCAGTCCTCTGAAGTCAAGAGGCCTGCTCCCCTTATCCAGTGAAGAAACTGGTTACAGCACCCTGCCTCGAGGCAGATGGAGAGCACGGCGTTCACTTACCTAAGGTGAGAGCGTTTGGGTTCCTTTGGGGTTCTACAGGAGAAGAGAAAGGGAAGAAGAGAGAGACATTCAATAACCCAGTTCATTAATCCCACATTTTCTATCTGCAGACATCTTACCCTTCGAGCCAGATATACAGTGCACAGAGGTCCAGCCCAAAGAGCCAGCCGTGTGTTACACATCACCTTTGAAGATATGGTATACGCCCAGTCAAGACCGGCGCCTCTACGGGAATCAGGTGAGCGTTACAGCTAGGCTCTAGAGGCCCGAGTCCTGACTCAACCTGGCCAATGGGTTTGCCAGATGGGGTTTTGGGCGAGGGTCGTGACAGCCGGCTATGCAGCCTGCCAGGTGTCAAAGCCTATCTCTATATAATGATTCTCTTATTACAGTTACGGGGGGCATAAGAAATGGGGGCCATGGTAGCCCTTCTTCTTCGGTTTGCTGATCGCCACCCTGGAAGTCATCAAACACATCTTCACTATCCTCCCATTCCTCTTCCCCGTGCACTGAATCATAATCAATAATATTACTGCTAAGGTGTCCCACACTCAGAGTAATCTCAGTTTTCCTTATTTGTTCACTCACTCTACCCAGCACACTCATCCATTTCCCCCCTTGCTTTGCACAGTAACTTCTGCCAGCTGTCTCACTTGGGGGTCCTCGACAGCTCTGTTGTCGATCTTGAAAATATTGTGTCCTGCTCTCCATTTATTTGGAGCTGTCCCTATTTTTTATCCCTTTCTTCTTGCTTGCCTCTTTTCTCTAGTGCTTCCTTTGCTTCTCGCACTTGGTCTTGTCTTCTAAATGCGGCTGTGCATCGTTCTCTACCTGCAACGCAAGAGAGTTTCATGTGTCCTCTTTTATCTGTTCTGTACTTTTGTCACTGTCTTTGTCGTGGGGTGGGTGTAAACTGGTATATCCCACGAATGGCTGTAATGCGAACTGTCCGGGCATGGTCAACGCTGTTAAATTATCCACATCTGTATGGGCATGAGATGTACTGAGCCAATCCCGTCTCCTTCTGTAACAATGTAACAAGGAAAACTGTGTACTTCACTTCATGCGCATGGTTACTGTGATAAACCAGTCCTCAGGGACTTGTCATCCAGGTGGCCAGGACACGACCATCGCTTTTGGTTACAGTTCCTGGGGGTTGACCAGCGTGGGAGGGTCTCCTGGGTGAGGGGTCTTCAGGGGGTGGGGGTGAGGCAGCAGATGGTGAGACGCAGTACTCCCCCTTTTTTGTTACTCTAGCCCATCCTATTTTGTAGGATTTGCCAAAGTCCTAATTCCCCCCCCCCCCTTTTTTACACAAACACTGGGCCTAGGAAGAGAGTGACAGAGTAACCAGACTAACTCTCTCACATCATACTGGGGATGTCCGTGAATCGGGTCAGGCAAAGTTAGGCACTTCACACTAAGTGCATACTCCTAATAGCAATTAGCTCTCCTCACACGAACCAAAGGCAAAACCTAAAGACACTCTCTGAGCAAGGCGGAACACGAGTATGAGCAGAACTTCCGGGATCAAGGCACACCTACTGGAGCAGAGCAACGGACCAAGGGACGAGAGCAGAGGGCCAAAAACCCTGAGGGTTCCCTACTGGAGATTGTTGCCTCCGGCAGACCCCAAATAATATGTGGAGCAGGCCAGATCCCACAAGTGATGACTGCATTGTGTTTCAAGGATGCCAGCGACCCTCCCAGGTGAATGGCAGAGTTGCGGAGGCGAGGCCAAGCCTGTGGTACTAACCTTGACTTGTGAATTGGAAAAAGCAAAACAAGAAAGAGACACACACAGCAGGTGAGCTGGCAAGCGACTTGAGAGACCGGTGTGTGTTAAAGCGAATGAAGTAGCAACATTATATCGCAAGTGAAGACTGCACGCTTGTGGATGAGATGCAAAGAAAGGCAGACCTGTGAATGAACTTTGCTGTGCTGAATGAAGAAGAAAAATGAAGCAGGGAATTGAAGGAGGCCTTGTGCCTGGTATCTATCCTGCAGAAGAGGGAAACCTGAGGGGAGAAGAGGCTCTATCCCCCTGATCCAGAAGCCCAGATGAGCTGGAAGAAATGCAACCTGTGCTAGCCTATGGAAGGGGTTAAGCAACCTAAAGTTCTCCCATGAAGAAAAGGAGTGTGGGCAGCCTGACTACTACTGGAGAGTAAGAAGTGAGAAGGGGTGAGGCCAGTATGAAGGACTCATGTAAGAGGGTTACCCCGTTGCTCCGAGTTCAAGATACCCCAAGAGACGGGGATAGAGTGAAGATACCCCAAGAAAGGGGGACAAGAGTCAGGAGACCCCAAGAGAGGTTGTGAGAGTGAAAATACCCCAAAAGAGGGGGACGAGAGTCAAGAGAGTGAAGCATTTCCTGAGGCGGGGATAAAAGAAAAACAAGAGAGAAATACCCCAAATGGAGAGAAAGAGAGTGTGAAGCCCTAGAGTGGAAAAGAAACACCATGGAGTGGGGGTAAACAAGTGAAAACAACACCCAGAGTCAGCGATAAACAAATACTGAAATAACCAAGTAAGACTTTCCTTGGAACACTTAGCCATTATGACGGCACATGAAGAACTTTCTATCCAGGGAACCCAGAGTGGAAGAAAACCTGGATCAGAGCATTTCAACCATCTTTTTTAGTAGTTAATCCCTTTAGACATATGTGTGTTCATTGTTCTATGAAAGTATTAGGCTAGTATAGGATTTGGTTTCAGGTATGTTTTTATTAATCCTGACAGGTGGACGTTTTCTGCAAGCTTTTGGGTTTTAGATTAGGGAAAGTAGTGCTTTGAGTTAGTTTTAATTATTTGAGTTAGTTATTTTCTTTGAAGCTAGCCAGTAAGTCATACTAACTATAAGAAAAGACAATAAAGATCCGTGCACATTATGCCCCAGAGCCGAGTTCTAATTCTGGCTTGCATTTTAAGTTTAATCAAGAGTGGGCAAAATGGTGGTTGTTGATGTCTCAATGTCCATGAGCAAGTTCACATCTAAGTTCTGCTTTGCCGCTCAGAAGGACTGCCTCTTGCTGGATTTGTGTTCTTGGATTCACTTTGCTGGAAACTGCTATCAACTTTTTGCAGTGGACTATTCATGCTGACTGTGATTGACAGTCATTCTAGTCCCACCCAGGAAACTGCGAGGGTTGGCTCTCCAATTCGGCACGCACGCGCACAGCACGCGCACGAGCAAGTTCACGTCTAAGTTCCGCTTTGCCGCTTCGCCCCGACGTTGCGGCAGTGGCTCTGCTTCTTTTTGGGGTTTTCTAATACTGGTGGTGAGCGCAAAACTATCTGGGTGATGACTTTTTTTTGTTCTCTCCTTTAGTGTCAAAGGTAACGACTTGTCTCATTCCTTGGTAGTTTGGGCTGATTGATCTAAATGCCCATGGTGTTTGTCGTGTATTCGCTTAAAACTAATATGCCTGAGAATATTGCTCTACCATGTGTGCCACGTACCGTTCCGCAAATGTTTCAGTCCCAACTTCCATCTTTTACTCTTTCCCCAAGTTTTACAGGACCCCCTCATAGCAATCTGCATACCTCTGCCTTGCCTCAAAAACCATGTACTGAGCCAGGTGCCTGTACTCCACCACAAACACAGGCTGTTTCTTCCACTTCGTCTGTAGTCTTGGAACAGACGAACTCCAGCCTGTTTGTGGCCTGTTTTCATACCAAAAATACCATTTCGGACCAAACTATTTTAGCCTACCTAAAATCCTGAAATGTTAATTATCCTTCCGGCGAAGACAGCACTGGCATATCAATATATCCAAGCCAGTGTGAATCACCTATCTCCATGCGCAGTGAAGGGTGTCGAACCCCGATGGAGGAAGTGCCTCATGACTCCTTCTCATTGTAGTCGGACTCCTCCTTCACGTCCTTTGCACTTCCTACACCGAAGGCTAGGAAGCAACCTCATGTGTTCTTCCACCTACAGCTTCTAACATGACGGAACTGGCTCTTACCGCCGAATTATTTGAACTTATGCATGATAAACTGAACAAACAAGCCCTACAACTGGAGGAGGTTGTGTTGTGGACTCAAAGTCAAAATCAGTTGCCCATGGTGCTATCTCCACCACCCCCTACACAACCCTCTGTTTTGGAAGAATATGTTATTATCTATGGCAATATGTGTGACCAAGTAAATTCTAAGCATGTGTCCCCTCCACAAAATACCTACATCTCCTGCCCTGCTAATCCGGAAGTAATTGCCCATTTACCACAGTTCACCAATATCATCCACCCAATTGAGGATGAATTGGGTAATCATGGTTTGCATGTGAGCGCTCCCCAAGTAGTGAAGGCTTGCCGATCGGTGAAGTAGAATCTAAGGAAGATTGCCCACGCTAACAGCTCAGGAAGTCTTCATTCTATTGCAAGGAGGCAATCATTATGCTTTATCTTTCTTTATTTGCTGCCACACCGGCACTTTAAAACTTTAACTTTAATACTGCACATTTATGCTTTTTCAAAACCACAGTTATGGAAAAAGAAATGGGCCAGTTTAAAATGTTTAGTCCCCGACTTCCGTGTGTCCAATGCAATCACCAGGGAACTACTAGTCCCATGAGACTTAGGTCTCTGGTAGTCCAAGCCTCTATCCTCTGCACCTATCAGAGGGCAGCCCCATGTATAAGAACCCCTCTGCCCAGGTCCTTTCCTCTTTCTTTATGTCTGGCCATTTGAACTTAATTGTCTTTTGCCAACAAAGTGATCCTTTCGGAATTGAACTGGTAAGAATCCTCGGAACTGTAAACTCTTCGGTCCAACATGACCAACTTGAACTGTCATTCCTCAATTTCTGAGAACTTCTTCATCCGGCAGTTTTTTGCTCATCTCTGTAAGGAATGGAGAGTAAATTATGAGGGTGGGAATGAGGAACGGTGATACATAGTTAACCACATGACAATGCAAATTGATATCTTGCTATTCTGGGTGGGATATAATGCTCGCCTCCTTGTCTTTAATAGAATGAAGACTTCCTGAGCTGTTAGCGTGGGCAATCTTTATTCTATGACAAGACAGGAGGCTCGCATTATGCTTGTTTAACGTTGTCCTCCACCCTACTTGGTATCTCGGATATAGGCTTAAAATAGAATGTCTTAAAGGTTGACTCAGAGGACCAATCTGCTGACTTCATAGTGTCTTGTAGAGACACCCCTGTAGTAAAAGCCTTTGAAGCCATCGCCCCCCTGGCTGAATGCGTGCCAAAAAGAGACAAGTCAATACCTCCCCAATGCGTTATTTCTCTCACCCATCTAGTAATGGTCGCCAACGCTACTGCATGATAGGGCTTCCTGCGCGCTATGAGTAGCTGGGACACTCCCTGCGGTCTAAGGTGCGCTGTTGCTTTCTCATAATCCTTGATACACTGCGCTAGGTAAAGCTTTTTATTACTTGAGAAGTATGGGTAATCAATTACTCTCGAATATGTGTTTGTCCTTTTAGTAATGGTGAATGATATGCCGTCTGGATAGAATATTTTCCTATCAATCTCAAGAGCTTTGACATCAGACACTCTCCTACAGGCTGTAAGGCAAAGTAGCATGGCTAGTTTTCCTGATAACTGTGATCGGGATAAATCCTCATTATCGGGCCATCTGAGAAAGATGCGAAAAACGTTTCTGACATCCCACAACACTTTGTACTTGGGCATAGGTGGTCTTTTGAGCTTCATCCCCTTGAGCAATCTCAAGACTCCTGGGTGCTCGCCCACGGCGCTACCTTCTATTTCCTCATGACCCGCTGAAATGGCTGACCTATAAACTCCCACCGTTCTGAAGGGGCCGCCTTCTTGAAATTTGAAAGCTAAGAAGTTGAGGACTTCTACTAAAGGGGCTGAAACGGGATCCAACTTGTGCTCCGAACACTATCTGGACCACCCGTTCCATGCCGCACTATAGCTCCGAAGGGTGGAAGGCGCCCAGGAGTCTCTGATGCAATCTGCAGCGAGTTCTGAAATTCCTGGCAAGTCCCATCTTTTCCTGAACCCTGCATGCTATGAAGTGTAACGTGCCCGCTGATACCAGCGGGTGAGCTTGCCCGGACGGGTCGAGAAGAAGGTCCGGCAGATGAGGCACTATCCTCGGAAAATCCGTAGAAAGTTCCATCACTACTGGAAACCAAGGCTGTGCCTTCCATAGGGGTAGCACAATCATGATCTCAGCTTGATCTCTGTGAATTTTCGCTTGTGCCCTTGTGATCATAATGAATGGCAGGAAGGCATAATGTACTGCTCCTGTCCATGGTTGCAGGAAGGCATCTGTGCCCGCTGCATCCGGGTCTATCCTCCAGCTGAAGTACTCTCGAGTCTGAGCATTCAGTCTGGACGCAAACAGATCTATGTGCAGGGGCCCCCAGAGATCCTGTAATCGCTGGAAGACCTGAGGATGTAGCTTCCAATCACTGGAGTCCACAAGATAACGTGAATTCCAGTCTGCTACCTCGTTCTGCTTCCCTGGTAAATATTCTGCAGATACGGATATCCTGTTCTGGAGACAATAATGCCAGAAATTCTTCGCTAATTTGGCTAGCATTTTGGATTTCGTTCCTCCTAATTTGTTTATATATCGTACTGCGGAGATGTTGTCCATCTTGAGCAGTACGCAACATTTTACCCTGTCTTTTGTAAAAGCGTGCACTGCGAAAGAGCACGCTAACAACTCGACACAGTTTATATGGAGATTGTAAATGACTCCGATCAAGCAATCCCACTAAGTCAGTGCCTTGTCTGGGATGCCCAAGGGAAGCCCTTATTTATGTATTTTTATGGCAAGTTATAATCTGGATGATGAACCCTTGTATAACACCCCTCTCTTAGAATCCCCTTCGACCCTACTGAGCCAAGAAGTAGGCTTGTTATATATATATATATATATATATATATATATATATATATATATATATATATATATATATCACACTTCTATACATAAATTGATAATGGATAGTACACTTGTGAATATGAGCAGTAATCAGCAAGAGGTAATCCTACAATAGCACCGTTCTTGGTTACTTATGAATAGGAACAGAAGAATAAGGTGGGAAAGAATGCTTTATATGGTTCAAGGAAACGCAAAGATGAATGAAATGCAGTACAGAAAATAACTTGATATGGCTTCAACAAAAGACAATGTAATCACTTTTCCTTGACAATTCACTCCCCCCCTTTATGCAATATAAGGAGATGGAAAGCAGAGCACACAGTTCTCAGGAATGCAATCAAATACATTACGAAATTCAGTTCCCCCCAGCAAGTTTAGTGGGAAACAGGTAGAAGTTTGAAACACAGGCCCAAAATGCTTTGAATGTGATGACAATGAAGTGAGAAATGTGCTAAAAATGCTTTTAATTCCCTCTAGAAGTTCAGGGTGGGTGATATCCAGTTTATGTTAGATCAGGCTCACTTTAGCAATGCTCTATGAGTAACTAGCAGGTTAAAACGAATTTTAGCAAAGGAAAGCAAGGAGCTCCTGATTTTTACATGTGGCTGAAATTGTGCAAAATGTCAAATCACGGCAAATTGAATTGCGTGCGTCGAGCATTTCGGTCCTAGCACAAACGGCGCCAGAGATACGGCCGATTTAGTAAAGGTAGTTTTTTGGATTTTAAATTTTAAAGCTCAGAATGACAGATGACAGTTTTCAGGTTTAAGGATGACAGAATGACACGATTCTAGGAGGCAGTTCTAATAGGCTAAAATAGTTTGGATTAGATTATTTTCAACTAAGAGATTGGTTTTGGCACAGTGCTAGCTGGGTACTCACACTAGATTTTGGACAGGAATGGGCCTCGTCCCGGATCTGGTCAACAGGTTGAACGGGACTTCTGGCGGTTCTGCTCACAGCGTCTGGTCTCTGGTTCTCTCTGGTTCCGGATACAGCCCTGCTTTCTGGATACTGCTACAGGTTCTTGCAAAAGTTCTTGGCAAAGAATTCAACAGCTCGCCCGGCTGTTGAATAGTTTGGTTGGTTTTGAGGCCTGCTGAAGAGGATTCAGCTTGTGGATTCAGGCCTCTCTGCTACAAATTCTGGAGTTAATTTCTGGTCTCTGGAGATTGATGGATTTGAAGCCTGGATCTCTGGATGTGAAGTCTGAAGCCTCCCGCAAAGCGTTCCGCAAGAAAGTGGAAAGTGAATGTCTCTACCTGGGTTTCAATGTTCCTTTTTATGTGTTTTGAAAATGGGTGTGTGCCTGGGCCTAGCTAAGCCTGCCCCTCTCACTTATCATTGGCCAAGCTTTCCTCTCTCCCTTGATTGGGGGGAAAGAAATGGAGTGTCAGAGTGATGCTGTAGGTTTTATGGTCAGAGGAACCTCCCCTTGTCAAATTGCACACAAATCTATTTCTGACCCAAACACATATTTATCTATGTACCATTTTTCTAATATTATAGGTCCAGTTAACATATTTTCTGTAGCACCAAACCATCCGATCCCTGTCTTTGTACGATGTTGTGTCCACTTATGACAGAATTCTCCCCTTTTCATCCAGATAACGACCTCTAAACCTTTCCAGATTTTACACAAATGTGCACCAGGGATATGGGTTTCAGATGATAAAGTGTCAGATTTTTAACATGCATACATTTGGAGTAACAACCTTTTTTTCCGCTACTATCCCCAAGAACATACCACAGGGTCCTAACACCTCTTAAAATGTGCACAGAAAAATCACAAGAATGATTATGTTATTTATATAATTTTGACAAGTCCGCACTGTGAATTATCCATCTTTTTAAAATCATGCTCTGGCCCCAAAGGGGTGTGGTTTCCCACATCACATGGTGGAATAACTAGTTTATCCACTTCCCCTAAGCTCAGCTTGCTAGCAGAGGCACTGCCCCTCCCAGTTTCTCCCAAGAGGAAGCCATTTACGACCCCCCCAATATAACATTTGCCTGAGTCCAGGACAGGGCTTTGTTCAATTTCCTGCAGTCTGCAGCTACCCCTCCCTTAATTCAATCAGAAAGGTGTGATCTCCTTTTGGTGGGGGCAGCAGGATGCAGCCATGCCTGGGAAGAGTTGTTGAGCCAGTTCAACTCCTGTCGGGGGTAGTTGTCAGGCAGAATTCAATTTCTTTAAGCCAAGCTTCAGCTAAGTGTCCTGTTTGTTCCCAGTTTAAATCAAACTTACAATTTTTACACATGCAGCTAGAATGCTGATTCTAAGTCCAAAACCATGACATTTAACAGTTGCAAACTATGTGACACTCAAAAGTAGGTCACTCATTTAATTTAAACATTTCGATTTTAGTGGTTTTAAACCCAAATTCACTTAAGCTGCTGACATCCCCAGCTATTTTTTATATATACATTAAATAATTACTTCCTTCAAGTCATTTCAGAATATAGTTTTACATTGTATCCACCTCTTAACAAGTCTTTCCTTGGCCTAATTTGGGTTCATTTGTTCAGTTTTACACAAAAGTCTGGTGGTTTTAAAACGCCGGCTTTCTGATAGTGGTGAGCACCAGTATTGCATCCATTTTGACATTACGAAAATGAATTCCCAACAGTTCTGGGTTGCTTTTGGCAATCAGCATTGCCATTCCCAATGGTTTCAGGCTACTGTGTGTGTAGCCCAATGGTGGTTTTAGGCAGTGCCCTCCTGTGCTCACAACATAGGCAAAAATGGGTGGCAGCCTATTCTTCATGTTTTCCCTGTGCACTCTCTGGGGAGTTCTGGCCATCATGATGTTTTCAATGACAGTAATGCACAGTTTTTATGGTAGGGCTTGGATGCATAGGTAAAAACATCCCACAAGATGTAACTCTTATTCTGACCATTTCCCTCCTGTCTGAACATGCTCACATCTGGCTCCCCAGCCTGACCTGCTTGCATCTGATTCTATTACCAGATCTGGGGCATCGCCAAAAATGGCGCGACCGTTCCAGGCTTCAATATTTTTCAGCCACCAGTTGAGCTCTGTGAGGGCTTTGTGATCTAGAGTCACTAACTGATGGTAATGAAGGCCTCCTTGTAGATGTTTTATTTTGAGCCGCTGAAGTGCTTGATAATGAAGAGGTCCCGGAAATATCGCCTGAATGGAGGTTGCCAGAAGACCTACTATTCTGGCCAGATTGCGAAGGGAGATGTCCTCTTAGCTAGAACCGCTCTGAGCTCTTTCTTGATCGCTCTCACTTTGTGTCCCGGGAGTTCGAGAGACGCTTTTACTGAATCTATTGTAAATCCCAGGAATTTTTGTAACGCTCACCTGACTCCCACGGAGGCGCTGGCCTGGTTCGCGCTGCTGTGACCTCTTCTAAGGTGATGCGCAGGGTTCGGAAGACGGACTGGACCGGGCCCCCAAATCTGGCTTGTCTGGCTCGCAGAAGTATTCTTCTGTAGGCGAAAATAGGGGATTAACTGTCTGCGGGGTAATGCAATCAGCCTCCCACTTTCCCCTCTCACCCTCCTCGAAACCCTTCTGTGATTCCTCGTAGCGTCTCACCTTAGGGTCTGGAAGGACGAGCTCTCCATCCTGCTTCTGATGCAGGGGCGCGTTGGTATTCAGTTACTTCACTGGATTTTCGGATTGGTGAGAACCAAACTTGCTTGGCTTCCGGGTAAGTTTTTTGATAAGAGGTTCCCCTTGTGTCCATGCATTAATGTACTAATGCTATTGTCTTTTTCCCCATAGGGGCCGGGGTACGGAATGCCAGGGAACAGGCACCGACCCGAGATGAGAGGTGAAATCCTTGTAGAAATCAGGTAAGTCTTTAATGAGCGTTTTTTTGGTAATGTTTTTTCATTCGCTCATTAACGCTGATGTCTCTTTTCCCCTTAGGGGCCGGGGTCCGGAAATGCCAGGATGCGGCGTGGACCCGAAATGAAGAGGGAATGAATCAACAGGTAAGTCTTAACATGGAGATTTAGCTTTCCTTATTCCCTTCTCTCTCTCACCTTTTGTTCTGGTCTTTTTCTCCCTAGGCGCTGGGGCGTGACTGCGAATCCGGATGATCGCTGCTGAACATGGAGGCGCCCTGTAAAGGTGAGTGGAATGCGGCGCTGCAGCGATTGATGCGATGAGCTTTTAAATAAAAGTCTTCCTTTTCAGGATTGTCGGCGAGATGTCTCCGGGATGCGGATTTAGCAGGTAAGGACTTTTCCTTCTTCTGTTCTCTTCTTCTCTTCCTTTGCAGGTGATCCAGGATGCTGGCAGGCGTGGCAGAAGTCAGGATGCAGGAGCAGACACGGTGAGTGTCCAGCTGCTAGATGCAGAAGAACGCGAAGCACGTGTGGCTGTTCGGGTGGGGTTTAAATAGCCTTGGAAGAAGTTCCAGGTATGTATCCTTCCTCCAATCAGGTATGTATCCTTCCCCGGCCACGCCCGGATGGTAAATTAGTCCCACAGGTAAAGTAGTTCCTTTCAGGCCTCAAGGAGGCTGGGATCCTGCAGCATGGTCTGCATCAGGTAAGTGCACCCAAGCACTTCCATAATGAGCCTGGCGCCTATGGCGCCAGGACTGATGTCTTTTATGAGCCTGGCGCCATGGGCGCCAGGACACTGTCCAAAGGGCCCCTATATGGGGTTGCTGGGTCCTTCCTTGGGGACTTTAATGTCCGCTTTCGGGGACGCAGGGCTTGAACCGGCTCCCCGGGAGCGGGCATCATGACAATTCTATCCTCTGAACAGGACGTAGCTGAGATTTCTCTAGGTTCACTAGAAACCCTAGGGAGGTCAGGAGCGAGAAAACCCATTGGACGTTCTTTGTTAGAGTAGCCTTCTCTGGCCCAAAGACGAGAATTTTGTCTAAGTAGATGATGATAGGAATGCCTCTTTCTCTGATGGCTGCTGCTACCGGTCTCATGAGCTTGATGAAAGCCCAAGGAGCGGAGGACAGGCCGAACGGGAGAAAGTGAATCGCCATACTTCTCCCTTCCATCGGAAGCGCAGATATTTCCGATAAGGTGTCGCTATCGGAATCGTCAGGTATGCGTCCTTGAGGTCTAGGCATGCTAGCCAGTCTCCAGATCGCAGAAGCTCTCGGAGAAGATGAATCCCCTCCATTTTGAAATGGTTGTACACCACCCATTCGTTTAAGTCTTTCAGATTGATTACTGGCCTTATCTTGTCCCCTTTGTGAACTAGAAACATGTTGCTGAGGAATCTGGGACCTCCTTAGTATTTGCACTCTATAGCGTTTTTTGCTTTCTAATTTGCAGAGTTCGCTGTGCAGGAGTGCTGATTCCTCTTGCACCATATATATGGGGCGAGGTTCTGTTCTCTGCACGGGTGTTCCTAAAAACTCTATCTGTAGACCTGCTACTGCTTGCAGCACCCATGCATCGCTTGATAAAGCTTGCCATTCACTCAGGTAGTGGAGGGTTCTTCCTCCCACATGCCAACTTGCAGTACTCACCGGCTGCTGCCCCTGGTTGCCTGTAAGATACTCTTCCTCTGCGACCTCTAAGGAACCTCGATCTAGCTGGGAAGAAGGAGTCTTGCTGTCAAGATCCCAGTACTGGGCGCGTTGAATCTGGAGCCTTCCATGAAAGGTATAGCGACCGGACGAGCGACCCGTATGTTGTCCAGTCCCAGCAAAAACTCACCCCGGAAAGATCTTCCTGATGGAACTCTGGGCCTTCTCTAGTGCGGAGTAAGTTCCGACAAATTGTGACATTTCTTTTGCAAACGCCTCTCCGAACAACAGATTTTGGCGCCTTCACCTGCTTCGTAGGTGGCTAGATCGCTCAACTTGTTGTCTATTTTCAATAATATTCCTCTTCTCCTTTCTGAAGATAGGGCACAATTGGCGTTGCCCAAGAGGCATACTGCTCGTTGCACCCAGTTGCCTAGGACTGTCGCGTCTACTGGAGTACCTGTATCTTTCGATTTCTCAGCGAGGTCCATAATTTTGGCTAATGGACCTGAAATGTCTAGATGCTTGTCCTGACATCCCTTCCAGGTGCGGTACTCTGCTTTGGTTACAAAAGTGACCATTTTGGGGTCTAAGTCTGGCGTCTCTGCCAGTTTATTCAGCAGCTCTGGTCTCGGGCACTCAGATCTCATTTTTGATCTCACCTCCCTTTCCAGGGGCTTTCTAATATGCTGGGCCATGTATAGTGCCACTCTGGGGGATGGTACCCATTCTGATGACTTAGGGTGCTGGATGGCCTCAGCGTCGAACATGTCTGCTATGTAGTTAATGTTCTGGGGGTCTTCTACATCTTTACTGATGTCCTCCTCTTCCTCACCCCCTTCATCATCAGGTGAATAGCCCTGGTCATCTTCCCCTAAATTGTACACCCCTGGGGAAGGGGGTCTATCCTGGTCATCTTTCTTCTTTGCCAGAATGGCTTCTTTAAGCCTGGCGACAGGGTCGCCTACCAATTGGGGAACAGTGTTAACCCTTTCAGTATTGCCCAGGGGGTCCAAAGAGTGCTTGCTCTTCCGGGCTACTTTACACCCCTTTTTCTCAACCCCTTTTTGGGGGTGTCCTGCTGACATTCCTTCCTCAGGGCTACTAGCCCGTCTTTTCTTGGCTGTAAGCTGTGCCTCCAGCCTTTTTGTAATAGGCTGCACCCCTTGTGAGACAGCCTGCTTCAAGGAGTCTCCCAGCACCTTTTTAAAACTTTGCAACAAGTCTGATTCTTGTTGAGAAGGATCCTCTTCCCACTCTTCTTGACTCCACTCTGGGGAAGTGGATGGAGTGTTGGTGGGGGTGCCAAGTCGAGCCATATTCTTGATGTTGGCAGGGCCAACTGTGAGGAAGACAGCAGTTGAAGGCTCTTATGTTTTTTTCACATGTGCTGTAGATCGTTGCAGCGTGTGTATGTAAACCACGTATTGCGATTTATAATGTCTTTTTTTTTTCAAATCGACTCTGGAGCTCTGACTAATCCACTTCACTCGTTCGCGGCTGTAAGCACAATACGAACAGAGCTGGATTCCCAGGGGAAGCTGGGAAACCTGGGTGGTTCCTGCTCTCCTGGGTCCTAACAGCTGCCGTGTTCGCTGGCGCCATAATGATTCTAGAGAGAGCGGGTCTCGGCAGCCAGAAGCGGGCGGAATTGCTTGCGGCTCCGGCCCCCGCCAGCTCTCCATACCACTATCTACGTTTCTCACGCGCTGAATGAAAATAACTTGCTGCGCAACACTCACGCTTCGCTGCTACGCCAAGTTAAACTTCTGAGGAGAAATGAATATGTGATATAATGCGCGCGAAACTGCTAATACTGAGTACTATAATGACTCCCTCTCATGTAATCTTAACTATCATCAAAACTCTATAATGTGCCTAAATTTCATGCTATAATCAACGGTAGAAAAATGATGTCACTTATCTCAGGCAGCAAAAAGAAAGAGCAAAGGACCTGGGCAGAGGGGTTCTTATACATGGTGCTGCCCTCTGATAGGTACAGAGGATAGAGGCTTGGACTACCAGAGAGCTAAGTCTCATGGGACTAGTAGATCCCTGGTGATAGCATTGGACACACGGAAGTCTGGGACTAAACATTTTAAACTGGCCCATTTCATTTTCCAGAACTGTGGTTTTCAAAAAGCATAAATGTGCAGTATTAAAGTTAAAGTTTTAAAGTGCTGGTGTGGCAGCAAATAAAGAAAGATAAAGCATAATGCAAGCCTCCTGTCTTGTCACAGAATGACCTCGCTCCACCGGCACAGCACGTTCTGGGAGCTAGGGGCAAAAGACCGCTTCGACAACAGGTTCAAAGACACTTGACAACCATGAAAAAATCCAAGAACATGCCTGCCCAAAGAGGGCTCAAAAGCACTCTTAATGCCTTCTTCAAAGCGATAGGAGCTATGGCTCAATCAGAACATAGTCAGCTGCCAGCCCGCATATCCGTGACAGATGTTGTGGAACCACCTCTAAGGGAAACTTTGGCCATTATTGACCTTGCAAATGAGTCCAATTCAGTACAGGGCGTATCCAAACAAAAAGAAATACTTGAATATCTGCCCCTGGACACTCTTGTAGAGACTATTACACAAACAGAGTCTGGCCATCATGTGTTTGCAAATGCTATCCCTCACGAGAAAAGCGTTTCCTTTAAGCCTATTCAACCTCCTGCTTCTCTTCCACCAAAAGATCAGAGCCAAGTGGCTATAGCCCAATTAAAACTGGCGGTAGATGCATATGTGTTGGAACGGCTTTCGCGCCTAAATGATCAAAAAACAATTCTGACGCATTAAGTTCAGTCATCAGATGCCATTAATACCCACTTTGAGTGCAATTCCAACACACTTCAACATAAAATGCAAGAGACACACATGAATGAAGGGATGATGCAAAATACTCAGCCTATAATGTTAGGCGAGACACAAATGAATAGAATGAGTAGCGATCGACCTTCCAGTAATTCAAAAATACATCCACAGTTGCCGAAGTCTTCGTTCTTTTCCTTCATTTTTAAATGCAGAGAAGGGCAGTTTCCGGCATATGATCTTAATAGAAGCAGTGTTCTAAACATCTTTAGAGATGTTGTTGAGTTACAAGATGTCACGTCATGAGATAGAGATCAGATTGAGTTTATATCTGATGTGTCACGCTCCATTGTCAGACTATGGATATCGTAAGGGGTGGTGGCGAATACCATTTGGCAGGCAAAAATGTCTGTTTGAGATGGGTTTTTGTTGGCACAGGATCCAAAATACCCACCAAATCAGATCAAGGGTCAAATTCCTAAACCCAACGTATATCAGAGCATTCAGGTAACCAACACAGGTAATATAGGTATGCAATTTGCCTCAAGAAATTAACCATTAACAACAATCAACAGGTTTTAAAAATTGCCAGTTGGAATACGAGAGGGCATACGCATCTCCAAATTTCTATTAAGAATTTGCCCTTCCACTTCCACATATTAGCCTTACAAGAAACACAGTTAATTAGTTCACCAATATGGGATGGTTATGATGTTGTTCTATTACCAGCTTTGATAACCAGAGGTAGACCCTCTTCGGGCCTTCTTGCGGCTGTCAACCGCAAAATGGGGCTGTCCGTCATACCCTAGGCATCTGAAAATATTCACCTCCAACTGGTCAAAGTCACAATTGCAGAGCAGTCAATGGCCATGTTAAACGTATACAGAAACTCAACTGCTTGGGTAGACGAAGCATTCTATAGTGGTTTGAACAGACTACTATAGTTGATTAACACATCTGCCATTACTTCTCACACCATCATTATGGGAGACTTGAATTTGGACTGTTGCAATCCAAAGCGTCAAACCCAAGAAGTTGTCACTTGGCAGAATTTTATGGCAGAAAGGAACATCCAAATGATTAATGGGACAGTTGTGGGCGATATACCAGCCCAAACTATGTGGTTTCGCAACAATAGTGCTAGCACTATTGACTACATCTATGTTGACCAGAGTCTGTTTAGGCAGGTACAAAAGCTAGACATTAGTGCCCAACCACGTAGTGATCACAAGCTGCTTGCCCTGTGTATTGCATGGAACGTTTTAAAAGCCCAGAGAACTAACGGCGAACAGTGGTTTTGGGGTTAATAGTGCAAGGACAAGACTAAAATGGTCCAATACCAAAGTTCTTGAGTTTGAGTTTCTAGTACAGCGAGACATGGCTAATGTTGGGGTCCAATGTACAGACATCCTAGCGCCCTTTGCTTACACAATCACTATACCAAGTAAACCACATTTAAAACACAGACATGCCTTTGATCAGGTAATCCTAGATAAACTGAAAGAATTCAGGCAGATAAAACGAATGATTCTCGCATCACAGAGTAGTAGTTGTTGGCAAGAACTAAAATCTGCCAAAACCCGGTATAAAAACTGGGTACAAAGTAACAAATCAATTATGTTTCAATGAGACAGTGAACAAATAGCAAACACAATGGGCCTCATTCTGAGTCCGGCGCTAACCAATGGCGGTAGTAGCGCCTTGGTCGGCACCGGACCCGTACCGGCACCGCCCTGGTGGAATGGGAAATTACCACCCTATTCCGAGTTGACCAGGGCGGTAATTTCCCATTCCCCAGGGCTCTTCCCCATTCCCAAATGAGCCCCCATAGGACTCAATGGGAATGGGGAAATTGCAAATAACGGTGACCGTACTTTACGGTCACCGTTATTGGCTAAAAAGCCCCTTTGCGCCCTCGTCCCTAACGCCTGCTAAAAGCAGGCGTTAGGGACGAGGGCGCAAAGAGAACTCGGAATGTGGCGGTAAGGGATTACCGGCACCGGTCTCGTTAACGGTGACCGGTATCCCTTACTGCCATACTCGGAATGAGGCCCAATGATTGACAAGAATTCTGCTGAGATGTGGCGCCTCCTTGGTAATCAGCTGAGTAACACACAAACGGACGCACAGCTAAATGCGGTAAACCAATATCAATGGGTTGCACACTATTCTGTTCTTTATGCTGATACCAAATTTGATAAATTGAAATATTTGCAAGCGCCTGCGGGTAGGTGGCATCTTGAAATTACGATAGCTGGCATTGAAGAAATCATCAAAAAGGCCAGCTCATCTAGGGCGGCCGGTCCGGATGGCATCTCAAATGCTATACTTAAAACCAATTCAGTTGAGTGGGCTTGTATTCTACACCACATTTTCCAGACAGTGGTGACTTTACAATCTATTCCTTCATCATGGCAATCCTCAGTCATCATCCCAATTTTCAAAAAGGGGGACAGAAATCTGGCGCAGAACTACCGACCAATTACGCTTTTAGATTCCCCAGGGAAGATTCTTTCTAAAATTGTACTGCACGACTTTAATAAATTGACTGACCAATAATCTGCGAGATCCACAGCAGACAGGGTTCATCGCAGGGATGGGCACTCAGATTAACTTAATAGCCTTAAATGCTATTAAAGCTCATTTTCAAGACACTAAGCAAGTGTTTTACCTTTCTTTTGTTGACTTGCATTCTGCATTCGACTGTCTCACGGGTGCTCATTTTTGATAAATTGAGGCACAATCATTGCCCACCAACTTCGTTTGAGGTTATTCTTGCTTTGCACTCAGATACCTTGATTCATGTTCGTCTGTTCCTGGATGGGGTTTTATCATCTCCCATACCGAAAGCCCGTGGGCTGAAACAAGGTTGCTTATTAGCATCTTCTATTTTCAAGTATTTCATCCATGATACGAGACACATTAGTACTCATTTCAAAAACTCAGCATGGCCTCCAGAACATTCTATTGGCACTTAATTCTTATATAGTGTCTAACGAATTAAAGCTTAATACAAATAAAACTCAAATAATTCTGTACTCGCCCAAAAGAAATGGACACAACAAATTTTTATGGTTCGTAAGTCAGACGAAGATAAATATAGTCTCTCAATACACCTACTTGGGCATGATATTTGAAGGCACAAGTCAACCAAAAGCACATCTGGAGCAAGTGAAGAAGAAATTAGACAAAGCAATATCGCAAACCAGGATAATCATGCATAGGTATGGGAAATGTTCGATTAGACCTGCCTGGTCTATTGGAACCAGAAAGCAGTATCAAGCCTCTTGTATGGTTTGGAAACCTTACGAGTAAATTCAAAACTTACATTTCATAAATGGGAGGCAACATTTTGGAAAAAGGTTTTAGCCCTACCGCTATCCCTTCCATGTTCCTGGCTCCGCTATGAGTTGGGTCTGATCTCACTTCAAGCTCTATATAATTGGCGATTGTGTTCATTATTTAGGAAATGTTTAATATCTACAGGAAATAATGTGATTCTAAAAGAACTAGCTGTGTACATGTTTACAACTAGACATAAGTTTATCTTGCTTTGGACTAATGTTGTATATACTATCTTGACCAATGCAGATGTGATGGTTGACATATTGATCAATAACCCAGATAAGGCGAAAGCCCACATTTACAACATGGATTGGATTAAGACGTGTGACTTGTGCTTGATTTATGTAGATGGGGATCTACAGCGTTTCCCTCCAAAAAAACGAGGTGTCTCCCAGTATATCTTAATAGAGCACCTTCAGTAAAATATTTTTCCGCAATCCTACGATTGGGTTTTAATATCTGGCCCACCAGAGCCCTTCTAATGAAACACAAATGAATATCAGTGCAAGAAAACTACTGTCGCTTTTGTGGAAATGTAAAAATGCCAGAAACATTGAAATACTTAATAATACAATGTCCAGCCTTGGTGGCTGCTAGAAGAATTCACTTTACAAGACACTGCCAATACTTAGGCAGCGTGGAATTGGAACAATGCTGGTTAGTGATAATGAACAGTTCTTATCCTCCGATCCAAATAGCAGCAGTACATTTTCTGGAAAGCCTGAATTTAGAAAGTGGAAATGATATCTCTGTACTTGCCAAACAATGTTGATCTCCTTTACTATTGGGGCCATCGTCCTTAAAAAGAAAAAAAAAAGCATATTAAGTGTGGCAAACTTCCTTTTTGTTTTCTTTTTTGTTCTGTTGCCTTTTCAAATGTTTTTATGAACTGTACTTTGTATAGAGTTTTTTTCATATTTTTGGACATTGTGTGAAGTTTTATTTTTCTGATTATTGTAATTTTACTCTGTTTTTTGTATTTACGTATTGATTTTTTAATGATGTGAAAAATATTTGAAAAGTTGATTTAATTCAACCAAATCAATAAAACATTTTTTTTTTAAAAAGTCCACAAATCCTATTCCTGTATCGTAGGTTATTTGGGTATCATCAGCATCTTGCACAGCACATGTTCAAATACCCATGTGGGGTCTTAAAAAACAAGGTGACCTCTCCTTACCATCCAGGAGCGGTGCTCTGGTCTGTAGCAATGTGAGAAAGCTAAGGGTTTTCTCTAAAACTAAGTAATGCCATAATCCCTCACCATCAGGGGGTTATGGCTTTGGCTGCTCAATCCTAGAGGTCGGTGCCCTTGGCTCCCAGGATCCTTCACTGGCCATCAGTGGATGATTCCACGCGAGTGGATGCATCATTGTCTTTTGCTTCTTCCTACTTTGAACACATTTTGGGCTGGCCAGGCCTTGGGACACTTCCCCACATAGGTTTCCCCTGCTCATCCCATAACATAAACAGCTTAAACTGGCCTGCTTCACATAGGTCAGGGTGACCAAGAATGCCTGTCTTTATTTATGTCTGCGACGTTTCACAGGAAACGACTGCCGCTTAGGCCAAGTTCTGGAAACACAGTTGCCTGACTCTGTCTCCATTAGGCTAGGTTCCCACTACATTTATTAATGAGGGATTGGTAGGAGACTTCGGGTAACTGGAGCTTGTGTTAACGATAGACGTTTCTGTGGTGGTTACTTCTATTTTGAAGCCGAGTCTTGGCATGTGTGGTCACAAAGCTCAGCGGATTGCTGTTCTCAGCCTTTGGTCTTACAAGGATACTGCTTAGTAGGGCCTCATGAAAGTAAGGACTCTGACAAGATGGACAAGGCGTAATTCCTGATTACTTACTGGCAATCATCATCACACTGTGAGTACTAGTATTCCTCGTCACTGTCCTAAATTCCCACATCCTCACACTGTACAAAGCCAGCGTGGTATATAACAATGATGGGGAAAGCCTAGTTCCCATTAAAGAAAGGTCCCCTTTTGCCACTAGTGGTTAAGTCCTGCATAATAATGGGTTTTAGATTACTCTCACTGAGAAGGCTGGTTCCCATTAGAGAAAGGACCCTTTTTGCTCCCCTAGTGGTCAGGTCCTGCATACTAACGGGTTTTAGATTACTCTCACTTAGAAGGCTAGTTCCCATTAGAGAAAGGGCCCTTTGTGCTCTCCTGGTGGTCAGGTCCTGCATAATAATGATAATGATGTGTTATTTATATAGCGCCTTAATCCAAAGCGCTTTATAATGATGGGTTTTAGATTACTCTCACTGAGAAGGATAGTTCCCATTAGAGAAAGGGCCCCTTTTGCCCCTAGTGGTCAAGTCCTGCATAATAATGGGGTTTAGATTACTCTCACTGAGAAGGCTAGTTCCCATTAGAAAAAGGGTCATGTTTGCTCCTAGTGATCAGGTCCTGCATAATAATGGGTTTTAGAATACTCTCACTGAGAAGGCTAGTCCCCATTAGAGAAAGGGCCCTTTTTGCTCCCCTAGTGGTCAGGTCCTGCATAATAATGGATTTTAGATTACTCTCACTGAGCACGCTAGTTCCCATTAGAGAAATTGCCCTTTTTGCACCTGGTGGTCAAGTCCTGCATAATAATGGGTTTTAGATTATTTCAACTCAGAAGGCTAGCTACCATTAGACGAGAGGACCATTGGGTCTCCTTGTGTTAGGGGCCCGTTTCTCTAATGGGAAATGGATGCTTCATTGTGAATAGGCTAGCTCCCATTCGACAAGAGGACCTTTGCATCTCCTTGCGTTAGGAGTCAGTTTCTCTAATGGGAAATAGATGCTTCAGTGTGAGTTGGCTAGTTTCCATTAAACAAGAGGACCGTTCTGCCTCTCCAGGTTGGAGGGCTGTTTCTCTAACAGGAAATAGATTCTTCAGTGTGAGTAGGCTAGTTCCCATTAGATGTGAGGACCTTTCTTCCTCTCCAGGTTGGAGGGCCGTTTCTCTAATGGGAAATAGATGCTTCATTGCGAGTAGGCTGGATCCCATTAGACAAGAGGACCTTTCTGCCTCTCCAGGTTGGAGAGCCGTTTCTCTAGTGGGAAATAGATGCTTCATTGTGAGTTGGCTAGTTCCCATTAGACGAGAGGACCTTTCCGCCTCTCTGGGTTGGAGGGCTGTTTCTCTAGTGGGAAACAGATGCTTCAGTGTGAATAGGCTAGTTCCCATTAGACGAGAGGACCTTTCCGTCTCTCCAGGTTGGAGGGCCATTTCTCTATTGGGAAATAGATGCTTCAGTGTGAGTAGGCTAGTTGCTAATAGATGAGAAGACATTTCTGCTTCTCCAGGTTGGAGGGCCATGTCTGCAGTGGGAAATAGATGCTTCAGTGTGAGTAGGCTAGTTCCCATTAGACAAGAGGACCTTTCCGCTTCTCCAGGTTGAAGGGACGTTTCCCTAATGGGAAATAGATGCTTCATTGTGAGTAGGCTAGTTCCCATTAGATGAGAGGACCTTTCCGCCTCTCCAGGTTGGAGGGCCGTTTCTCTAGTGGGAAATAGATGCTTCAGTGTGAGTAAGCTAGTTCCCAATAGACGTACCTTTCTGCTTTTCCAGGTTTGATGGACATTTTTCTAATGGGAAATAGATGCTTCAGTGTGGGTAGGCAAATCCTTTTCTTTTTTAGTAGACAATGGGGCAACTGGAAAATTGCTCGTTGTCTGGAAATGCCCCGAATGCTCAAGGGTTAGCTGGAGCTACAAGTAGAGTTCCTTTTACTGAGAAATGACCAATCTCTATAGGAGAGGGTGACATGTCTGTCCCATTGCTGTATTCAAGACAGACAGTGGTTAATATTCTGGGCAGAGATTGGATGTCGAAACTAAATATGACGATTTCCTTCCTTGACTTAGGCATAGTATGTTCCACGCAGGGAATACATTATTTATATGTGGGTGAATTTATTATGACATTTACAGGACAACTAGCTCTACGAGGAATGTTGTTAGAGCCAGATGTTTTTTACTCTGGGGTATGCATTTTGTTGACATGTCTACACAGTTTAGTGGGCAAAATTATGAGAATTCATGATGGGCACAGATACCCATGGTCGAAGAGGTGGGACAGATTTCTCCCTTAGAATTGCAGGCAGCCATCGTGTGAGGGAATTGGACATGCTCGAAGGATTTGATAACGGGGGCAGGGCATGGAGAACAGTGATGGCCATTGGGGAAGGATATGGATTGACTAATGTCACTGACAAGGATATGTTTAAAGAAGAACCGTCAGACGATGAAGTGGTGTTCGAGATGAGCATTCATTACTTATTGGATGGTAATAGTGCGGCAGCGCCCTGCATTTTTTTGATGAGGACTCTTTATGGACTACGGGCCCCTATGACATAGGCCTGCTGAAAGGGGTGGGGGAGGTCAAGATAAAGTTGAAACCAGGAGAAATTTTACCTCGGGCAAGGCAGTATCCCATGTCTCGAGAAGCAGACAAAGTTATTTTTAAGACTATATCAGCCATGATGGAACAGGGTATTTTACTGACGTCAGAGTCATAATGTAATACTGCAGTGTACCTTATAAAAAAAAAAAAAAAAAGATTGCAGAAGCAAAGTTTCCTCTAGTTTCGAATCCTGCAACAATTTTATGTAGTATTCCTGCAGAAGTACGTTATTTTACTGTGATTGACCTGAAAAATGCGTTTTTCTCAATCCTGTTGCACAAAGATTCCCAAGATCTTACGTCATTTACGTTCCGTCGAACTAAGTTGAAAAGTACACGTTTGCCCCAAGGGTACTGTGAGTCTCCATCGATCTTTAATAAGGTCCTGCAGATGGAACTAAGCAGTTTCAGCACAGGCTGCAGAATTGGTGGCGCTTATTGTCGCGCTCGAGAATCACGCAGAGCAGGAAGTAACGGTGTACAGTGACTCCGCCTATGTGACGTCAACCGTGCATGCAGGGTTAGCATGTTGGAAAAGGAGGGCCTACATCCAAGTGGACGACACTCCAATGCAACACGCTGCATTATTGGATAGGCTCATTAAGCTACTACAACTCCCAGTAGCCATTGCAAAAGTTAAATGTGCATCACATACTAAGAGAACTGACTTTATTTCACGCGGAAACCAAGCCGCGAACGAAGAGGCAAAAGGGGTTGCATATTCACCTGATATTATGAGTTGCGATACTCCAGACATGAAAGAGAAAATGGTCTCTATAATGGTTGTGAATGAAGGGTTTAATCACTTATCACCAGCGCAATTGATAGAAGTTCAAGGTGGAGCCCCACAGGAAGAGAAAGAACTGTGGACAAGGAGGGGGTGTTCCTTATCCCCTTCCGAAGCATTGGGGTGACAAGACAGCACTGGTAAACCAGTGATGCCTGTAGCCTTATTGAGGCTAGTGTTAGAGCAGCTACACTACCCTGCGCATGTTACGAGGGAGAGCCTCAAAGCAACCATTGCAGAGGAGTGGTTCGTACTGAACCTGTTAGAACACATTGTTTTTTATGTAGCAAATTGCATCATATGTCAAATGTTTATTGCTGAGCACACGCTGCAAACAGTCAGAGGAGTAATTCCGCGACCAAATGGTCCTTTTCAGCATTTACATATTGACAATTTTGATATGCTGCACGTTTGTAATGAATACAGGTATATGATAGTGGGAGGATGCCCCTTCTCGAGATGGATTGAAGCTGGCCCATGCACACATCCTGATGCCACTTGCGCTGCAAAAAAAGCTTTAGTTCGAGAAGTATTTCCTGTATGGGAAGTATGTGAGTTGCTGAGATCAGATAATGGACCTCATTTTGTGAATGAGGTATTTGAACAGATTAGTTTATTGCTTAGCATTAAACACAAGTTTCCTTCTGCTCATCGCCCGCAAGCGAACAGAATATGTGAGAGATTCAACTGTGTGCTCAAAGAGAGAATAGCAAAGTTAAAATTGACACTGAAGTAGGGGTCGCTGCATTGCCTGCCCCTTGCATTATATGCATTAAGAAATCATCCTGGTTCTGACCACCACCTCACACCCCACAAACATCACAGAGAGGCAGATGAGAACGCCTCAGACTCCTCCATTGAGGACTAGGAGTGATGCCCAGGCAACTGCAGAATTGTTAGGAAATGAGTTACGTGAGTACTTAACATGAGTGACCGCCAGTATCTCTGTCATTTCAGATAAACTCAAGTGGAAGGGGTGTCGGTCTCCGAACACAGATGAAAACAATACAGCAACCGGACATGAGAGACTATCTATTCCTAAATTATTTGCTGGAGATAAGGTTTTAATAAGGAATTTCACCCGAAAGTGGCACAAACCTAGGTTTAGCGGTCCCTTTATCGTAGAAGACATTACCCCTTCAGCAGTCCAAGGGAGGAGAGCTTGGATACATCTTGGAGATGTGAAAGTCTACGGGGGAGAGGCCGACATACCTCCAACCCATTCGGAAGCAAGTCAAGGAGAAGTTGTTCAGCATGTGCAGACTAGATCGAGGACAAGGAAGAAGGATGCAAAGACCATCCAATAGATAGACGAAAGTGTACGTTTGGACTGTGGCTCCCCTGAAACACTCCTTATAGATATTATAGCAGGAAGTGAGAATGTTATTGTTCTTGAGCCACAGGTGTTTGTTGACATCAGACTTTGGAGTACTGGAGTAAACAAAAAATGCCCAATTTAGACTTCCTTTTCGACAACTGGAAAAGGGAGCACTTCCCTGACTAATTTTTCACTTTATTTCTCTTTGGAGGTGCACATGGTGCTGACAGATGTTGATATACACAGACTACTTCTTGTTGTCTTCATATTTATACTCAGAGCTTACCCTGCTCTTGTTGGGCTCAGCACTGACATACAGACTTTTAGCCAAGATCCTAAGATTGGCCTGGCGATTAGAGGTTTATTGGCAGCAATAATAGAACAGATTAGACATTTACCTGAGCATCTTTCCGGACGCACAGATGGTCCTATCTAACGACGATGCCAAATGACTTGTCATGATCTTTTACTATTTGCTTCAAGTTCACCCTTATCTTGTTTGGCGAAACCCCAACTATGTGTTTGTACGAGATCCCATAAATCGTCCTGCAATCAGCCGATTACTTGTGGAGATTATAGAGCAGATCAAACGACTACCGCAGCATTTAATGTGGACTATTGAGCACATTGCAATTTCTGAAACTGAGCAAAGTCAACGACATGTGGAGAGACATCGATGGTGGAGCCGAATGTATTGGTGCATAATATGTCTGTTCAGCATCCATTATCGTTTTTCTGTTTCTATTGATCCACCCTGTTTACTTTAATGGTTCGAAAAGGAGAGGAGTCCTGTTAATCCTTCCCACTCCAGTCACCTTTGCAGAATTAGACACTGTAAGAAGGCCAAGACCTTACGTGATTGTTCCCACTCCAGTGGAACATGTGAAAGCACCGGGTTCCCTGACAAGTGTTCCTAAGATTCCCATTGAAGGACGATCTATTTTTGATATCCTTTATGATCATCGTATGCAAGCTAATTGGGCGAAAAGACCTAAAAGAAGTACTAGAGAAGATGATTATGAGTTAAATGATTATCTAGACAGTACAGCACATTTGGGGAATAACATGTGGTATCAGCACATCAAAGAGGTCGGAAAAAGAACGTCTAAGGACGTGCTGTGTATGTGCACTCCTGCCTTATGCTATGGGAAAGTCTAAGGTATTCATAGCCATAGAAATAGATGCCCAAACAGCTCATTGCCTGACTCGCCTTGCACTCTGTCATACAAGAGGTCACTTTCAGGGTCGAACAGCATCTTTGGTGTGGGTGACAGAATGGTCAGCCCCAGACGAATATGATTATGTCCAAGATTTGAAGACCAGAGAAAAAGCACACACCAGAAATCGTGTGATAAGGTATGAACAGCCTGGAATGAAGGGAGCTGGAATCAGATGGGAAGTAAACAGAGGACTCAATTGTCAAGGAAAGACTGATGAAGAAGCTCAAAGCTGCAAGGAAAGAGGCCAGATGCGAATCTGGGGAACTGTACTTTCTCGAGATGGCTGTTGTATTCAGAGCTGTGGCAGTAACTGACCATCACAAGCCAGTTATCGAACGAGTGGAGAATGGATGCAAACCTCTCTGGCTGAGACTTGCAAAACTTCTGACGTGGGTCGAAGACAAAGGAGGTCCATTGCAGATAGTGCCTTTGACCAGTGCAGAGTTATGCTTCAGAAATAATGGCACAAGAAAAGTTGGAGAGAATGAACAGTGCAGCCGAATTTTTGATGTGCCAGGAATGAAGGATGGGACAGTGGTGATAATGCATCACTACAGGGCCTGTGGATCTAGAGCTTATATGAACCTGCCCAGAAATTTGGAAGGACTATGTTCATGATTGATTGTTCATGTTCCAGCGTTGGTGATCCCATAGAGTGACCTGAACAAGTTTCCAAAAGCAGATGCTCACCTGAGGAAGAAGACCTGCTTAATCGAATGAAGAGAGAAAATTACTTCTCAGCCAAATCAATAGAAGCTTTTGATGCTATTCCATATGAGCACAGGTTATTCAGTTAGACTTCAGCAGTGTTTGCAACAATCTTTATGCCTGCGATCCAGATGATGGCGAATGCCAAATGGTTACAGAAAACCAGATGGGAGCTTCTACAGACGATCTACACCACCATAAAGGGATTCAATGCTATCCAGGAGGAGCTAAGAGCCATGCGACTGATGACTCTTCCGAACAGATATGTATTGGATATGATTAAAGCTATGGATGGAGGTGTTTGTGCCAAATCGGAGAATCGTGTTGCACATTCATACCTTCACACGACGAAGAGAATGGCACCTTGACAGAGGCCATAATGATGTTCACAAACCTGCACGTCAAGATGGAAGATGAAGTGGAAGATATTGTAGATGACAGCTGGTTTGCGTCAATCTTCTCATGGGTTCCCGAATGGATGGTGAACATTTTCAAGTTCCTTGGAGCCCTGATATTGATGCTCATGTTTGGATTCTGTTTGATCAGGATACTAATCACACAATGCAAGAAAACTGCAAAGAAAGCAGTAGTAATGAAGATCATGATTGATGTCGAATCAGGATCCAAAATTAAAGAGTTGACAGACAAAGACATCAGAGACTACACGAAGGCCAGCATTCATGCACGCAAAGGAACAAAGTTCCTGTATCCAAAGAACCATGAGAGGTATGTGGGAAGATGGATTTACTGCAGTCCCAATGGACAACGTAGTCTTATGACCTGGAATATTGATGAACATGTGAAGTCAGCAGGATGCCTGAAAAGAGTCATAAAGATATGGGTCCCAAAGAAGCATTTTTTCAGACTATGATGCCTAGATGTGAAAATTGATGGGCGAGTGGTTGATGAATCAGCCAGAGAGAAGAGTGTAAAGGAGGAACCAAGTACCTCTACCAAAAGCTGCGCCCCCATGATGTCTATATGTTTGAAACCACAAGCGCAGTGCCAGTGAGGATGCCAATACCACAAAGAATTCTTGAGACAAGGTATCCATTGAGAAAACCCTATATGCATTTACAAAGAAACAAGGGTCTTTTGGACAGAGTCCCAGAAGAAGTGTGAAAACAAATGAGAAAAAGGACTGGTGACATCATACGAAGCAGAACTGATGCACCCTGGAAAGATACAAAAGATGAAAAGAACATAAGCATTCTATAAGATTTAAAGAGGAGGTGTCGAAGATAAGCAACATTTCGGGATCGAAATGAAGATGGTCGTGCGGAGAAGCACTGAAGAAAATGCAAAGTCATTTTACACTTGTACCGACGCAGCAAACTTGAAACCCTGTGAATAAAGAGGACTTGAGTGTGGCGCAGTTCAAAAATAGCTGATGGCGAAGGAGAATTCAAGAAAGGCTGGCTGGTCCAGCATCAAGAGTCGAGGTAACCACAAGCATGGTTGTCTGTCAAGAAGCTACAATGAACGTGAGAAAGAAACAAACTTCTGTTTCAAGTGGATTGAAAAAACAGTGAAGGTGTCAATAGTTCATCATTTAATAGTATTATATGCAACACAAAAGCTCAAAAACATAGTCTCCTGTCACATGGTCAGACCGAAATAGACTTTGGCTCGAGCTACACCAAAACCAGAAGATAAGATCATGCCATACTCCCTTTAATTCTCTATGCAAATAAAACAGTATCGAGTTTTGCCAACTTCCTGAGTCGGTTTGATTATTGATGTATGAGTACGTTCTGCATTCCCATCCATCTCTAAGCATTGCAACCTCGTCTTAAAGAGCCTCAGGTCTCGGGGTTCACCACCTTTGGTCTTAAATTGGGGTGCATTATGAGAACCACCTTTTCCCTGTAGCACATAAAAGAAGGCTGTTCTGCACAGACCGCTTGAAGCTTCAAGACGAGGTAGTAATACTTAGAGATGGATGGGAATGCAGAACTTGCTTACAGTACAGAAGCTGACCTGTCAAGGAGAATACTGCACAACCAGTGGGACCTCAATGTGGTTCTGTCGGCGCTCATGTGAAAACTATTTGAACCGCCAATTGTCAATGGTTGTCGTTAAAGGTGAACTTTTTGGTTGCTGTCACCCAGGCCTGGGTAATCTATGTAGACCGGCTCCAAATTATTTGATTTACAAATGACAGCATCTGCAGTACAATATTTTAATATGCCCCTATCGCTGCCAAACCGGTTATATAAGAGACCACAGACACACCACTTTCCACTAATTGTGTGATAAAGGAGGTATCATCCAGTCCATCATCCAGTCTTGCCTGCAGTGGGTTTTTGTCACTCCCTAAACACCTGTGGCAACAATACCTAGTCCCCCTATAGCCTTAGCTTGAGCTATATTACATTTTTAAATAATAACACCTCCATTTACTTACATATTGTGACCTGGTGTAATCCTTCCTAGTGGCCCTAATGCTCCCCATGTTCTTTTGAGAGGGTCCCAGGTGACTGGAGCTTAGGTCCTGTAACGGTCCTTCAGATGGTGTCACTTCCCAGAGGGGAGACTCGTTCTTGGAGTTTGGGGAGGTGAGGCCGCTAACCGATAGTCCCCCCAAGGTGGTAACATGAGGGAGGACCTCACAGGGAGGAACTCCCTGCCTGGAGATAAGGATGAGAGTTTGGGATACAGTGCCTTTAACTCCAATCACAAGGGGTAATAACACCCAACTCTTCCTCACACATGATAAAATCAGAGACAATGGGCCTCATTATGAGTCCATCGGTAGCCGTGCCAGTAAAACCGGCAGACTGCCGCCAGACTCGTGCATTTTTCCGGCGCCTGGCTCCACGGAAACACCGGGGGATTACAACCCCAGTGTTCCTGGAAGTCAGGCACAGAAAAAATGTTAATCCCCATTTCCATTTGAGTCCCATAGGACTCAATGGGAATGCAGATGAGGGAAGCACTGGCACTCTTAATAACGGTGTTGGTGCTTCCCGGCGAGTCTGAGGGCGGATGCTGTTCCACCCGTCAGGTCAGACCTGGAGGGCGGGATGGCAGTCGTCTGCAGACTCAGAGTCTGCTGGTCCGGTAACAACAGTGCCGGTAGGCTTACCGGCACTGTTGTTATCGGACCGGCATGCTCGTAATGAGACCCAATATATTACTGTAATGTGTCAGAGAGTCTCCCTGTCATAAGGACTGGGATGAAGAAGAAACCAAGAACACTACAGTCAAGCATGAAGTATTCAACTAGCTGCTCTCAATCAGACTTATATTACGCTAGGGCAGTCTCTTCTACTGAAGATAAACTGTAAAGAAGGACTAGGAAAAACACCTCCGAAGAAAGAGCTACCTCTGGGAAGAGAGTCGACAAGCAAGGATGCTGATAAAAAGGTCACGTTCTGAGGCTGTAGCCAGACAGCCGTCTGAAGTGCAGGAGTTGAACCAAGGGACGCAAGGGAACCGTCTCATCCATCCATTTTATTTTTGTTTTGTAGTGACAGGGATAGTTTAGGAGTTTCTTTCTTTTTGGCACAACAGATTTTCAGCCACAAGTTTTAGTTTTGTTGAGGTAGGGAACCACCTCTAGTTAGGAGCAAGATAGGTTTTGCATACTTTTATCCATAAATAATGTTTATAACCAAAACCATGCCTACTTTTGGTCAGACTCCTCATTCTAGGTCACCACCATCCTCCGGGACCAGGCCATCAGGGAAGGATTTGCGCGTGGGTACAAGACCCCCACCAGCAACCCCTTTACTGTTTGAGAAGATCCAACCTCAATAGTAAGCTCCAGAGGGCTTCCGTACTAAGCACTTTCTGGTTGGAATACCACAACCTGTTGAGCCATTTCGGTGAAATCAGGATTAGATGGTAGTTGCATGTGTGCTTCAATTTGTGCAGGGCACTAGAGGGACTGGTGGAAAGAGTCCGGCCATCTCATGTGAGGAGAAAGGCATCCCCGGTTTCCCCCTCCCAAGATGCATACCAAGTACACTTTATTCTTCAGAGTCAGCATACCTCAAGCTCAGAAGATTGGCTGTAATGCTTTCACATGATGTTCCCATTCATGTGGGATGTATGACTTTCAACTCAGAACATCCGCACATACATTCTCCTCTTTCGTCACGTGGGATGCTATTTGGAAAACATTTCAGGTACCAGCCCCACAACTGGAGTGTGAACATGCAGTTGCAGACCTCATGCTGACATAAAACTGAGTTGTTCTGTTGTCAGTGTAGATCAAAACGCTGTGCTGACCTGCCAGATGGTGCAGAACACCTTCAATGTCAGATTGCTCGGAGTTCCAGTCAATTTATATGGTGTGCCTTTTCCTCCGAGCTATAAAAGGTCTTGGACCTCCCATTGCCCCATTATGCCCCTCAACCTAAAAGATTGGAGTCCTACACAAGGGTCTTGCTCAGGTATGGGTAAAAGGCATTAGCAAAATCTGGTTGCTTCCCTCTATTCAACCCTGCAATTCCTGATGACCTATACCCTCTGTTTCAGCCTGCGAACAGAGGCTCACAAGGTTTAATTGTATATCTTTCATGTGTTAGGTTATGTTACCAATACTTGTAAACTGCAGCGTACAGGTTACACCGAAAGGCCTTTTAGCACTAGCTAGCGGAATGACGATGGAAAGAGCTAGAAAAGATACATTTTTAGTTTCAGAGATAGTTCTCACTGGCCTATAAAGCACGGGGGAATAGAATTCCAAAGGTGGGCCGTGGCGACTGGAATGGATCGGTCCCCAATACGAGTGGCGTTGAATCATGGGGACAGAAAGAAGACAGGCATTCACCAAGAGGAGTGTCCGAGCAGGTATGTAGAGCAGAGTGACCGAGCAGGGATGTACAGACAGAATTTGGCCGGTAGATATTCTGCCCTAGCTCCATAAAAGGCATGATGAACTAGACATTAGGCCTTGACCTGAATGGGCTTGGACATGGGTAGCCAATGTAGATGGTGCACAACTGGAGTAATGTGAGCACAACTAGGTGTGGAAGCGGCTACTTTGGCTGCAGAGTTCTGCAGGACTTGAAGGTGCCATAAGAGGTAAACAGGTTGTGGCAGAAATCCTAACAAGTGAGGACACCACAGGGGCACGTAACTGAGAAAGGAGCAAAAAGAGAACATTACTAAGAGTTTTCAGTTGAAGATATCCCCTTTGACACACCTCACTTATCTGAGATTCCGCAGACAGAAAGGCTAATATCTTTACTCCTAAATCCTTCACTAGCAGAACAGGAGAAAGAAAAGGGACCAAGGAAGATGGCCAAAAAGAGAGGGTCTAAAAGGCAGTAGAGGAAGGAGGGCCCACCACCAACACCTCCATTTTTCCCCATTCAATTTGAGCCAGCTATTACACATATATGCACCCACAGCTTTGAGGCAGGCACTAAATCTGGTTGCTGTCTCAACAAGAGAGAATCTGGGTCATCTGTTAAGAGTAACATCGGAAGCTGTGAGAGCAGATACGCTTGGTAAGAGGTTGCA